>NC_137089.1:29753784-29937768 GCF_951640355.1 Cnephaeus nilssonii | reverse complement strand
ACACACACACACACACACTCACACCCAGCTTAAAGCAGCATTTATTCTGCACAGTCTGAAGGGCAGTGTTCGCAGTCCCACATTTCTAGGACGGAGCCAGCTGGAGGTCAGGCTATGTTCTTCTCGCAGGGGTGGGGAGACTGTGACATTCAGGACACGATGAGGGATTTATATCTTCCTTTACATCTGGTTCAGGAATCACCATCAAAGACAGGATACCCATCTAGAACAATTGTTCCAGTGTAACAGTCCACAACTGGCTGCCCGCGGATATAAATATGTCTCCATCACTCTGTGGTCTACATTTCGCACACGCCCTTCCAGAGTGGTATCATGTTTAGAAATCAGGCCTAAATCTTTCTGTCACCCAAGGATGCTAACAAAGTCCAGAAGTAGAAGGCTAGCCTTAGAAGCACTATTTTTAAATGAGAAAATCAGACTGTTTATCTGTGTACAATGGGAAGCAACCTCATCAATTCCAATTTACTGACATTAAAAGCACATTAATGTTGAACACACCTAATATTTCTCTCCAATGTTCCCTTTCTCATAAAAATAAAATAAATGTTTCTTTAAAACCACTACTTCTTTAGCCAGTGATCAACTCAATAAATTTCTTTCTGAAGTCTTGGTTAAAAAATAGGACTAGCACAAGAAATAATTTACCATGAAGTATAATTACCAAATTGACTTACTCAAAGTTCTATATTTTCCTGAATCTGAGATATACCGATTTTTATACCATTATTTTGTGGACTGCTAAAAAAAAGAAAAAGAATGACTACCCTTTGATATAAATCAGTTATGATAGCATTAACTGTGATTTCAGAGGTAATATAAAAATATGCATGTCAGAGCTTGTACAGTAAGTATATACTTATTGAATATCTATTCTGTTATTTTAGAAATCATAATCTCTGTTCTGGGTTTGTTTGTTTGTTTTTTTCTTTTTGGCAGTACTACTTCACATTCTTTTGAAGTAGGGAGAATTTAATTATTATCAACGTAAGTTTTAATGGACTTGAGTAAGAAGCATCATCATCTCTAATCCATGTTGAACTTGCTTTCCAATTCAAATGTTGCCCTGATAGTAGCTGATAAAAACTAACATCTACTTAACACTATGTACCTGGCACTGTGTCAAGCACTGTAGATGGACTGTTTCATTCTATCCTTACAAAGGTCCTTCAGTTACTATATCATCCCCATTTAACAGATGAGAAAGTTGAGGCTTAGAGAGGTAAAGCAACTTCTCCAGGGTGACAGAGGCTGTAAACAATGGAGCCAGAGTTGGGCTGCATGCTCTTGGGTCACACCATTTGCAGCTCGGGAGTATTGTGGGAGACAAGAGTCCCCACTTCAGCCTGCACAGTGAAAGTGAGGACCACGGTCCACCATCACCCACTCCAGACTGGCTCCACACTGTGAGTGGGGAGTGACCTGGCCTTCACAGGCTGACAGGTAGAGGATTTCTTAGTGGGTGGGGTGAGCTGTTGGAACAGAGAAACAGGACCACAGGGGTGAGACTAAAAGGAGAGTGCAGGAGCAAGGGGTCATTACAGAATACGCTGTGAAAGTTGAGGGCGGCACTGGGCAGATACAAACATCGGTGCGGGAAATGTTACATGTCCCCTCTTAATGCTTTACAGAAGAACACCATCAAAATGTTTGAGCCGGAGAATACGTAAGAGGTCATCTAGGCCAGCAACCTCAACATCTCCTGGGAACGGGCTAGAGATGCAAATTCTCAAGCCCCACCCAAACCTGCAGAATCACACTTTCTGCAGTGGAGCCAGCCATTCTGGGTTTCAGAAAACTCTTCAGGGATTCCTATGCCTGCAAAAGTTTTAGAGCCCCTGATGAACCTGTCCAACCTCCTTCTTTCACGGACCAGACAGTGATGCCCACGGCTCAGCAACACGGACATGGCGAAGTGACAAAAACAGAATCCCAGCCTTCAGAATCTTAGTCTAGAACCTCAAATCCTTCAGCGTTTGGTTCTGTTTTCACAGATGTATCCATTTTCGAAGGATCTGAATTTAATGAAATATATTTAAATGAGCTATTGTTTAACATAATTAAACTTGCACGTCAGAGGCTTGAGGATATCTGCAATTGCAGTATGTAACATTCACAGAAGATCAGGCAAAGAACAGTGCATGCTACGAAAGCAAGCAGCACCCACTTCTAGAGACTGCCAGGGAGACCGGGCAGCCGCAACACCCCGTGAGGGCAACTGCGATCAGAAGACACATTTCAAAGGGAAGAACAGATAACAGTAGATAAGGCTTTAAGACAGAGTGCGGCCTCCGTCATCAACCCATGGTTAATATGATAAGTATTATAAAATGGAACTTTTTCATCTAATTAACAGACCCATTTGCACTGTTCCAGTCTAATTGGACACTATTGCATTACCCTAATTCAAAGCAGGTGAAACCTCAGGCCAATTCTAGTGTAGCCGGCCCTGAATCCCGCTTGAAACCAATCTGTTGGCATCGTTCACCTTTTCTGCATTTGAAACTTGGCTCCACTGTGACAAACAAAATGAGTAGGGACAGGGAGCTAAAAGGACAGCAACTTCCTTGATCTTTCTTGCTTTACCAAGTAGGCAAATGTGCTGAATTTTGTTCTGTATGGTATTTTCTCACGTCTGGGAGAGTGAGGCTGGTGGTGGGAGGAGGCACACAAAAACACACAAACACAGCCACCGTGGCGACTCTGTTTTCTGGATTTCCACCAAAATATTGGGACTGGAGGCCTCCGAGAAAGGTCCCAGAGCTGGGGCTGGTCACGGAGTGCACTCACATGGCCAGAACCGCTGTGGTCTCACCAGGACCCTGGTCATGGCAGCTGATCAGCTTGATCCACCCACTGAATCACAACCGAGCGCCAAAGGACCTGCCCACCGCCCACACTAGCAAAGAGAAACAGTCCCTCCTTTTCTTCCTCACTCTCACGGTAAGGGAACGTTTGCACTCTAGTGTATGGGGCCGTCTCAGCATATCTAGAATAATAAAAGCGTAATATGCTAATTAGACTGAACAGCCGGACGACCTTCCAGACGCTGCGGGGCTGCGAGGGCCGAGCCCTTTGCACGAATTTCGTGCATGGGGCCTCTAGTTTTATGATAAATAGATAACATGCTTTTAGGGAGCAGCAGGTTGCCCTCCTGAGGATACATTCAGTGTCCACCCCCCATTCTCCTCAGGATTTGTGCCTGAATAATCACAATCCACCTCTCCCTCCCAAGGACTTTCTTCAGGACCCTTCTACTACCTCACCTGAGCTGTACTGAAATCTCTCTGACCTGGAACATTACCCATTACCATTCTTTCTCTCTGAACATTACCATTCTCTCTCTCTCTCTCTCTCTCTCTCTCTCTCTCTCTCTCTCTCTCTCTCTTTTTCTCTCTCTCTCATGCACACACACAACTCCCCCCCCGCCCCCACTCTCCAACCTGCACGAGCTGCCCCAGTTATCTTTCCAAAAACAACTACAATTCTCTCTGCGCTCATTTCCTCGTTCCTCACACGATCAAGTTGGCAAGTAACTCCCTTCACAATAGCCTCCCTCCCTGGTTTTATAAGCTGCTCACCTCATTCCAACCCAACCTACAGACCAGCCACACGGAAACCCAACACCCTCAGACCTTCATCCTTCCCCCAAGCCTTTGCCCTTGCTTTCTTCCTGGAATACCCCTCCCCATAAACAGCCTCCTTCCGGTTTCAGATAACCCACTTCAAATACCATGTCCTGCGTGATAAATTGTCCTCAACAACTGCACACCCGGCCTTCCACGTCCCTACCTACCTCGGGCCCAGCACTGTTTGCATCTTAGTCCACTCAGTGTCGTCAGTGCCCAGGACACTGCCAAGCCCCTTCGAAGACACTCGACAAATGTTGCTGAATTCTTTAACTAATAAAATAATTTATGTGCCATTTCTTCTCCAGCCTCTCAAAAGGCACCTTCGCTCATACCTTCAATAGAGTTAGAATTCAACAATTATACCTTCAATCCATTCAATCCTTTCCGTCACACCTTCAATCCTTTCATTCAAGTGTTTTCCAGGTTTGCTAGTTCACAAGAATGACCAGGTATTTGTTAAAAATACAGGTTATTGAGCCGAAACCGGTTTGGCTCAGTGGATAGAGCGTCGGCCTGCGGACTCAAGGGTCCCAGGTTCGATTCCGGTCAAGGGCATGTACCTTGGTTGCGGGCACATCCCCAGTAGGGGGTGTGCAAGAGGCAGCTGATCGATGATTCTCTCTCATCAATGTTTCTAACTCTCTATCCCTCTCTCTTCCTCTCTGTAAAAAATCAATAAAATATATTAAAAAAAATACAGGTTATTGGGCCCTGCACGAGGCAGACCCCGAATTAGAATCCATATGTGGGTTGCGCACATTTGTAGCCGGGAATTGAAGCTGCAACCCAGGTGTATGCCTTAGACCAGGAATTGAGACTCTGACCCTTTGGTGTGCCGGGCAACACTCTAACCACAGAGCCACATTGGCCAGGGCACATCCTACATTTTTATTTGCTGATTCTGGCAACCCTATCTGCCCCCACGCTCTCCCACACAACTGAATCGTCATTTATTGATTAAAACCCTCTCACAGCTTTCTTCAGAATTTAGTTCTTTACCATGGTCTTTAGGGCCTTGAGTGGAGAAGGTTGGAGACGGCCTTCTGCTTGCCTCTCCAAACCTGCCCACCCTCCGGCTGCAGCACGGAGCCTTCTTCTCTGCAGACACCCAAGCTCATCACCACCTCAGGACCTTTGCCCCTGCTGTCCCCTAGGCCTAGAATCCTCCCCCTGTCCTTGTCTTCCACATCATGAAGATCACAGCCAAGACACTGCCCTGCCCCACCGGCTTAGCTACAGGAGCATCCCCCATCAGCCACACGCCTTCTATCCCATGACTTCGTCTTATTTTCCCCAGGGCCCTTCACCCATCCTGAAGGTGTTTATTACTACACTGCATTTTTGTCCCCCTGGCAATGCATGCACCATTAGAGCAAAGACTTGGCTCCTGTTCACTGTCTCCAGAAGCACCTAGAACCACACCTGGCATTTACCAGTCCCTCAATGTCTATTTGCTCATGAATGAATGAAGCGTTTCCCATCTGTAAAATGAGATTTCCTTAAATTCTAAGGCGTCTTCTTCACTTTTGCATGTCCGTCTTTGACAAGAATATGTTGCCCTAGCCGGTTTGGCTCAGTGGATAGAGCGTCGGCTGTGAACTGCAAGGTCCCAGGTTTGATTCCAGTCAAGGGCACATGCCCGGGTTGTGGGGTCGACCCCCAGTGGGGAACTTGCAGGAGGCAGTCAATCAATGATTCTCTCTCATCATGGATGTTTCTATCTCTCCCTCTTCCTTCCTCTCTGAAATCAATATATATATATATATATATATATATATATATATATATATATATATATACACACACACACACACACATATATATATGTATATATATATTTAAAAAAAAAAGAATATGTTGACATCCTTAAACAACCTTTCCTGTACCCAATTCAGAATTTTTCCCATCAAGCAGCGAATACACATTCCCATCTGTGGATGCTCCCCGTCCCCCCACCCCCAGAGTCATCAGCAGCGGTGTTGGTTGATGCAGTTACTTGAGTGTTTCATTGTATTTTGAACTTGTGATTGTAAACGCTTAGTAGAAAGCCAAAAGACCAAGGTGTTGATATAAATGGTATGAAAAGCAGAGATGCCATCAGCGGAATTCAACTGAACAAGATGAAAATCACTAGGGAGGCGGAAAGCAGGGACTTTTTTAACAGTAAGCAAAACAGTCTTTTTGATGTAAGCCGGTAGCCTTATTGTGAAGGAAATGCATAAAATTAGACTGAAAACTGTCTAAACAGGAATGTGCAATTAAAAATGGTACAAACTGTTCATCAGGAAATGGAAGCTGTTATCACACATACCTCTATTTTTGGCTTTCAGGCTTAGGAGAGGAACAAGGGGCTGCTCTTGGAGCATCTGTGAACCAGCTAAAAAGCAATAAGGCCGTGTCTGTCAACAGCAACATATGATAACCCCTCCCGCTATTTCCCCATCGTCCTTATTCCTTGGAATTGTGGGGTTTCTGAAGAAGAAAAGTGTGAAGTTTTGGTTTCAGCTTCTCTGAGCTGCTTGGAGAATGAAATATTTGCAGTGGCCATCCAGGCCCTTTGGTGTTCTTTAGATAGACCGTTAGAAGGCAGGACAGGAAACCACAGGCACAGCAGGAAGGCAAGTGCCTAAGTCACAGGGCGGGTGGTGGGGATCCATACGCTGACTCCAGCGGGAAAGAAGAAAAGAGACACCGCATGCATGTTAGATAGAAGCAGATGGTTCTAGGAAGTCCTACTAAAAGCTTCCCATTTCGGGGTTCTAAATCCTCCCATAGTTTCTTTGACTATTTTACAGATATAGTTCTGAAAAATATGGGCACATATTTTCTTTAGGAAAAACTTGGAAATGTGCCAAGCCAAGTTCTGACATGGGGACCACCTGGTGTTCAGCACATTTTCATGAAAGCCCTACATGGATGCCCGGAAAACAAGGATGAGCAAGGCAGTCTTTACCCTCTGGAGGGCAGGGAAGAGTGGGAGAAACAGGCAGATCAGTGCTCATGCTGATGAGACGTGACCGGTGCCACAACAGAGGCATGTCAGACAAGCTTCGGGGCCCTGGAGCAAAGCAGACAGCCTGAATGTCAGGGTTGGCTGAATTCACGTACACACAAGGTTAATGCCTCAGTCACAGATTCATTGGACCTCACTCTGTGACATTATTTTTAGTTTTCTTTTTTTTAAACTTTTATTTATTGATTTGAGAGAGAGGGAGGAAGGGGGGAGAGAGAGAAACATCAATTTGTTGTTCCACTTATTTATGAGTTATGCAGTCATTGGTTGCTTCTTGTATGTACCCTGACCAGAGATAGAACCCGCAACCCTGGTGAATTGGGACGACACTCTAACCAACTGAGCTACCCAGCCAGGACCTAGTTTGCTTTTCTACTTGAGGTAAAATTTATGTGCAGTGTTCTGGAGATGGAGGGTAGTGATGGCTGTACAACAATGGGGATGTGCTTAATGCCACAGTGCACTTAAAAATGGTCAAGATGGTAAATGTCATGTTATATATATTTTACCACAATTTAGAAAAAACGAGAAAAATAAATTTTGATTAACCACCATTAAAAAATGTATAATGTGAAATACACAGCTCTTAAATGTTGTGAGATCGGTTTTGATCTATGTCTACACCCACATCTCCTCCTTCCAAAACAAAAAACAACATACAGAAAGAACATTCCTATCACCTCAACAGTCCTCTGGGTCCCTTTCGAAGCCACCCCTCCCTGCAATCACTGTTCTTGAACTTCATACACATGAAATTATACAGGTTGTACTTTCATCGTCTGACTTATTCCACTTACTATAATGTGTTGGAATTCAACCAGTTGTTGCATGTATAAGTGTCCTTTTTTTTTTTTGTCTGGGTAGTGTCTCATTTGATGACTATATCATCCAAATGTATTAAACTACTCATCTGATAATGAATATTGGAGACATTTCCAGGGATTTTTCAAAAGTTTACTATGAAAAAAAAAAGCTGTTATATACATCATTGTACACATCTTTTTTGTGGACATGTTTTCTTTTCTTTTTTTTTGTGTGTGTAAATACCTAGGGATGCAACTGCTAAGAGATGAGGTAGATGTAAGCTGAATTTTATAAGGAACTGCTAAAGGGTTTCCTGCAGTGGCTGTCTCCCCACATCCTGACCAGCATGTCAGTGTTGTCAGCCTTATTATTAATTAATTAATTAATTAATTAAAATCCTGACCCAAGAATATTTTTTCCATTGCTTTTCAGAGAGTGGAAGGGAAGAGAGAGAGAGAGAGAGAGAGAGAGAGAGAGAGAGAGAGAGAGAGAGAGAGAGAGAGAGAGAGAGAAACATAGATGTGAGTGAGACACATTGATTAGCTGCCTCCCACACACCCCTGAACAGGGCTGGGGGATCGAACCTGCAACTGAGGTATATGCCCTTGACTAGGCATCGAACCTGAGACCCTTTAGTCCTTAGACAAACACTCTAACCACTGATCAACTGACTATTTTTTTTTAATGGAGAGTGATGCAGGAAGAGGAAAATACCCCTCGGACAGGGTTCCTGGTTTCCTCAGGGCTCGATCCCCACAGGCAGGAGGGCTCACATCTCTGAGTCAGCTGGAGTTTGAATGGGAGTTCAATTCACTTATTTCCTTTTTTTTTTTTTTTAAAGCACCCTCACATACTCTTTCACCACCAATCCTGATAAGGAATTCTAACAGATGGCGAAAGAGCAACTCGATCTCATTTGCCTAGAGTTCGCAGGAAAGACCTCACCATCCCAACCCTCTGATGAAAGAGATGCCCCATTTCTGAGCATATCAGTCAACCTGTTGTACATAAAAAGAAGAAAACAATACTGAATGATGAGTTATGATGGAACTATGGTACTTCCTGGTTTCTTACTGCATACTCCTTTCTTTTCCGTGGGTTACTTTGCAGAAGTCACGATGAATTGGCAACCCTAGGAGCTGCTGGAGCCCTGTCCAGACTCCTTGCACATGTGAGACACTCCCGGCCTGGCTGTGAGGTCCCCAGAGCCCGAGAAGCTCTGTGTACCTCCTCTGGCTTACAACACGGCTAAGACAATGCTGTTTTGGTGAGTAAGGGTGTCTCATCAGGTGGTGTGTCCCTGTCCCATTCCAGATGTTTCTCAAATGCATGGGGGAGGTTGAGCAGAGCATGCACTCTAGCCCCAGGTAACTATCCACCCTCCTAACTGGTACCCATGTGGCTGTCTTTCCTCAAGGGGGGGGGGGTACCTTGAGGTCACCTTTCTAGCTAGGCAGCTATTCTGGGCGCATCTCAGTCTAATTCATTGATCTGAACAGGACCATCCTAATTCTGAAGGTTTTCTTATAATAGCCCAAAGATTCTGCATTGGCTGGATCTAGTGAAATGGTTCTCAACCTTGGTACACAGGCAGAATCTCAGGGAAAGCTCTCAAAAGTACTGATAACCTGGACGACCCCCCCCCCCACACACACAATTACCATTTAATTGGTTGGGGTGCAACTTGGGCATGGGTGGTTTAAATGCTCCCCATTGGTTCTAGTGAGCAGCCAGGGTTGAGAACCTCTAGAAAATCCCTACACTACAACCTCACCTACTTTTGGGGAAAAAGTCAAAATCCAATAGTGTTGGGAACTTTATCAAATACTGAACTCCATATCAAGATTTAAATCATAGCAATGGAAATGCTTCAGGCTCCCTGCTGGTTAACTGTCACAGTAATTATCCCATAATTCCATGCTCTGATTCAAGGGTGTGTGTGCGTGTGTGTGTGTGTGTGTGTGTGTGTGTGTGTGTGTAATTATCCACTGCCAGCCTAACCCCATACCTAAACTCAAACAGAAAAAAATGCTCAGGAGAATTTAATAAAAGCTCTGATTGATAAATAGAGCCCATGATTGCAAAAGCATCTGCTAGTATGCAGTAAAGTCAACTTGCATATCATATTTTTGCTTCTGTAAATGTTATCTTTTCAAAATCATTTGTTCTAAAATCTGATAGACAAAATTAGAAATTATCTAGTCCTGAATTTGGTTACACTATAGACATAAAGAAAACAGTAATATTTACAAATTATTAGCTTTGGGGGTATATTTTATGAAAAACATTATTCACTCATACTTACCTCAGGTTTATCAATTATAACACTATCATTTTTCCTTTATTTCAAGAAACATTCCATCTTATGGTTTATAGCCACCTTTCAGAGAACAAATATTTTTATGATTGATAAAACAATGCTACTTCATGTTGAAAACCTCAAGATCTCCATAAAGGGCAAAACACTAAATTCTAGATAAACAAACAATAGGCAGACTAATCATAAGTAAAAAACAAATCACTTTCAAATGGGAGGGTCTCAATGAATCCCAATGTATTCAGACTGGAATTTCTATCAACACAGAAATAAAAAGTACAGTGAAAAACAGCTTCCTAGATCATTTATCCCCTGACCTTAAAGGTAAAACTTGGAACAGAAGAAAATTTCCAATCTGTTTATTTCATGAAACGAGGATAGTCAAAACATTAGAAGTAATTCAGTTCATTATTCTTCTCTTGAGCTGAGGTTTAGTTTATCTTTTCCAACTTTACTCTGCATCTTGCATACAAAAGCCTAAATAATTTTCATTATTCCCCACTAGCTCACTTTGTTCTTGAAATAAATACCTAAAAAAGGGGCTTCTCTTTTCTATTTGCTCTACTGTGAAGACACCATCTTAGTCATATAAATCGGTAAGTCCTCACTTAACATCGTTGATAGGTCTTGGAAACTGCAACTTTAGGCGAGATGACATATAACCAAACTAATTTTACCCTATGCTGATAGATATAGTCAAGAGTTAAGTTCCTACAGCCTATTTCTGGTTATAAAAACACCACAAACTTCTAAATAAAGACCCCAAACACTTCTAATGTTAGACACTAATATAAACTTGAGTGATACATACATTTAAGAAAGATGAATAAAAACAAGTAATAATAATAAAATGATTCAAATTCAGGGTCCCAGTGCCTGTGGCCAATCCCAGCAGCTCAGGGAGCAAGGCAGGACGCCTTCCATCACAGGGCCACTCACACCCACACTCACTCAGATAGGGACAATGTAGTCACCCAGATTCACCTCATGTGCACATCTTTGGGATGTGGGAGGAAACTGGGGTACCTGGAAAAAACCCACGCAGACATGGGGAGAATGTGCATGCACCACACAGACAGTGGCCCTGGCCCAGAATCAATGTTGTTTATTATTATTATTATTATTATTATTATTATTATTATTATTAAATCAATGTTATGATGAAAGGATGCTACTGGAGGACCTGCCATAGAGAGATTTTTTAAATGATGATACATCATCTCTGACTCAGGTGGCTCTCTAACTGCCAGATTCTTTCCTGTGTCTATGCAGCAATGAATCTGTCACTTCCTGGGGTAGCACATTAACCTAAATCACAGTCCGAATGCCCCATTTGGCCTAGGTTCTTCTCACTTGTTTATCTTTAGTTGAGCCAGGAAGTGCAACTAGTCAGGGGTGGGGAACCTCAGGCCCTTGGGCAGTATAGCCGGAGAAATCATTTGGTCTGGCCCTGCCAAGGCATTAGGGGTGAGTTAATTAAATGTTTGGCTATTTTTAAGTTGATAATTTTGTATGGCCCTCGAATAGGTAATGACTTAGCACAAGCTATTCAGCTGGGACTTCTCTCCTTGCTGCATCCAGCTCAGCCTCGGGAAGATCTCCAGTGGTCAGTCTAGGATGGGCAGTGGTTCTGTGGCCCAAAGGTTCTTACAGGCCCGGCAAAAGGCCCAAACTGATCATCAAAGGGATTTATTTAAGTGCATCCCTCCATGTTCCTTCTGAAAAGACAAAGACTTTTGATACAAGGCTCCCTAGCTCCACCCCCAGCCCCACTGAAAACAACAGTGACCTAGCACCTCTGCCTGAAGCCAAGCCTTAAGCTGCCATATTTGGGGACTACTAGTCCAGGAAGATCACCAGAAGTGGATCCAGTTAGGCCACAAGGTGTACAAAAAGGACCCTGCATGAGCCCCCGAATGAGAGCAAGGGCTGACACTGGCATTAAACAGCTCCTTTGATGTTCAAGTCAATGTCGAAACACCTCCACTTACATCGACTTGGTCAAGGCCAGAGAAAACTGGGTTTTGTTTAGAGTCACCTGACACGCCCGGAATGAAAGGAAGTAGAGGCCATCCTAATACATTTTCCTTTTTAAAGGGAAAGTTGAAATCGTATCCGTTTTTCTTTTCACTTCTTTTTAGAAAGCAATCATTCAGAAATGGAAAGAGCCTATGGAGACATCTGGTCATGGAGTGCCCAAGCAATGGCCTTTTGCCACTGCTTCCTGGGGATTCAGTTGGTTTACCTCAGGCATCTAAACGCATTGCTGCAAATGCCAAGGAAAAGCGAGGGGGGATGAGCTGAAGATAGCTGCGCAACTCACCTGATCTGTACATTCTTTGCCTGTTGTCCTACGCTTTGCCATTGCTGATGTGTTACTCATAATCTTAACTTTTCAAAGTCCAAGATCTTGTAGCAGTATGATAAGGTAAAGAGATATCAAAAGGTTACTATTTGTCCTTTTTGTTTTTTGTGGGTTTTTTTTTAACCCCTTAATCCTCAGCAGAGGATAAGTTCACTGATTTTACAGAGAAAGGAAGGGAGGGACAGAAGGAGGGAGGGAGGAGAGCGGCATGTCATCGGGCAAGTCAATTAACCTTTATTTATGTGCAAAACAGAGATGATAACTGTACCAATTTCATAAGGTTCTTGTGAGCATTAAATGAGCAAAAACTTAGCAAGTCTTTAGAATAATGAATGATACACATGTAAGCTTAATAAATGTTTGCTGCACCATATTTACTAATAGTCTCTCAGGAGCAATCATATTGTCCTGTGTTTACATTTAAGTTAATGTATAACATCAACTTGATAAACTAAAGTCAAGAACTTTACCCTGCACGTATTATAATCATGATTTTTTTAAATGACCTTTTGAAGTTAAATAAAACACATCAGCTTGAGAGTCAAGCTGCCTTAGATTCCATTTACTTAGTAGCTAAAGGAGCAAATTTATTTACTATCTGAGCCCTGGTTTCCTTTATTAATAACAAGAATGTCAATAACACACCCTTGTGGTTCTTAGTACATTCACAGCATTTCTTTTTGGAGTGATGAAAATGTTCTCAAATTTACTTTGATGGCTGCACAACTCTGTAAATGTACTAAACAGCACTGAATTATATACCTGAAATGAGAGAATTATCTGGTATGTGAATTATAGCTCAAGGAACTGGTCACCTAACAAAGGTCACACATTCAATAAATGATTGCTATTTTGATTATATTTTCTGTGAAAAGTAAATTACTGCCTGATATAAAAGTGAAACACATAATAACTGTGGTGGCATCATTATAAAATTCCTCCAATTAAGAGAGAAAATAGCTCTCCCTTCTGTGCCAAAACTAATTACTCCCTGCTCCCTTTTCTCCTTGGTCCTCATACATCAGTCTTTAGTCTAAAGAAAACTATTTCAGATGGGATCCGTGGCTCGTCATTAGCTGGTCTTCAGTAAGACCGTCTGGATTTGAGGCCCTAAGATCCAGAAAGTTCCTTTAGCTCCCCGCGGAGACCACGCATGGAAAACTTAAGTCCTCCTGGTGTGGGTTTCTCCTTTGTCCATCGTTCACCAAACATTTTTCCCTTTCAGCAACACACTGTGCTTCTAAGCTTCAACAAGAATTTCAAAACATAGTGCTGGATAAAGTCCAAGTGTGCATCGAAGTTCAGACTATCATAATCTTTTCAGAAATTTCCTTATAGTTGCACAGAATAAGTTCCCTAAAGACCACAATGGCCCCCAAATGATTACTTTAGCAAAGAGAAAAGCAAATACTAAATATTTGTTAAGCCTCTATTATGTTTCAAGTACATCCACATAAATAATCACAGCTAAACTTCAAAAGACCTTCTTTTATTCATTGTCACGTAACAGATGGCCGTAGGGAGACTAGGAGAAGTTAAGTGACTTGCCTAAGATTATATCCCCAACAGTGGGAATTCATACCTCCAAATGTGGAGCCAGGTCACATGACCGGGTCCCTCTGTCCATCATCCCTACATGACATTGCCTCTCACAAAGAACAGATTTACTAAGAAGTACTGGCTCAAATGATCGTATTTCACCTGATGCTTGGGAAAGCCTATGAGAAGCTATGAACCTGTCCATTCTCCAGGTGGGGGAGCTGGGGCTCAAAGAGAACACTCCTCAAGGTAACCCCAGGAATCAAGAGCACCGCCATCACCCCAGACAGCAGGGAGCTGGGCAGCAGAATGCAGCAGAACAAAATGCCCACAGTTTACCCTCAAAATTGAAAACTCAGCTTTCTAGGATTCCCTCCCAAATAACTTCCATTGCAGTATGACTAACTCTGCCCTTGACCATTTTGGAGGATTCTCATGGAGAGGACCTTTAATTTGGTGTGTGTGTGTGTGTGTGTGTGTGTGTGTGTGTGTGTGTGTGTGTTTTGTTTTTTTTTCTTCTTCTTTGCAACTTTATTGTCTTCTCCTCAAACTACCAGCCTTATTTGTCACTCTTTGTGCAAACAACATGAATTATTACATATACCAAATTAAGCAGAGAAGGGTGGGGGTGGGTGGGTTAAGAACAGCATAAAGTGAAATGCTAACAGCATAGGATATATCAGTGTAGGTAATATTCCAAGGCACCATCGTTTTGTTTTGTTTTTAAGTATAAGATCTAAAAGAAAATAATGATTTTGAGTATCCTCCTTGATAAAAGACACAATCAAGTCCCCACTTCCAACAATATTAAGCTTTATAGAAATTGCCTTATAAGCTACACCTCACCTGCAAAGTTAAATTAGTAAAACTGGAAACTGTTCAGTCTGGGAAACATCAAAAGCCATGCACAAAATATGGTCAAAAACAGTTGCCCGGAATCTATAGACAGACAGTCGATTAGTGGCTGCCTAGGGCAAGGAGGTATGGGGGTTGGGAGATACGGGGAGTGACTGCTAATGGGTACAGCATTTCTTTTTGGAGTGATGAAAATGTTCTCAAATTGACTGTAGTGCTGCACAACTCTGTAAATGTATTAAAAACCACTGAATTGTGTACCTGAAATGAGTGAATTATGATATGTGAATTATATCTCAATAAAGCCATATTGTAAAAAAGATCACATACAGTATGATTGTATTTATATTACATTCTAGAAAAGGCAAAACTAAAGGGACAGAAAACAGATCTGTGGTTGTCAGAAGGTAGGAAGTTTTTGTTTTTGTTTTTGTTTTGGAGGGGGGCAATAGAATTGTTCTACATCCTTATTATGATGGTGGTTAAATAAATCTACATAGCTATTTAAAATAATAGAAATATATAGCCAAAATTTTAAGTTGATAAACAAAAAAGTTACTTCCTAAAATCAAATCTACTTTAATTTAAATTTTTGTTACTCTTTTCATAATAAACAATTGTTTACTAATCTTAAAAAGTTATTCTGATGGTCTAGAGTGCTATATCCATATACTAAAGGGATTTTGAAATAGTTTGGGGTACATATTAAGCAGTAGGTTTTCCATTAAAGTAGGGGAGAAACCAAGGTAGAGGAAGCCAATACAAGAGAGAGACAGTGGGGACCACCAGTTGGACTGTTGTTAGAACTCGGGGTGCAGTCAAGGCCCTTGTAAAAGCCACAGGTGAAGTTAGAGGTGTGCTCAGCATCTGAAAAGCTAGTTCCTGTTCTCAGAGTGTTTTTAACTTAATAAGATCCTAGGCACAGTGTCATTTATTATTGTATTGAAGAGGGGGGAGAGTACTATCTAAGATAGAATAGCGAAAAAGTTACTTTCCTGAATCGATAACCTGAATTGTCACTTACGTGACATGATAAGAGTCACATGAATCAAAACTCTAATGTACTGTTTGCTCCTCATCTCCTTGTCAGGAGGAAATTGGCCAGGATTGCTATGAGGTCAACCAGAGGATACACGTGGGTGTGGAGCCTGCAGAAAGTGAGCTCTCCAGTCTGTGCACGGCTCTCCATCCAGTAAATCAGACTGCGATTATTTCCCTGGAGGTGGAGGGTGGGGAAGAGGGGGATATTTACCTGGAGGCAAGGGAGCCTGGGGACACAGCTCTACCAAATTAGGCAAGGTTTTTATTCACTGTTTCTTGATCTATAAAACTAGTTTTTTTCTTAATTGCTTTATCTCTCATGCTTAAGGATTGCCTACTAATAAAAGGAAATATATTCCCACCCTGACCGGTTTGGCTCAGTGGATAGAGCGTCGGCCTGCAGACTGAAAGGTCCCAGGTTCGATTCTGGTCAAGGGCATGTACCTTGGTTGTGGGCACATCCCCAGTGGGAGGTGTGCAGGAGGCAGCTGATCGATGATTCTCTCCCATCGATGTTTCTGACTCTCTATCCCTCTCCCTTCCTCTCTGTAAAAAATCAATAAAATATATTTTTAAAAAAGAAAATATATTCCCTTTGCCTTCTGCAACATTTTATAAAGAATGAATCTGCATCTGATGTGTACACCAAGACTCAGTGTCACCCAGGACTCGGGGTGAAGTATGAATGAATCCAATCAAAACAGTCCAGGGGTACCTACCATAAATGCAGAAGCGGGCAGAGACCCTCCATATCAAGAAAAGGCAAAAGGTACTAAAGTTGAACCCAAAACATAGTCCAAAGTGTGTCCTGAGTTAGATTTCTCCAAGAGCTCTCGGGGATATTACCTCACTTAATCCTTGCAACAACTGGGTGAGATGTGAGACAGGCACGTTATAATTACTGTCTTATGGATTAGGAAAATGTGGCCAGACGAGCTTAAGGAACTTCATCTGATGCCGCCCCCCTCCCCCCGCCCCCAAGACTAGTACATGACAGAGCATGGCTTAAAGCCTGACTCTTCATTAGTGACTATGCATTACAATGCTCGCAGATGCCCTAGTGTTCATCTGGAGCCACATGCTTCTTACAAGCTTCCCTACTGTTTCTAATGCACACCCTACGCTCTTCAGCAGGATAAGTAAGGAATCCAGCTACGTTGTTTCCCATCTTTTCTTTTTGTATTCTCAACTGAGGCATGCACATCTTCATGGGAAAATTACTCTGCTCTGGTCCTTGGTCTAATCCGTTCCTCCCTCCATTCCCAAGATTCACTCCTTGTTCAAATCTGTAGCATCCAGCAGTGAAAATGCAGAGATGCCAAGCATCAGAAACTGTGGCCTGAGGAAAATTCAACGGGGCGGCGGGCAGTCACTGCCTCCTGGTTACTCCTGACCTTGATCTGATCACAACTGAGACCTTTTCACAGGAAGAAACACCTCGGTACCCTGCTACCTGTGTGTGTTCTTCTTACTGCCTATGAAATAGAAATGTCTACTCCTCATTTTAGTTTTTCAAATATTTTAACTTCCTGAGTATATACGGAACAATTCTGCTATTGAGAGCTAATGAATGTGACTGCAAGTCCTACTCATGCATATTCATGACCAGTGAGGATCCAAGAAATGTTTTCTGAATGATGAATAAATGAAGCATTACTTCATGGATTAATAAATTCCACAGGTCAAACCATGGCTCTCTCTCACCCCTAACAAAAATAAATGTCAAAACTACATGAGGCAGAACAAACAGTCAGTAATAAAGATGCTGTGTTCCTTCACATCAGAAAAGGGAGTCCTCCTTGACTGAGGAAAATCATGACTGAATGCACAAAGCCAGTCAGTACTTTCAATGTCTGTGTACAGACTGGCTCTGTGTTCTGCAGCAGGATGTTTGATTACATGTGGGCCACTGGAAACCACCCTTATCACACCCACATTTATAAATTTGCATTTATAAATATACTTAGCTATGCAGAGATGGGTAAAAAAACAAGCTATAGATGGCTACTGCCGTCTAATTTTATTACCTAATGGTTGAATGAATGCTATTTGAGTAAGGCTCTGATCAAGCTCACCTGTGAGAATTTGAGCAGCTAAATACCAGCATATAAAACAGGACAAGGACCTAGTCTCTGCCTGCATTGCAGTAATTCAACACACAGAGATGCCTGGGCCAGCCAAACCCACAGCTCGAAAACCTGTTTATCTGCCAAACCAAATGGCTTTGTGCTGCTTTTCAATCTCTTACCCTTTATTATTACAGCGCCAACACTGGAAACTAAACTAAAACTAGGAGCAGGATGGTAGGATCCTTTGAGGAGAGAGAGTGTTTGGGGGTGCCCAGAGGGGCAGTGGGTGTGAGCACCATTCTGATTTATGATCTGGGGGTGTTACATGATGGTTTGCTTTGAGTTAGACTTGTCTGTTTTCTGTCATTAGCCATTTGTATGTTATACTTATATCAAAGGGGGGAAAAACACCAGTATTGGGGAAACTCTTTAAAAACTCGCCCTTAACCCCATCAAAAATATTCTTTCCTATTCTATAATTTAGAATCAGTGAGTATACATGGCTAGAAATAACAGAATTGTCAAATCAGAAAGCATCTTTTAGGGCCATTGAGTTCAACTTTTTCTAAAATGTCCTGTAAGAGATTCGCTTAGACAGTGCTTACAAACTTCTAATGACGGAGAAGGACCCCTTCATACTCGAGCCAACGTTGGTGGTTAGAAAGCTCCTCCTTGTTCTCTAATCCGCAAATCTCTACCTTTAACGTTCTCAGTGATCAGACTGTCTCTCACACGCACCACAGTCATTTCAATATCTTGTCAGCCATCAATCCACGTGGCCCCGTAGTAAATGATACAGTTAAATAAAGACCTTATGCCTCAAAAAAGTGAACACCAGTCAGCTTGATGGGCTAATCCCCAGTGGGAATAAGGGGAATTTATCAAACTTAATAAAATATCCTCTAGACCACTCTCACCTACTTGTACAGATGTCTGCTTATCGAGCAACTTTGAAAAAAATCATTCTTAAATTGTGATTTAAAAAAGCATATCAATTTAGATCTAAACCATTAAGTGTGTAATTCAGTGGCAACTAGGCCACTCATATTCTTGTGCAACCATCACCACCACCACCACCCACCTCCAGAACTCTTTTTCTCTAGCAAAACTAAAAGTCTAGACCCATTAAACAGCAATTCCATTTTCCCCTCCTCCAGTCCCTGACAACCACCATTGTACTTTCTGTCCCTATGAATCTGACTACTCTGAGTACCTCATATAAGGAGATTCATACAGTATTTGTCTTTTTGTGGCTGGCTTATTTCTCTTAACATACTGCTCTCCAGGTTCATCCATGTTTTAGCATGGGTCAAAATCTCCTTCCTTGTTAAGGCTGAATACTATTCCATTGTATGGATACACCATATTTTGTTTATCCATTCATCCATTGATAGAAACTTGAATTGTTCCTACCCCTTTGCTAATGTGAATAACGCTGCTATGAACATCAGTATATAAATGTCTCTTTGAGACTCTGCTTTCAATTCTTCGGGGTATATATCCAGGAATGGAATTGCTGGATCATATGGTAATTCTATGTTAGTTTTTAAAAATATGTTTTTATTGACTTTAGAGACAGAGAAAGGGAGAGGGAGAGAGAAGCATCTATCAGCTGCCTCCTGCACGTCCCCTACTGAAGATTGAGCCCGAAACCCGGGCATGTGCCCCAACCAAGAACTGGTGACCTCTTGGTGTGTGGGATGATGCCAATCAACTGAGCCACCTTGGCCAGGGCCATGTTTATCTTTGCTTTTTTGAGGAACTGCCACACCATTTTCCATAACAGTTGTACCATTTTACATTCTCACTAGCAGTGCACAAGGGTTCCAGTTTCTCCACATCCTCACCAACACTTATTTTCTGCTTTTGTTTGGGTGGCTGTTTGGTTTTGTTTGACAGTAGCGACCCTAAGCAACTTTCTTTTGATAATAACAATAACAATGACGACCACTAGCCATCTGCCTCACGTGTGGCTAGCTCTGAATCCATTGCACATTGCACCGTGGAATCCTCACACCCAACATTTGAGGTTTAAATAGAGGACCCTGAGGCACCTTGCCCTGTTGCTAAGTTGGGACAGACATGGAATTTGGCTCAAATGTGATTAACTCCATTTCCTGTGCTCTAACCACCCCACACACTGCCTCCCTCCTTACCGGAAATGGTTTCTATGCACTGATTCAGGTGCCCAGGGATCTCCTGAGCACGAAAGTATTGTCCCGCCCACAACCACAGCAAATTAATTTGTCAGCCTTCTGTCCTGTGAACAGCCCAGAGAGATTAGAGTACAATACACTCTTGTAGGGAAGGAACCTCATACTTAACAATGTTTATGTTTCTTCCCAAGCACTCACTACAAAGTCTCACACACAATACACATTTAAAAATAAATTACGGTTACAGAAGCCCAATTATCAGCATTAATGCCACGCCAACTGTGTGACTAGAACAGTGGTTCTCAACCTTTTTAATGCCGCGACCCTTTAATACAGTTTCTCATGTTGTGGTGACCCCCAACCATAAAATTATTTTCGTTGCTACTTTATAACTGTAATTTTGCTACTGTTATGACTCGTAATGTAAATATCTGGTTTTTCCGATGGCCTTAGGCTCTACAGCAGCGGTTCTCAACCTGTGGGTTGAGAACCGCTAGCAGGGTCGCTTTTCTGATTACTGTCCAAACCGAAGAACAGGAGCTTTTGTCCAGTCAGGGCCACTTATAGATGGAGATGGAGAAGACTTCTGCTGAAACTTCAGGGGAGACAATGAATCCCAAAATAATCTGGTTCTGTTAGGACGAGAAGTGGAGTAATAGTGTTGGGTGGGAAGCAGTCAACAATATTCCTGTGCATCCCACACTTAACAGCCACAGTGAATGGCTAGTCAGTCCAACAGTAGCTGGCTTCAGATGTATGAAAAGAGGGCCAGCTACTAGAACCAAGAGGCAGAAACTATGGAAATAAAATAGTGTAGCATGAGAGAAAAAGCTTTCTAATACCCATAGGTATCCAAAAATTGAAATGAGCCACTTTGGGCAACAGGAATATCCCTGTCACAGTGCTTCTCATAATGTGACTTCCATCACCTGCATTAGAATCAGCTGGGGCAGACACTAACATTTGGGACCCAATGTTCAAGGGAAAGTGACTACCTGCTAAGGACTATGTGTGAAATACACCACCAAAATCTCTTCCTTCTATAAGATTCGATGATGCTAATGTTGGATACCAGGTAGACAGGTGATGTCAAAAGCCTAGCAGTTGACACCTGACACCAGAGGAGACAAGTCATTTGTTCAATTGGATTGTATAGCACTACCTTAGTTGAAAAGTTACACCTGGAGCAACAATGCAACATTTGAGAGACAATCACCAAAGCATTCAGAAATAGTTTTCTACGATACTCTTGAAAATTATTGACTTGGAAAGGAATTTAAGGAAAATTACAATTAAATCCTCAGTTAGTGGTTATCTTAATTTATTTAAAACTTTAAAAATAACTGAAAACCAAAAAGCAGGCAGTTAATGGAATTGAATTTGGTAAAATTTCTTTTTAATATATATTTGGCATCCATTACACTTTAAACAATTCAAAGAGTCAGTGTGGTCCAGAAAGACAAAAACCAACTCTTACAGTGTGTATTTGATTATACTGATGACCACAAGACAACATTAATTTGAAGCTAGGGATGGCATCCATTTCCATATTTGTCTGTCACCCTCCATATTACGAAGCCTCTCATTATTTAAGGACGAAGTCCATCCCTGTCCCCCAGGCCAGGGGAACCCTCGCCTTTCTGGAATCCCCAGGCTCTTTCACAACCTTTGCACTTTCCCTTAAGGCCTCCAGCGGGAGAAGTCCTTCTCCCCCTACCAGACCCTGCTCCAGCATCTTGTCCTCACTGTGGCCACCAGCCCTTCCTTCTGCTGGCAGAGCACTTTGTACTGTAGGAGAGCATCGATCACACTCTGAAGACCATGTTTATGTCTCCATGCCCCCACTATTTCCAGCATCTGTGGATGCAGAGACCATCCTGTTGACCCCTGTAACCTCTGGCAATTTCCGGTACCTTGTAGGCAGATCAGAAGTTCAACTGACCAAACACCTGTGCCTCTAGTAAACAAACACTGTGGTAAATAGGATGGTTTATGATTGACTTCCCCACCAGACTCTGAACTTTTCCCTGACTACTTCATTTTATAAACATTTTACTTACTCCAGTTGACCCTTGAACAATGCTGGGGGGTGAGGGGGTTTGTCGACCTCTATGCAGTTGAAAATCTGCATATAAGTTTTGACTCCCCCAAAATTTAACTACAATCACCCCTGTTAGTATCTGTGAGGGATTGGTTCCAGGACCCCTGGAGGATGCTCAAATCCCTTATATAACATGACACAGAACAATGCATACAGTTGGCCTTCCCTATCCTCGGCCCACTGATCGTTAACTGCAGATCAAATATACTATTAATCCCCAAATAAGTAGACCAATGCCATTCAAACCCATGTTGTTCAAGGGTCAACTGTATGTTTGTTGATGGAAGGAATGAACAGAATTTCTCCCCTCTAAGAGGGAAGCCCACAGTCTAGTAATAAAAACAGGACCCTTTTGTTACGTGTCTACAGTGTTCCAGAGACAATATTAAGAGGTTATATATTAGCTTTGTTAACCACCACCACAAACCTGAGGAGTGGGTATTATTATCATCCTATATAATAAAGACCTAATATGCTCATTAGACTGGATGGCAGAATGACCTTCCTGTAACGATCAGTGGGCCGGGCTGCGAGGGCTGAGCCCCTTGTACGAATTGCGTGCATTGGGCCTCTAATCATTTTATGAAAAACTAGAGGCCCAGTGCACGAATTTGTGCACGGGTGGGGTCCAGCTGGCCTGGTCCCGATCAGGGAAGATCGGGGCTGGGCCTGTCTGTTGGAGGAGACAGCAGGAGGTTGGCTGGCTGGCCCGCCCCAATTGGGGCCCAATCAGGGCCAGGCTGGCCGGGAGGGTTGAGCGGGGAGAGACTGCGTGCAGTAGCCATGGGCCTTGCCCCTGATCGAAGTGGGGGGGCCCAATCAGGGGTGAAGCTGGCTGGGGGGAGAAGGCCATAAGCTGATTGGGGTGGGGCCAGCCAGGGAGGGGGGCTGTGGGTGGTGGGCCAGCTGGCCCCGCCCCCAAAAGGGGTCTGGGGGTCGATCAGGGGCCAGCAGCTGGAGGTAGGGGCTGTGGGTGGTTGGCTGGCCACCCCACCCCTGATTGGTGTGGGGGGGCCGATCAGGGGTGGGGCCGGGTGGGGGGAGGGGCTTCAGGAGGTTGGCTGGCCACCCCACCCTTAATCGGGGTGGGGGGGCCAATTGGGTGTGGGGCCAGCCGGCCAACCTCCCACAGCCCCTCCCCACAGCCGGCCCCACCCCCAATTGGGCCGGTTCACTGGCCGGAGTGGGCATCATAGCGACCAGTCATTCTGGTCATTACAGCGTTCCGGTCGCTGGCTTTTTATATATATAGATAAATGGTGAGAATAAGTAACTATAGTCACAAGCACTGGATCCTAGGCAGGAACTCAGACCTGTCTAACTTGGAAGCCTGTTTTCTTTCCACTGTATTATACTATCTCCTCTCAAATTTAAAATTAATAATCAGCACTGGTTATTCATGTATTAATTTTATTAATAATGTTAACAATTGACTTATTAATATTATTAAATAGTAATATAGACATCAAATACAGTAGATATTAAATATGCTAAATCTGATCATACAAAGTAATTACCTGCATAATTGAAAATTACGTCATTTTGACCAAATATTGCCACTCCTAATTATGGTGATGCTTTTAATAAACTATTTTTATATAGCAAAGGCACAATTCCAACACTACAGTAAGCTGCTGCTTTACAACATAATCTCCTTCAAAATAAAGAGGAAAATAGTAACCCTACAGAAACTTAGCCCTCAACTCCAAATTGCTTATTTCTTCAATAGTGTTGCCATCATCAAAAAGATACAGATAAGTGTTTGGGCAAGATCAACACCACTTAGGGCACTTATCAAGTTCCTCATGTTAATCTCTGTGGAAGTCCCTGTGGGTTCCTCAGTTAATCATCCACCTATTCAAAGCAGTAAGTGACGCTCACTGTCTGTCTCTTCATGATTTATCACCATCATAAATACCCGATGATGAAGAAGTCTAGGCAAGAAGCTGATTGTGATAGAAAAATAGGCTTCCCACTGAAAGGCTCCAACGATTCCCCTATGTTTATATGATAAAATCCAAAATTTAGTTCTGGACAAGGATCCTCCATGCCTTGAACAAGGGTGATCCATGCCTTCTGACCACATTGCCAGACCGAGTTCTCTGGCCTCTGAATGATCCCTGCTCCAACTAAATACCAGAAATGGACTGTTTTTTAAGAAAATATCTCTATAAATCCTGGCCAGTTAGCCCAATTGGTTAGTGTCCTCCTGGTATGCAGGCTCCATCCCCAGTCAGGGCATGCAAACAATTAATGCATAAATGAGTGGAACAAATCGATGTTTCTCTCTTTTCCATTCTCTCTAAAATTAACTTTTTAAAAAGATTAAGAAGAAAGAAAGAAAATACCTCTATTTTCATTACATATAGCACCTTACATCCTCCAGAGGCGGTCTGCTTACAACTCCACCCACACAAATGTCACAATAGCCACTTTTACTCCAAAGTTTACTGATGGCTCCTGCATTTCTTCTGCAGTCACGATGGCTCCATGTCATTGCTCATTATACTGCTGTTTTAAAGTCATGTAAGTAACATTCCTTTTTATTAAAAAAAAAAATAACATGTACCTAAGAAAAAAAATCAGCACTCGCCCATCCCTCAGAAATATTCACTATTAAAACTTTCATATAAAAATTAGTGATACGCATAGCTTACAGATTGTGTCCCACATGTAAATATTTCATTTCAGAAATGGTATTATATATTACTTATCAGTTTGGGTTCAGCTTTCAAAAAATATCTCTCATGTTAGTAAGTGTAATTTAATACGCTTTTAAGATATCTACAAGGTACTCCATTGTCGAGATGTGTCTTAATTTGTATTTGTTTAATAAACTTCCTCTTGGACTGGAGCTTGTGGACTGGCTGGGCCTGCCTCTGTCCGCGTTAAATGCTGGCAGATCTCACAAGCTGGTCTCAGAAGGACTGTTCTGACCACATAACCTGAAGGAGTGGCTCTTCCACCAAGCTTTCCCACCCCCCCCACCCCCCATTCAGAAAAATGTGCATTTGAGCACAAGGTCAAATACATTTTGGAATTTGGCTTGTGGTCAAAGACTCTGAAAGCCACTGCTCGGTCCCCAAAAATTTAACCACAGGCTTATCGCTTAAGTAATATTAAAGACAGCCCCCAACCATTGTAGTGAGGATTATGAAATTACTAGGTTGCCTACACACTAAAGGATTTCACAACATCTACTTAGGAGTTTCACAATGGTTTCCATGATGGGGAATTTCAAAATGTACATGCTTCTGTTGGTGAAGACTCAAACATGGCCACCATGGGCTTGGCCAGAGAAGGCTCTGCACTGATGACTAGATTCGTTCTCTTTCTCTCTCCCCCTCCCTGCCTGCCCCTTTCTCAAGGGCAAACGGAGAATGGACAGAGCAGAGGGTGGCAGAACGAAGCGAAGCCTACGGAAAAAGCAGCGCTGGTGGTAAGAAAGGTGGGGCTGCAGGCAAATGACAGGCCTGGTGCCTTCGAAGCAGGAGGAAGTATCACTTCCTCGCCGCCGCCTCCTCCCTCGGGCCTCCTCTCTCAGGCCTCTCGCTGCAGTTCTGCTCTCCGTGACACGGCTCCCCAGTGGAAAGCAGAAGTGGTCCTCCCTCTCCCCACGTGGCTCTAAAACCAGCTTCTCCCTTCCCCTCCCCTCCGGGGGGGCTAACATTTACAGGAAGAGTGGAGGCACCCAAAGGCCCAACACCAAGAAGATGTCCTTGCTCTAGTTGGGGGGGGGGGGGGGGGCAGAATGAATCCAGCCCCATCTCTCCAATCTCACTGGGCTCTCTTACCAGCACAGAAAAGTGGGCCCAAAGCAGTCGTGACAGCTCCCAGCCACCTGGTGTCCCAATGGAGAGAGGAAGGTGACGTGGGGAGAAGCTTCCAATCGGCAAAGAGCTTCCGATTGGCATGGATTATGGTCAGTAAAGATGTTCACAGAAAGGTGGGGGTGTCGGCAGCCCGGCAATATCTGACTTTAAAGTGTGAATCTTAAAAGGAAAAGACCCCCGGAGCTACAGGAATAAAGCCTTCTTCCCAGGGTCCTACAGCTCATCAAGCGCAGAGCCTAGAGCATTAAGAAACACCCTCTCAAATGGATTCTGAAAATGCATCCTATTTGTGTAACTTTATGGAATTTATATATCTCAGCGTTCTAAAAAATGAACAGAGCTACAATGAGACTAACCGAAAAATCTCTTCCCTTATATGGTCCACTCCTATCATGTCAATTCAACTTTCGAGAAGTAGCTTTGTGGCAAAGAAGGAAAGTTGACAGCTTATTCAGTACTTCGGGGAAAGTGAAGTGCAAGGATGAAGGGCAAAGGCCATTAGAGGCCCCTGCAAGTCAGCATGGACGAGCCTTTTAACACATCATCCCAAGTAATTATGTCAACTTGCAATTCTAAATTGCAAGAGAGCTCTTCCAGCTAACTTAAGCCAAAGACGTCTCACAGAAGGTCCCAGTCTTTCAGCTGGCCTGTTCCCAAACCTCGAATTCCTCAATTGGCAGATTTCCACATTATTTTCTACACTTGGGCTTCTCCACCAGATGGGAACTTACTCAAAGGAAATTTTAGGAATGATGATAGAGTGAACTCAACATTTTAGAATTTAAGCATCAGGAAGCTAGGCAGCTGTAAGAAAACTTTCAATATTTCTGACTAAAAAAAACCCCACACAAAACAAAAAAACACAACTTCCTCTTCTATGTCCTAGTTTTCATTGCCAATCTTAAAAGATGGAGGCAATGTCTGTCTATCTATTGGAGCATGGGCTTGGGACAGCATTTTGCTCATAGCAGGCGCTCAATAAATGGGGTTCATGTTTTAATGTGTATCCTATAGGCCCTATCTCCTTTATAGCTTCACCCTGAATGATGCTCTCACTGATACAGGGGTGGACAAAAGTAAGTTTACAGTAAGTATGTAAAACAGCTTATTCTTGTATTATTATTTATTAATTGTTGTATTATTTTCCATACGAACAACTGTAAACCTACTTTTGCCCAACCCTGTATAACAACCACATAAGGAGGCTCATTGAGAACAAACTGGAGGGAATTCCTTTGCAAAGAATTATGTGGGCACTTCTGCATTAACCAATAGGCACCGGATGGTAGTCAGCGGAACTGCCCTGCCACCTTGGCCGGTATCAGAGATCTTCCCTCTCCAAGCAGGAAGCCATGGGGAAAGCACAGAAGCTCATCTTTCCATTCCAGCTTAAGAACCCTAGTTGGTGCACCTGCTCATTTGTCCTGAGGGATTAGTCACTTAGTTGAGATAATTACCAAGTGATGGCAGAAAATTACCTGTGATGCTGTTTTAAAAATGTATATTAGGCTGGTGTGGCTCAGTGGTTAAGTGTCAACCTATGAACCAGGAGGTCGTGGTTAGATTCTGGTCAGGGCACATGCCCAGGTTGCAGGCTCCATTCCCAGTGGTGGGGGGTGGGGGGTGAGGGGTGGGGGAGTGGGGGGGTGTAGGAGGCAGCCAATCAATGATTCTCTCTCATCATTGATGTTTCTATCTCCCTCTCCCTTCCTCTCTGAAATAAAAATATATATATTAAGAAAAAAAGATGCATCTGTTAAAAAAAATAATTTTAGAAAATAAATAAATAAAAATGTATATTAAATGATAAAATAATTTCTTTGCTTTTAAGTAAATGAGTACCTACTACAGGTCCAAAGGTAGAAAAGGGGGAGAAGCCCTAAAGTTGGAGCCAGAAAATATACCTACCCTGCCCAATAGTGCCACTTAACCAGATCTGTGACCTCGAACATGTCACCAAACTTCTTTTTCTATATCTGTCCCTGCCAACCTTGGGGGGCCATGAGAGAGTCAAATGAATTCAGAGCTCAGGAAGGCTTCAGAACCTGGGTAAGCAAAAGATTTTGGCACCATGATTGCCCAAGAAGTGCCCAAGAGAGGTCTGACATGTCATTGATCAATGCTCCCACTAATGATGGTGGTGATCTTTCAATATTAATACTATCCATGTCTGAAGACATGGAGGTCATTGATATCAGCAGAGTGAGAGAGCTGTAACAATGTTCCATGCTCTGCATGTGTACACACTGTCTTCTTATTTATATAGACTTAAAATTAGTATGGGTTTATGGATAATACAGTTTAAAATGATTAAACGACAACTCCATATATGCTTTTGAACCAACTGGCAACTCAGATGTTTGGTGATTGACTTCTGAAAACAAATACCATGGAATTTTGTAAAAGGCTTTGAAAATCATGGATTTGCAGACCATTGAAAATCACTGGACTACTTAGCTGCTAAAAGAATGCCATGGAAGGAGAGGGGGCAAGCAATATCGCAAATTCTCCACATACCTTTCCAGCACCGATGACTCTAAGATAGAGTGGGTCTGGTCTTTTGGGATTGGGCAAACAACTTTTGCAGGCTTTGTTTTATACTGCAAATCAAGCCCCCTCTCCAGGTAATGCAGCAGAATCCCCAGTCCTGAGTGGAGCTTTCCACTTAGAGCACTAGCCCTGGGATAACTTAGCAATCCAAAAAATCCCCCAAATCCTCATGGTAGAAACCAGGACGGAGGGCCAGTAGGCTTCAAATGCCTTGGGAACCCCAGCCCTGTTCCTTCTGCCGTGTGCAGGACCAGCAGACTGCCTTCCATTCCTTCTTCTATATCTGCGATCTCAACTATGTGACAGGCTCCAGGGCTAGTGTTTCCGGACAAGACAGATAAAGTTGCTGTCAATGGAGCTTTCTTGTAGTTGCTAATATTAGACTAGACACATGGGGCCAAGTCATACTCGAACTCTGATTACTGAAATAAAGGAAAGGCTGGCTGAATTAAGGGTCCAAGTGACATATCCAAAATCACAGCTCCGAGACCCAAACTCAGGTTTGCTGGCTGCTGTTTCCCCTTACACCCGGCCCTCCACCCTTCACTCAGCAAGAGGATGACCCTACTCGGCCTCCACAGAGGCCCAGTTACCATTAGCCTCATGTGATCAAATGATATTTCTTCAAGCCTCCAGACATCCTTACCACCAAATTAAATCCGGGCACTATCTGAGTCCCACCCTTTTCCAGCAGAACTTACCGTCCTGGGGCAGGGCTCTGAGTGCTTAGTAAATGCCTGAACGGTCAGTGCCTACGCCCCGCCACACTGCTGGAGGGGTTCCCAGTACAGAGAGGACACCCCTGCCCTCCAGATCCCTACAGCCGGCTGGGGGCAGCCAACACATCGAAAGTCAGTCACACATCCTTATTGGCTAGCTCTTAGGGTGAACCAGACTCCTGGTCCTGCTTTTCGGACAGCAAACCTCTGGTAAATGAAGCAGACTTACCAATAAGGCCATGTGGCTGAAACGGACAGATTTAAAAAATCATCAAATTGCAAAGAACCAGGGAGCCTCGTTTTTTTATGTTCAGAATAAATTGCAATAAATAATAGCGTCATTCATGAAATGCCTAGGACGTGTTTGGGGCTTTATGTGCAATAAACGGCTCAGGAGGTACAGATGAGGGCACCCAAACAGGGAATTTCAGTCATGGGCCCAAGTTCACACTCAACTAGGAACTTGTAAGGCCCGCATTCAACTCGTGTTGCTGAGATGGTAAAAAAGTTGGATGGTAAAAAAGATACACACGCGCACACACACACACACGCACACGCATACATACGTGCGCGCACATTTGGAGACACGGTCACACGATCGCTGGCCAGGCGGGCTATTAGAAGGCACATTGCAAATGCACAATTATCTTGACACAGTCGGTCAAGAGAACGCACGCAGGGAAGTGGGAACTGACGCTTTACACCCTCCCCGCTAGCCGAAGGAAAGGCAACCCCCGAATTCTAAAAATAACTTTCGTTTCCTCTTGGAGGCGGAGGCACGGCACAGTCGCTCTGCAGGCCGAGAGGCGCCTCGCTCAGCGGGAGGGTGCCCAGCTGCCTCCGCCGCAGCCCCTCGACGTCACGCTCCGGCCGGCGCTCCCCAGGAGCTGCCTGCGGGCCTGGGAGAGCGCCCTGGGCCGAGCCCCACCCCTTGCCTCTCGGGATCCAGAGCCCAGGGGGGAGCCCAGATTGTGCAACCTGAGGAGTCCCCGACAGGGTCCCGGCCAGGATCCCGACCGCGCGCGCGCGCGCGCGCCCCGTCTCCGCGTGGAGAGGGGCTTCCCCGCTGCGCTCCGGGATCAGCCGGAGCTGGACTGCATCCGGCCCTCCCCTCGGGTACCCGCCAGAGGGCCCTGCGGTGAGCCCGCCCCCGCCCCTCCCACCACACCTCTGCGTGGCCCTGCGGCAGAGACACCTGCGGAGCCGCCCGCCCCCGCCTCCTCCCCACCCCCCTCCCCCCCGGGTCCGGTCACCCACAGACTGAAGTCACCTGGGTGCCCACACCGCGGGACCTGGAGCCAGGGCGGCCGGGGAGCGACGCGCGCCCCTGGCTCCCGCGGTCCGAGCCGACCGACCCCACGTCCAGGGCCGACCCCCACGCCCCGGACTCCCTCCAGTGGCACAGCCGCGGTCCCCGCTCTGTCCGCCGCAGCGTCCCTGCCCACGCCTGGGACTCACCAGCTCGCGGTGGAAGTTGCGGATCGGCGGGGGCGGTGGCCGCGGCGCTCCACGGTGACTTGAGTTCAGAGCGGGGGACGCGACGGGGCGGCCCGGCGGGGCCCGCGGAGAGAGGGGCTGCGGGCCGGGAAGCGAGGACGCCCTGCACGGCGAGGGGCTGCGGGCTCGGGCCCGGCGTGGCGCGGCCGCCCTGCCCGCCGCCCGGGCTGGAGGCTGCAGCGCGTCGGGCCCAGAGGCGCCACGGCCAGGAGCGAGCGGTGGGCGGCCTGGCGCGGCGGGAGAGGAACTGACTGTCGCTGGGCTCGGCCGGGAGGTCCCAGCTACTTCCTGGTGCTCGGATTTGCATACTGCACCGGGGGGCGGGGAAGTGACCGTTTGGCCTCTACCCAAGGTTTGGATCTTTGGTGTGGCCGTCGCGCAGAGCTTTGCAAGCAGAGAAACCTGGTGTCCCCGGGTGCAGCTTGGGGAAGTGAAGCCGCCTCGGGCCCAGCGTTCTCCCTGTAGAGACAGAAGGATTTTCCAGGGAGACCCTCTGGCGTCTTGGCGTCCGCGAACCTCTTGAGTTTCCTTTCCTTCTCTCCCAACCTACTCTCCAAGGTGTTAGGAAGTGGGGTGCCCCTGGAAGCAGAGGGGGCGCACTCTGATCCCTTGGAGTTCTGTAGAGACGGTAAGAGGCGCCAAGTTGAAGCTAAGCTCACTGAATTCTTCATTCTTGTCTGGTAAGCTCCTTAAGAGTATTCTAAGGGGATGTTCAGGGTATTGATGGGGGGGGGGGGGGGGTGCGGCAAGGGGCTGTGGAGGTAAATGGCCTGGCAATTGTTTCCTCAATACTTCGGCTTCCCCCCGGGAAAATGGAGATGGAGGTAAGGATGCCTACCGCGCAGGGTCGCCAGGAGGGTGAAATGCCTTCTGTAAAGGGCTCGCAGTGTGCCTGGCACACAGTAATGGTCACTGTTATTCTTCCATTTCCACTGTCTTTGTGTCCCACCTGTAAACATTGTGTTTTGGCACGTGCCAGTTGTGCCCAAGAATGACTGCATCTCCAAGCTCTCATGCTCCAAGTCAGTAAATGCCACTTACAAATCCAAGGTGTGAGGTTAGTCTCAGTCTCCGTGGATGTCCACTTGTCAGCAAGATTCTGCTCTCCGGGATCCCAGCATCGCACTACACTGTAGAACTTACAAGGACGTACAGTGAACAGCGCCCTGGGGAAAACTTGGTCTGTGTGTTCATAATAGCCAGCACTTACTTGGGGCCTATTGGGTACCAGACTCAGGGCTAAGCACTTCAGACCTTTTATTGGGAATGCCCTTAAGAGGGCGGCCCCACCTCAGAAGGCTACAGCCACAGCCCAGCCACCTTGTAACAACCCATACGTCAGTCATTTTTACTGGTACGAGAGCAGAAAGGTTTGCAAACCTGTGAGTGAAATCTGTCACGATCCCATGGAGTCATCCACTGCCCGAGGGTCCAGTTCCTGGATTTTTCTTCATAATGACCTCTCAAAGGTATTGGCCCTAAATCATCTACTGTTATCTACTGTTACCAATGGCTCCTGGCTAAAGGTGTGTGGCAATAAAGAATGGGACACAAAATGTAACCCATCTGGAATATCCTGTGATTTATTTTTTGGTAAAATGTCTCTTGAAATAAAGAGCCAAGTATCATCAGGCAGAACTGGCTTGACCCCAGCTCCACCACTTCGGACTCCTCACTCCCTAGCATCCTAGTTTATCATTACTCATCTAGAGCGCTTAAAGTAGGCAACGTCCATTGTAAACTAGACTTCTAGTATTGCCTGCCTTTGTTTCGCATGTTAACTTTCTCTCAAGTAAGTAGGTAGTAAACCCCTCTTTGGAAGGCATTGCTCTTTCCCGTTGTACCTCTTAAAAATTCTGTTAGGTGGCCCGGCCAGCGTGGCTCAGTGGTTAAGCATTGACCTATGAGCCAGGAGGTCATGGTTCCATTCCAGGTCGGGCACATGCCCGGGTTGTGAGCTTGATCCCCAGTGGGGGGCGTACAGGAGGCAGCCAATCAATGATTCTCTCTCATCATCGATGTTTCTATCTCTCTCCCTCTCTCACTTCATCTCTGAAATCAATAAAAAATATTTGAAAAAAAATTGTTAGGTGCTTTAACATACTTCATTAGTATTGATGGATTGGTTCATTGGTTGATGGACTGAGTTGTTTCCAACAGTTGTCTCCTATTGAGAATTGAGCACAGAATGGAATGATTAGAGGCAGGTTGCAAATCAACAAAGGCCCCTTCACAGGGTAAGCAGGCTTTGCAGAAGGTGAGGGATGTGACCAAAGAGGAGAGAAGGAGCAAGGAGTGGAAATGGCATCAATATTCATTTACTAAGATGTATTTGTAAACCCACAATCAATACTTAACATCACTTTCGCAGCCATTCATGGACATGAGCACAGCGATGAAAATTTGAGTTTCTCCACGCTCACATTCCCAGCTGAGGTCAAGCAAGGCGATGCTCCGCCTTCCAGTATTAGCTCCTTAGTCTCCCCTTCATTTAGGACCATTCCTCAGTCTTTTTTGTGCTTCAAAACATTGACATTTTATTTTTTAAGAAGTACAGACCAATTATTTTGTAGAATTCCCTCCATTGCGGCTTATGTGATATTTCCTCACACTTAGACTCAAGCTAGGCATTTTGGGCAGGAGTGTTACTGAAGTGAAGTGCATTAAGACCGGCAGTTTGGATGAGGAGCAAGTGGTCATGGGGTGCCTGACGTCATGAAGGGAGGTGGCCTTTGGGATGTAAGTCAGTGCCCTCAGGAGGCAGGTGCTGGACAGGAAAGGGCTGCAGGAAGAAACCTGCACACCCCACACCCTGGCCCTGGGGCAAACTTCGCCTGCTGCCCCGCAGTCCAGAAGTGCCTCCTGCAGGCATTGATCTTCACAGGTGCCTGTATAACTTAATTCCTTCTAGAAGATTCAGCTCCACCAATCACCTCCAGGGGTGAGCAGGGGCCATCAACCCCACTCTCAAAAACTGGTAGGTGTCCTGCTCAAGTGGGCTGAGCTGGGCACACACAGGAGTGTGGCCAGTGAATTTCAGCTGCAGTGTTTCCAGCTCTCCCGTTATGTTTTCTACTCCCTCCTCTTTTAAGCTCCCCTCCTCCTCCCCTTCCAGAAAGCGAAGGCCACCTGGGGTCTGGGAGGAGGGCTGGCCCAGGGGACTGGGTTCCAGTTCCAGAGCTGTGGGTGCAGGCCTCCAGCCAGGCTCACCTGCTTCCTCCAGCTCAGGGCCTGGAGGCTGACCTCAGTAGAGGTTCTGTCCCTTCTCAGAGACAGGGCTGTCCCCACTCCATGCGTTCTCTTCTCTACTGCACATGCTGGCAGTCCACATGGGCTCTGCCATCCCGTGCCCCCCACCCCCCCGGAAACCAGCTGTCTTAACAACAGCAACCTCACCCAGGACCATCCAGGACCTCCACGGTTAAGAGAGCTGCATGCAGCCCTGGCTGGGTAGCTCAGTTGGTTGGAGTGTCATTCCGTACACCAAAAGGTTGTGGGTTCAATTCCCAGTCAGGGCACATACCTAAGTTGTGGGTTTTATTCCCAGTGCATGGAAAAGTATTCATGGTCAAATTGGTTTGGGGGCTTTGAGTTGAACCCAATCTCAGAGGCTCCGCATAGCACAGGAAGGGACTAAAGTGTCACCTAGGTGATGAGCATGCTGAGAGAGGCACTTGGGACCAGCGACCAAAGAGAAAACACCGCTGCTCCCGTTAATGGAGCCCTCTGCTCCTGCACGGTGCTAGCGGGTGTCTGAGGCTCCTGGAGCTGCGGCCACTGTGATAGATGTGACAGCAAAACATTTAACATCGCGCACATGAAAGTGATGCACGTTGGATGTCTGCACTGCGTACCACACAGCATGTAAACAAACCCGGCCTCTTTCCCAGGGCTTTACGTCAGTCTGTGCTGACAGAATTGTCCGTCACAACCTTTCACGATGAACTGTCAGGGGCCCTTTGAGGTCTGGTTGATGCCATCACCTCTCTCTCAGTCAGCCCATGTTTCTGTTCACTGAGTACCTCCTGAGGGCCGGAAGCAGGAGGCGTGCTGAATCCACTTCCAAAAAAGCACTTTGGTAACAGCTGGGGGGTGAAGACATAGCCAGATGAGGATGTTTATGTAAAGTCGACAATGATTTCATATTCTGGTAACATTCTTTTTTAAAAATTGTTGACACTATTACAGATGTCCCCCCTTGACCCACCTCCCCTTGACTCACCTCCACCCGTTCCCTGCCCGCTCTGGCCATCGCCACACTGTTGCCTGTGTCCATGAGTGTTATGCATATATGTTCTTTGGCTGATCCCTTCCCCGTCTTTCCTCCAGTCGCTCCCAAACCCCTCCCCTCTAACCTCTGTCGGTCTGTTGCATGCTTCCAAGCCTCTGGTTCTATTTTGATCGTCAGTTTATTTTGTTCATTAGATTCCACATGTAAGTGAGATCATATGGTATTTGTCTTTCTCTGACTGGCTTATTTTGCTTAGCATAATCATCTCCAGGTCCATCCATGCTGTTGCAAAAGATAAGAGCTCCTTCTTTTTGAGAGCTGCACAGTATTCCATTATGTAAATGTACCACAGCTTTTTTTTTAAAACTGCATTAGCACAATGTCACCTAATAAGTATTCATCTTTTTTTTTAATTGATTTTTTACAGAGAGGAAAGGAGAGGGATAGAGAGTTAGAAACATTGATGAGAGAGAAACATTGATCAGCTGCCTCCTGCACATACTGGGGATGTGCCCGCAACCAAGGTACATGCCCTTGACCCAGAATCGAACCTGGTACCCTTCAGTCCACAGGCTGACGCTCTATCCACTGAGCCAAACCGATTAGGGCTACCACAGCTTTTTTTTTATCCACTCCTCTACTGATGGGCACTTGGGCTGTTTCCAGATCTTAACTATTGTAAATAACACTGCTAAGTTTATCAGCATTGACCAATGTTGTATCATTGTTATGTATGTATGTATGTATGCATGCATGTATATATGTATTTAGTTTGATGACCATCTTGGATGGTATTTCTGTCTGTACTGCCTTTGAATGAATTTAGTCTCAAAGGCTACTTATATGCTTTGCCCTGGTAGGAAGCATCAACTGAATTCTTCAGTTGTCTATAGAGCCAGCCTGATAACATTTCTAGCACATGCATGGCCACCGTTACTATAAGATGAGAAGTAGGAATCTATAGATGATGTGTGAAGAGGCGTTGCTGTGATTTAATATGAACCCTATGGCTTGTCTTCACAGAGCATGTCAAAACAGCAAGCTGGTGTTAGCTTATGCCCAGGCAAAGTGTTAGGGTAGACCTCAATGGCTTCATTCTTATTTTCACCTCCAAAAAAGTGCAGCAAGTGCAGAGTATTCTTCAGGTCACTCAGTAAAATCTCCACCATCCTCTAAACGTAGAGGTCATTCCAGGGTGGGTGTATGGTTTTCTCGACTCTGGGTGGGTCTTTCTGTGGATCTAAATAGTTTATGTGCATCTCTTCCTCAGAAGCCTTGTTTATTTAGATAAGTTATTGTTAAGCTCCAAGAATACTGCTATCCTAACAATACAACTGTCCTATGAAATGTAATATTTGGTTCTTACTTAGGGATTCCTCAGATCTGACCGGGGGTAGGATTCACAATTACAAGAGGAAAAACTCATGTTAGTAAAGTTAGAATTTAAGACTATATGTATGTATTTACCTTACTACCCAGCAGGAGAGTTTTGACTGACTTAATATGATGTTGAACCTGAATTGCTCATTTTCATGACCCAAAGATATCAGAAGAGGCTCTTCTGGATTCCTGGGTAAATTACACTCAATTTGACCCTGTTTGCTTATCTACAAAGTGAGTCACATCTAGCTAACACAAGTTCTGTAAAGGCTGTAAAGTGACCCAGTTTTCCTAATCTATGCATAAAGCAGTGATGGCATGAGGTGGGGAAAGAAGTGGAAGAAGGAACAGAAGCCCAGTGAATACTTTGAGTACACAGAACATGGAGGATATTTTTATGTATCTTCGGACACACCTACAGATAACTTTATGTCTTTGTTTTCACCGGTCCCCCTTTCCTTCTGTCTTCACGTGGCCAATTCTTACCCATCCTTCAAATGCCACCCCATCCAAATAGCCTTCTTTGGATACATTGCATCTCTTGCTCCTTGGAATCCTATGGAAAGGTACCTCTAGTTCTTAATGATCGTCACTTTGTACCTGTATTCTGATATTGTTATTTATCTACATAGAGCGCCTACGCTGGATAGTGAACTCCTGAAAGGAGGATCCAAGTCTGTTTCTTTCATTTTGCTTTTGTTGTCATTATTCTAAGCACTAAGCACAGTGCATATAAGCAGAAAGTACTGAGTGAGCAGAGTAAGTCTGACAAACGAAGAGTTAGAATGGTAACAGCGGGGGCGGGGGTGGGGGAGGAGAAGACATAGCCAGATGCTACTATGACTGTGTAGGAACCTCGAGCTGCAACGTTTTGCTTTGGTTCATGGGAAAATCTACTATTAGTCATTGTTATGGGTTGAATTCTGTCCTCCCAAAATATACAGAAGTGCTCATCTCTAGTATCTGAGACCCTACTTGGAAACAGGATCTTTCCAGATGATCCAGTTAGGAGGTCATTCAGGGTGAGCCCCAATTTAATATGACCCCATCCTTATTTTTAAAAAAAAGGCAAATTTGAACAAAAATAGATTTGTTTGCACACAGGGAGAATGCTATTTGAAGAGACAGGCAGAGATCAGAGTGCTGCATCTGCAATCCAAGGAATGCCAAATATTGCCAGGAAACCACCAGGAGCTAGGAGAGAGGCAGGCACGAATGTTTCCTCACAGCCTCAGAAGGAACCAACCCTGCCCACACTTGGATCTTGCACTTCTGGTCTTAGGAACTGAGACAGATTTCTGTTGTTTAGGCCTCCAGCTTGTGGTACTTGATTACAGCAGCCCTGGCAACAGTTTATATACTGTTACCTGGCAACTAGATATCCTACCTCTTACTTTCTCTGACCTTTGTGTGTTTTTTGTAGGGTGGTTGGGGCCACACAGATGGAAAGAAATATGGAGTGAGATGGTAGCTATGATAATATCGTGGTAAAAGAAATATAATCACAATATTTAAAAAATATTTTAGGATGCATGATTTCATTCAATCTTACAAGAAGTCTGCCCTTACAAGAGGTAGGAAGGGTAGATGTGATCGCCACCCCAGCTTTTCAACGGTGGAGAAGGTAACTCACATTTCTTGAGTGCTAGGTATTGTTCAAAGTACATTACACATACCATGTCATTTAGCCCCGAAAACCACACTGACATGGCTACTCTGGCCCTCATTCTACAAAGGAGAAAAGCGTGACAGAGAAATTAAGAGTCTTGCTCAAAGTCACATTGACAAGTGAGTGGGGAGCGCTGGGATTCAACTCAGATCTTCTGAGGCAGAACCAGGGTGCATCTCTGTGCCATTGTTTGATGATGAGTTACCTCAGCTGTCCATCCTCTAGCTCAAATGTAGATGATATATGCCCACATCCCAAGTCAGTGTGCCACTGGCAGGTCGGGGGGGGGGGGGGAGGGCGAGCTGAATTTCTTTAAGTTGAGGACAATGTTACCTTTATATTCCTGTGCCTAGCACAGTGCCAGGCGTGAAAATGCTCAATAAATGTTTGTTAGATAAATAAGTTCTTCAGTGCATTAAAAGTTGATTTTAGCCTGGCCAGTGTGGCTCAGTGGTTGAGGATTGACCTATGCACCAGGAGGCTGCTGGTTTGATTCCCAGTCAGGGCACATGCCCAGGTTGCAGGCTTGATCCCTGGTGGGGTGTGTGCAGGAGGCAGCCGATCAATGTTTCTCTCTCATCCATGTTTCTATTTCTCTCTTCCTCTCCCTTCCTCTCTAAGAATCAATAAAAACATATTTGTAAAAAATGATTTTATAAACAAAATAACTTTATGCCTTTATGCATGAATAAAGCCTAAATTCTCTGAAAAATAACCTTGTTTATATATATCTTGTATACCTTGCATTGCACTGATGAAGAAACATGAATGATGTTGATTTGGTTAATAAACTAGCTATGGGGTTGATGACAACAAGAAAATGAAAGCTATAGCTATTATTGACCCTTTGTACACATGCTTGTACCCCATTTGCCACACAAAGCTTTCTTTTAGACATCACCTATTTTCAATACGTGCTACCTATGTATAAAACTATGATCTATCCTGGGGAGTACTGCCATTCTTCTTATAGACTTCTATAAGATTTCTTATAGATTCTTCACATATAGATGAAGTAATCTATATATGGTAATAACACTATTTTCTCTCTCCAATAAACTCCGTCAAGTTTTGCTACTATTTTTCACTTTAATGTCACAGCTAAAGATTCAGAGAGCCGGGCAAGAGCGGGGGAGTGTACTGAGGGTTTCACACGCTTACTTTTGGCTCATCTCTCTGCAAGAAAGTTGAGGGACAGAAAAGAGAAAGTCCTTGTCTGATATTAAACTAGTAAATTGTTGGTTCCAGGACGAAACACAGGTTTTCTGACTCCAGAACTTGTGGGCATTCCACTTCCCCTCCCACATGTGCTTTGTTTTAATAACGTGCTAAGCAGGATGCTTGCTGTAGGCTGTTTTATTTACTTCTCTCAACAATGATTTGCTGTTGGTATTGTTAGCCTGCAAGTTGCAGATGAAGACAGTAAGCTCACAGAGGCTGAAGCAACTTGCCCAATATCACCAAGGCAGTAAGTGGTGAGAAAGAATAATTATCATAACCATGCATTACCTTGTGTAAATATATTAATATCTACAATTAAATGTTTGATCTAGTTCAACTAACAATATGTTTATCCTTTGGATGATAACTTGAGTTGGATTATAACTTCCTGGTAAGAAATAGAATGCTTAAGAAATTAGAGGACATTTGTGAAAACCAGATACAACTTAGTTTGTTAATGTTTATGAAAAGTCTTTGTCATCATTATTAGCTAAAGAAACCATGAATTATATTCTTTAAGTAAAACCTCGATAATAACTTATTAACTTAATTGTTCATCCTTTTTATACATATCCACTGAATTTTGTTATAATTTTGTGAATTCTCAACTATTTTACTGGTGGCCCAGTATGCTACTGTCTGCTTGATTTGATGATTCTTTCACCATTATATTGGGAAGAAATATAAAATCATTTCAAAGTAGATATGGAAGCTCAGTATGAAATAGCATGTCACCAAAGCAAAATTGCATGTTCTTTATCCTCTCAGAGAGGTTCCTTATTTTCCAGTAAAAGCAAAAAACAGTAGCCAAAACCAAGCACCGGCAAAAGTGAGAATGAGGGGAGAGGAGAGTACGAATGAATAAAAATCAATAGAAAGGGGATGTGTGCTCTAAAATAGAAATCTCTTCTGCAGGGATGTTATTACATACAGCACTTCTCCAGTAGTCTTTTTTTATACACGAATGCAACTATAATTATAGCATGTTTTAGTATTTGGTTAAAATTCAATTGCCTTTGCACCTCCTGCAGAACCAAAAAGAAGAAGAAAAAGAAGAAAGAAAAAATTAGAAGCATTGGAAAAAGTGCACAGCAACTACAGGATGTCCTGTTACATTTATCGGGTAAGACAGACCCATGACTCACTATAACACTTGACACATCGGAAATGGTTTTATTGTGCATGGTACTTAACTCCTCATAAATATTAAACACATAGATTTGAGGATAACAGGCTGTATTTGTTCCTGGTATAATGGTATCCTCTTATAATTCTTTTTGAAGTGAAAGAAATTTAGCGTAGCCATGTAGATGATGGGAAGCCAGATCATATAAGCAGCAGCAAGTCAAGCCTGATATCTGATTTCTCAAAACTCCCAGAGTTCCCCCTTCTTAAGTTGTTGATAATAAAGGTATGAGGAAGATATCTCCTGATTGAATCTCTCTGTTTTGTCATTGTTGTTGCAAAGCTAGGATGCACTTGCTCAATTAAAAAACCTCTTTAGCCTTGAGCCATGGAAAACTGTTATGTTGCAAAAAATTATGGGTGATCAAATAATAATAATAAAAAAAGAACAGCAGCGTCACATAAAAAGGGATGGCAACTTTCTCATTGTGATGAAGCTTTCAATGCCATAAGCCTTTAAGAAGCAAAGCAAAGACACAAAAGGAAGACACAAAGGTGTCTTCTTCCTCCTCTTTCTTAAATTGCAGTTATTCATGCTGTCTTATTTCAGCTGCCTAAAGTGTTTCCTCTGCACAAAACTTCTCAAGTACATTTCTCTCCTCAGTGTACATTTATTGCCAACGCGCGTTATTGAAAGATACACATTTAACAAAGAAAGGACATTTCCCTCAGTTCCATCTTTGGGATTGTTAAATGATCAAATGTAGCCCTAGTTTCTTTCACTTTTCATTCATATACAGATACTGGCCTGGTTGTGCATGTGTGTGTGTGCACGTGCAGGTATGTGTGTACAGGAATGGAATATGTATGTGTGTAGGGGGTGTGTCTATATATAGGCCTATGTATGTACACAGATGTGTGTGTGTGTGTGTGTGTATGTGTGCAGGGTCTGAGTATGTGTAAAGACATTTGTGTATGTAGAATGTATGTTTATGCTCAGGGAGTGTGCGAGTAAGGATATGTAAGTAGGGGTGTGTTGTATGTAAGAATGTTTTTGTGTGGTTATGCATGTGTGGTTATGCAGTGATGTGTTTATGTGTGTGTTAAATGTATGTTTGTAGGTAGGTTTGTGTTCATGCAGACATGTGTCTATGTGTGCAGAGGTGTGTGTGGAGAGGTGTGTGTGTGTGGAGAGAGTGTGAGAAACAGAGAGACACACAGAGAGAGTGTGTTTATAATGTTGGGGGGAAAGGTTTGAAAAGTTGATCAGCCATGAGAAGTTAAGGAAGCTCAGAAAATAAAGAAGACAGGGAGGGTTGAGAATACTCAGGTAAATAAATTGTGACTTTATTTAATGACCAGTGGAGAGATGCTGACCATTGTTAGCAGGGGCAAGGAGGGGCAATGGCATGAAGAGGCTCCAGGGGTTCCTGCCTGGTGCTAGGCTTTGATTGAGGAATTGGAATTTGATGGTTGGGTTGGGAAGTGTAAGGTGTGGAGACTAATAGGTGTCTAAGTGGTCACATCTGGCAGCGACAAGGGCTCAGTTATCCCTCAGCCAGAGCTCAAGATTGACAGTTATTGAACTCATTAAATTTGGTTTCTGGTTTTTAAAATGGAAAAGACTCTGTAGGACTGGTTTGAGGATTAAATGAGATAGTACACAAAGGATTGAGCTCGCCAGAAATTCTCAATAGATAATATGAAAGGAGAAGGAGAAGAGGTAGAAGAGGAAGAAGAAATGTCTGAGAAATGCAAGGAATGCATCAGTTGGGGAGAGAAAGGGGAACTGTTTCCCACTTTTCAAACTCTTCCTACTGTGTCTAATTCAGACTCACAGTGCGAATGCCTCAGTCTGCATGGAGTAAAACTTGCAACATTACAGATTCAGGGAGCTGATGGAGGGAAAGAGGACAATCCCGGGGAGAAAATACAGTGCATTTTTATTCACACGGGAAGGTACACGCTGGCCGTCCCCGGTGAGCATGTCTCCCCAAACTGTTTCTTAACTGTGATGGCAAGAGAGGGATGACTGACTCTCTGAGATTCAGGAGGAATCATAAATGCATCTCCAGGGTGAAGGGCTGGGCATAAAGTTGGGATGTCAGTCCAGTGCACAAAATGAAATAAAGGAAAGTGTGATGATCTATGTCATCTACCATCTACACTAATAAAAGAGAAAAATGCTAATTGACCGTACCTTCGCTATGCCCACAGCCAATCAGAGTGGGTATGCAAATTAACCCAACAAAGATGGCGGTTAATTTGCATATGCAGGCGCTGAGCGGCCTGGGTCCCGGGAACATCCTCTGGCCCCAGGCTGCTACTAGCCTGTAGGCCCATGTTTAGGCCCTGAGCGGCAGGGGTCCCAGAATACCCCCTGGCCACTCGGAGCCTATGAGTGCAGGTGCCAAGCGGCTGGGGGTGGGGCGGGAATGTCCCCGCGTCACCATGTTCCTGCCCTGCCTGCAGCTGCTTGCGAATGCTCCAGCACCAAGCGGCGGTTTGGGTCCACACCCCCAGCCTGGCGTCTCAGACCCACGCGGCGATCGGGCCCCTGGCCCAACCTGGGTTCTCAGCCACTGAGTCACACCAGCCAGGCAGATATGGAGGAATCTTAAATGTTTCTTTTTTATATATATATTTTATTGATGTTTTATAGAGAGGAAGGGAAAGGGATAGAGAGCTAGAAACATCTATGAGAGAGAAATATCGATCAGCTGCCTTCTGCACAGTCCCCACTGGGTATGTGTCCCCAACCAAGGTACATGGCCTTGACTGGAATCGAACCTGGGACCCTTGAGTCTGCAGGCTTTTGCTCCATCCACTGAGCCAAACCAGTTAGGGCTGTCCAATATGTTAAAGAAAAAATCCTATCTAATAAAGAGGGAATATACAGGGGAGGGCATTTGGGGTTGACCGGGCTGTCAGGGGAGGACAGTTGGGGATGATCAGGCTGGCAGGAGAGCAGTTAGGCGTCGATCAGGCTGGCAGGGGAGTGGTTAGGGTGTGATCATGCTGGCAGGCAGAAGCGGTTAGGGGCAATCAGGAAGGCAGGTGAGCAGTTGGGAACCAGCAGTCCAGGATTGTGAGAGGGATGTCCGACTGCCTGTTTAAGCCCGGCAGTCGGACATCCCCCAAGGGGTCCCAGATTAGAGAGGGTGCAGGTTGGGCTGAGGGACACACAGCCCCGTGCACGAATTTCGTGTACCGGGCCTCTAGTACAATTATAAAGATACTAGAGGCCTGGTGCATGAAATTCATGCACTGAGGGGGGTGTCCCTCAGCCCAGCCTGCCCTCTCTCACAGTCCAGGAGCCCTCAGGGGATGTCCTACTGATGGCTTAGTCCCGCTCCTCGTGGGGAGCGGGCCTAAGCCGCAGTCTGGCCTCCTTCTGCGGGAGGCAACCGGGCTGATCAGGGGAAGGTGCCACCCGCATCACCCCGCTGCTGCTGCCACTGCCAGCTGCCGTAGCCACCAAGGTGTTTTCATCAACACAGACTCCAGTCCCTTCACCACGAAAAAATGACAACTTTCTTTAGGCATTTTCAAGATGTCTCTTTCATAGGATATGCATTTCTTTCTTTTTTTATCCTCACATGAGGATATTTTCCCATTGATTTTTAGAGAGAGGGAAAGACAGAAAGAAACATCAATGTGAGAGGCACACTTCGATTGGTTGCCTCCTACCTGAGCCCTGACCTGGGCCCTGGCCAGGGAGGAGCCTGCAACCTAGGTACATGCCCTTGATCAGAATCAAACCCCCCCCCCCCCCCCCCCCCGTGGGTTTGTGTCTCTGCTCTGGCCCCAGCAGGTTGTTCTCTTTGGCTCCCAGGCTGGATGCGGGCCACCCTGTCTGTTGTTCTCTCAGGCTCTGGGCCCGCGCCAGGTCCCTCCTCCTGAGCTGGTCGTGACCATTATGGTGTCCTGGCCTAATTTGCATATTACCTCTTTATATATATTAGATGGGATAGCTTGTCCAAAGGAAATTAGTTCCTCTAATTTTTAACTTAAGCTCTTACACCAATTACTTAATCTTTCACCTAATATATCTATAAATAAGAATAATAAAACTTGCATTTCTCTTTTCCTCCAGCCTTTTTTCTTGATTCTTCTCTTGGGCTAATTAGCATTGTTGCAGAAGGTTTTGCATCCTTTAGGCAATGTGCTAAAGTATTTGTGCACATCTTTTAAAATGTGCACATTATGCAACACTAAGTTATTGTTGAACATTTGCTGTGTGCTATTACCCTCATTTTGATGGCAGAGGAAACTGAATCTCAACAAGATCAAGAGTCTTGTCCCAACCGGCCCAGCTGGAAGCCTGAGTCCCTACACTGTCCATGGCCACTCCCAGAGTTTATTCAACCAAAACACTGTGAAGCTCCCTGAGGACAAACATAAACTACCCTTGTGTTATTCGGCATAAGAGACTTTTCTTTTTTTAATTGTCATCGGCAAATAGAGCTTTACTTCTAAAATAAAAATAATAAAATAAAATTCAAGTGAGCTTGGTGTCTTCTCAAGACAATAAACCTCTTCAGTGACTTTATATAAATAACATCCAGTAGCCAAATGCTGCTTTATTAGAAAACCAAAACCAAAATGGGAGAGAATATTCTCTGGTCTGGACTTTTTCAAACATCGTGCTACATGAATGAGAAAAGAGAGACTAGGAAGAAAAGGAACAAAATATCTGGTTAATCATGAAATCAGCTTTAAAATTCTTTATAAGATAAAGTTACTTTTTATCTAAATTTAACATTCTGGTTGATTTTGATGTTGCTGGTAAGTTTTAGCCTAATAAATACTAATGTGGAAAAAAGTGAGCTGGAAATAAATGAAGAAGAAATTTTTTTCTCTTATGGTCTTGTTGAGACATTAAAAATGAAAATATGGTGAAAGAAAAAAATAAAAATTTTGAGAACTAGAAACCTCTCAATATTGTTTTTGCTTACCTTGAGGGTCAATCTTAAATAGTGAATTTTAAATAAATTAATAAGTTCTAGAAAGATGTTTTCAGAACATTAAATAAGAAAAGTAAAACGATAAATTTAATATAATTGCATTACAAATATTGTGGAGAATAAATCTCGGCAGACTTACGGGAATGGCCTAGAATAGAAGGAGGTCATGAACTGAAGGCAGACGCCCCATTGCACAATTTAGACTGGATTTCCCCACTAAAGGGAGGGAATTATAAGCTGGCTTGTTTCTTTCAAGAATCTTTACTATTATTTGTTTTGACATGCCTTGATTTATGACATCTAGACCTTTGGAAATTTCATGCTCATTTTTTCTGGTAAGTTAACTGTTACGTGCCGAGTTGTACCTCCCCCAACCCCAACTCATAAGTTGAAGCTCTCTAACCTTGAATAGCTGAAAATGTGAATGTATTTGGAGATAGGACCTTTAAAGAAGTATTTAAGTTAAAATGAGGTCATATGGCTGGGCTCTGTCCTGATATGACTGGTGTCCTTATAAGAAGAGGAAGTTAGGACATAACACATAGACCAAGGGAAGATCGAGTGATGACATGGGAGAAGAAAGCCCATGTACAATTTAAAGAGAGAGGTCTCGAGAGAAACCAACCCTGCTGACTCCTTGATCTCAGACTTCTAGCCTCCACAACTGTGGGAAAATAAATTTCTGGTGTTTAAGTCACCCCGTCTGGGGTATTTAGTTATGATAGCTCCAGCAGACTAATACGCCAACCAAGCAACCAACAAACATAAGCCAGGAAAGAACCAAACCTTCATGACCCCAAACTGAATGGCAGCATCTCCCTTATTATCTCAATCTCCTATGACAGAATCACATGTTAGGAAGATATATAAAGAAAACTAAATATAAATGTACTGTGTAAGAGCGTGCAAGTACAATCCTTCTCTTTCCTCATTCTGCTCACGAAGATGGCTGGGGAGAAGCACTATCCCAATAAAAATGAATATACACCTTGCTTAGATCTTGACTTCTAACTACCATTCTCCTCTTTAAAAAAAAAAATACAGGATTCCTTGGAGAAATATTCAATTCCAAGGCTAGAACAAGAAAAGTACAAGATGAGGTTGGAACATGTTGTTGGAACAAAAAGCAAGAAAGTACTCAAAAAAATGATGGCACCTGGCAAAAGGCACTGAAACCACTTTTAAGGGACTCCCACTTGCCAGATCTGGGTCAATTTCAGTATGAAATAAATAATAAGAGAAACAAATTAAAATGAATTATCAGCAACAGATAATTGAATAATATAGAAACCATGAGTTTATGCTGATTTGTAAATTGAAAGTTAGATGAGAAACAGGATATTTACATAGTTTCAAAGTTTCTCCCCAAGGACAAATTTGTTTTAAATCAGACAAAATAGACTTTAAAACAAAGACTGTAATAAGAGACAAAGAATTGCATAGTGATAAAAGGGTTAATCCAATAAGAAGATATAACATTTGTACATATTTATCCATCCAACACAGGATATAAAGCAAATATTAACAGACCTAAAGGGAGAAATAGACAGCAATACAATAGTACTAGGGGACTTCATTACCCAACTTGCATCAATGGATAGGTAACCCAGACAGAAAACAACAGCGAAATATCGGCCTTAAATAAATGACAGATTAGATCAGATGAGCTTAGATATTTACAGTAAATTCTATCCAAATCAACAGAATACACATTCTTCTCAAGTGCACATTGAATATTTTCCAAGATAAATCATATGTTAGGCCACAAAACACATAATAAATTTAAGAGGACTGAAAAAATCATGTCAAGCATCTTTTCGGGCCACAATGGTATAAAACTAGAAATTAATTACATAAAGAAAACTGGAACACTCACAAATAAGTTCCTCATATGTGAGGTGAGGCATATGAAGAGATTATTTTCTCAATGTAGTTACACTCATGGAAGATAGAACCGTAATGAGATAATATATTCAGGATATTAAAGAGTTTTGAGGAATGTGATTCTTTGAACGTGACTCTTTGAGGCACCAAAGCTGAGTTATTCAATAGGTGTACTATGCAGGTGCAAGAACACTAGCAAATAGGAATAAAAGGAAGGGAGACAAAGAGAAAGGGAGAAATTACCCCAAATTTTGATGATCAGAGAAATCTAAAATGAAGCTATTTTGTTTCAGCATGCATGAGCTTACTGTATTGTATGGCTTACTCATCTCTCATTTTTATTTTACATGACACATGAAGTGTGAGCTAACCTGTCCTGAGGGGCACCTGGAAGACAAGCGGAGGTGACTGGCAAAGCCCTGAGTGGCATGGACAGTGATGGCGGAGGTCAGATGTCCCATTTGTCTGACCTAGTGAGGCACCGATTATGTTTACAAAGACAACTCTGGCCTTTCAAGCATTTAAAACAAAACTTCACACCTGGGATAAAGGTGTGAAAGGATCTGAAAAGTTTCACTTTCTTCAAGCCTTTGGAAAAGGACATAGTTACTTGCTGTGTGTTGTAATCCTTGTCTCTGGGGTGTGTCTGCTCTATACTATTAATAGGAGGGACTGTTTTTTACAACACTTTTTGGGGAAAGCTCTGGCCCTCTGGTGACTGAGACAGCAAGCCAACATGTCTCTGTGCCCAAGACACGGGGACCGCGGAGGCCTGGCAGAGGCCATGATCCCTGGGGCCCAGGCATACCCGGAAGCAGAGGAGTATCATTAGCTCTGTCAGAAACTTGTTGTTTGGATAGTCGTTCTCTGAGTAGCTGCTTCTTGAGTAGCCCTTCCCTTTGTTTTATCAATGCCAGGCTTCTGTGTTAAGCTAAGTAGAATCCCAGGGATTTCATTTGTTTGGATCCCTCCTGGGAGTACTTAGAATAATACAAAGAAGTAGTGTTCATGGAACCCCAATGTTTTTCCTTGAGTCCACCTCCTGCAGGCACCGGACCAGAGAAATACATGAGCAGGAGTTTGCAAGAAAGAAAAATAGTTTAATATTAAAGTGGCCAATCAGAGATGGGGAGCTAATGCTGGAAACCCAACTCTCCGATATCGTGTAGGTCAGAGATAATGCAGGGCAAAATCACAAGACACTGTGGGTTAGGGGGTTTGTGCTTGTGCTGGGAGCTGGTTGATAAGGTTGATGAATCATTTCTACAGGTCCGAGGCCAGCTCTGAGGTCTGTTCTGCCACCCCTCTGTCCAGTCTCGCGGTAGAGTAGCCAAGGAGTTGTTCTGCCTTGGGGCTCCAGAACTGAAACACAACTGAGGCCAAGATGCTATCTTTAGCCTGCCAGCGGTTCGGACAGAGTTTCAGACAGCGTCACCATTGCCTGGCCGAGTTACTGTCTTCTGCTGCCTCGCTGTGGGGCTGCTGCTTATTGGCGGTGGGGGTGGGGAGCTGGGTCTTATGAGGAGTGGAGAAAGAGAGGGAGGAAGAGAGAGGGAGAAAGGTGATTTCTAGAGCTAGTGTTACAGAAAACGGGAGAAGAACCAAGCAACGCTTAGAGAGATGGAGTTGCATTTATTATTCGCGGGCCCAGAGGAAAATGTCTCTCAAATTCTGGACCCCAATATGGAGGAACTTTCCCTATTTATATGTTTTTACCTACTTTATCTCCCAAATATGGGGTGTTTCCGGCCCCCTTTGCAAGTTCTTAAAGAGCCCCTGTGTGCTGGGGCCTTGAGACCTCAACCAAAGTTCTGGCCTGGTGCCAGCACTGATAACTTCCTCTGGGGAAGGTTTAATGGCCTCTCTGAAGTGGGAGTAGTCTTATTTTCCTTATTATTTAAGCAAGCAAGCATTTACAGAAGCCAGATAGCAGGGTTAAAATTTCAAACAGCAGTTTTTATGTAAGGTGGATGCTTCACTAGGATTTAATGCTAAATTTAATGAAAGTCCCAAGGACCCTCTGTTTCAGTGGCCTGGCACTGTGGACTCTGGATGATGAGGAAAAATCACAGACAGAGGCACAAGAAGGAGCCTGCCCAGAGGGTCCTGTCCACTCACAGCTCTTCCTTCCAGCATTCTCTGCGGGCGTGGCCAGGAGAGCAGTAGAACCAGTGCCCTTCCAAGAGCTCAGGTGAGTGGGGCCTGCAAACAGATGATAGAAGGAATCAAATGAATGACAAGAGATGGAAGATAAAGACGCGACAACATCAAGGTGTTGTTTCTAACTTAGAGCCTACAGAACCCACATGCCTGGACGGCCCTCCACATGGTGCAGAGCGCATTGCGAACTTTTGGAAAGGAAAGGAAAACGTAGATCAATAATCACAATAGAAGAATCCGACTTGCAGGCCAGTGCAGGTCGGAGCAACCACCATGGCTTTCCCCAGCCATTCAGCACGAGTAGATCCCAGGTGGCCTGGAGATTAAAACACTCAGGATGATCATTGCCCATAACAAAGGCAATAACTACACTCCTCCAGTGATCAAAAATAGTACCATAGGTAATTTAATGTAAAAAGCAATGACAACATGTTGAGAAGGAAAATCCTTTTTGTCCAAACTTCATGGCAGACCGGGCATTTGCAAAAACGTCTTAAACTGCATATAGACAGTCATTTCAAGTGTCCAGGGGAGCAGACCAGACGCTGGGATCCGAGTGCTGCTTAGAAAACCAGCCATTTAGAGCCCTGGCGACTGGCTGAGACCCTCCGATGCAGCAACGAGCCCGCAGCTGCTGGGGCGAACATTAACTGGGACCCGCAGACGTGAGTGTGCGCTGTGAGCGTGGTTCCCGAAGCCAGAAAAGATTGGATGCGCGCTGTCCCGCCCTTGGCCTGGGGGAGCGCCCCGCGGACGTGGAGTTTTCTCCGCTCAGGGCCCAGCAGAACTCGGTCCTGGGTTCATGTTCACAGGGCACAACGGAGCCTTGTTCAGCGAGTCACAATGGGGAGCTTGGAGGGAGACCGCGACACCCTCCTGGGGTTTCCCTTTGAAATTGTTCCAGGGTCTGAGCCTGAAAACAGGCATCAGGGAGGTCTCTGGGAGCAGGGGGGTGGCCGCACAAAAGGCATTCAGATGATCTTTATCGTCGCTGGCCTCCACCCGCTCCCTCGGCGCCATCGGAGGCTTCTCGGGAGAAGAGCATCTGAGTGGCAGTGGGTTGGGGCCACTACCGTCCCCCTCATTGTCTCTCCAGCCCTGCCCTGGATTCCTCTGGGCTCAGCCTGAGGACCTGAGATTAACTCTGCAGACTGTGCAGGCATCTCTTCCTAAAGCACATTTCGGCACATTTCAGATGTATGTTCACAGAGAGACAGTTTACTCGAACTGTACAAAATACCATCCACTTCTCTTATCTGTAGAAAATTCTGCATCTACTCAGGCAGACCTTAGAGACAGATGCTGAGTGGAAAAGGATAAGGTATCTTTTTTTTTTTTTTTTTTTAAATAACCCTCCAGCCCCACTAGCCACCGTTCACACAGACATCTCACTCAGGACAGCATTCATTTCAGCATCCTTTCATGAGGCCGCCTTTGTTGGAGATACTGGGTTAGGCACTAGGGACACAAAGACACTTTGCTAACTCTACCTGGAGGGAAGCCAGCGCTTCGTCAAAATAAGGTCCCAACAAGTTATAGGGTTAAACGTGCCCGGTAAGTTCAGGCCAGTGAGTTGCTGCATTACGGGTACACCTAGATAGGTGTGCAACGTATTTTCGAGAAGTGATTGGCTTAGGGAAACACAGGCAGCGCACTAATTATGAAAGAGAAGGGAAGCTTTCAGCTAGAGGTTGAAGAACAGATTTGGATTTTTGTTTTTAAGAAACTGGCAAGGTGCATATTAGAATGTAGGGACTGAAGCTTGAAATCTAAAAGGTAATTTAATGATTAAGTGGCTTCATCCAAATTAGGAAGAAAACAAAAACAAACAAAACTGGAAGAGGGGTAATGAACTTGATATTCTTTAAAAGCATCGAAGTTATCCTCACTGAAGTCAGAGCGTTCTTGGTTCTGTATTATTCAGGCCTGTATTATTCAGAGCTGCTTTAATTTTGTGTCGCCCATGAGCAGGGAGGGGTGTGGCGGTAGGTCTTCCCAGTGCCTTGGCCGAGGGGGGGGGGGGGGGGCGGCTCCTAAGGTCTTATTTCAGGACCTGTGACAGAGATCTAATTTTTAAAAATATATTTTTATTGATTTCAGAGAGGAAGAGAGAGGGAAGGAGAGATAGAAACATCAATGATGAGAGGGAAACATTGATCGGCGGCCTCCTGTATGCCCCTCACTGGGGATGGAGTGTGCAACCTGGACATGTGCCCTGACCTGGAATCAAACTCTGACCTCCTGGTTCATAGGTCAATGCTCAACCACGAAGGGTCAGTGATCTAATTTTAATTCATTTTTCCCAATTAGTTAACTAATTTATTGGAGAAAAATATCTGTTCCATCAGAATATAAATCCTTCCTTGCTCCTTGTGTTGAGCAGCTACTAGTATTACCAACCTGCTTACTGGGTTCGTGACGATGGAAAAGAAGGTTTGCAGCCTCAAAGAAAGGCTGGACAGACCATGTAGATAGAGCAGAAGTGGTGTAACAACACCCCCCCCCCCCCCCCCCCCCCCCGCTATAGGGCTTCATCAGGTCTACAGAGACCGGGCCAGCTGTCACCCAGCTGGTCACCCAGGAGGAAGCCCAGGGAATGGAGAAGTGAGAGCGTTCAGCAATGCGACTAAGGGCACAGCCACCCTGACCGTGGCCGGAAAACCGCAAATGGAACAAGAAAAAACTGCCCTGAGAAACCTTTGAGAACTTGCAGTAAGTGCACAGTATCAGCACCAGAGCTTGATTTCCTTACCGACACACACACACACACACACACACACACACACACACACACACACACTTTTCTTTTTAGTGGCAGGGACTCCTCTCCCTCGCTAGCCCAATGCTCTGAATCTTACAAAGGGCTCAGCTGAGAAAGGCAAGGCTTGGAGATCCGCCTCCGTTTGGTTTGCAGGGAGGGTGTGGGTGAGTTTGGTGAGCGTGGTCACCCAGTTGAGGGGTTCCTCAGTTCCCTCAGCCCACGCCCTCGAACTCCTCCCCTGCTCTGGCCCCTCCACCACGCTGTGGGGTGGCTCTGAGCTCAGTTTCCTTATCTGTCAAGTGTAACCAATGGTGGCACTGCTCTCCTGGACTATTGTAAGAATAAATGGGAGGAGGTCCAAGAAAATCACTTTGTAAAGCCTCAAAGCACTCGTTCATTCGTTGATTTACTATGAACTAAAAGAATCATTACCCAAACCAACTTTCTCCCTCTCTTTTCTCACTTCTTCTTTTTTACAAAATCAAGTCACATTTTGTTATTCGAGTAGGTCAATAAAAGTTCTACAAGGACACTGAGCTGAATAGGTTGGGGTTGAAATTCCCTCAAGAATCTTACTATCTAGTTGGGAAAAAACACACAAACACATTAGAGGTTTTTAAATGGTACTCATGTCAAATTATAAAAGAGCAATGGAAGAGATCTCTCTCCCTAATGGAAGATTAATTACTGTACTAGTCTGCTAAGGGCTGACATAACAGGGTACCACTGACTGCGGGGCTTTTAAACAACAGAAATTAATTTTCTCACAGTTCTGGAGGTTATAAGGTGTCCGCAGTTTTCTTCTGCGTCTCCTCTCCTTGGCTAGTAGATGGCCTTCCTTTCCCTGGGTCTTCACATGCTCTTGCCTCAGTGTGAATCTGTGTGGTAATAGTTTCCTTTTTAAGAAGAAAATATTTTTATTGATTTCAGAGAGGAAGGGAGAAGGAGAGAGAGACTGAAACATCAATGATGAGAGAGAATCATTGAATGGTTGCCTCCCGCATGCCCCTCAATGGGGATCAAGCCCACAATCTGGGCATGTGCCCTGACTGGGAATCAAACTATGACCTCCTGGTTCATAGGTCAATGCCCAACCACTAAGCCACGCCATTCGGGCCCAATAGTTTCTTATAAGGACACTAGTCCTTTTGGATTGAGGCCCACCCTAAGGACCTCATTTTAACTTAATTACACCTTTAAAGACCCTCTTCCCCAGTACAGCCACATTCTCAGGTCCTGGGTACCAATACTTCAACATATGAATTTTGGGGGACACAATTCAGACCATAACATTTGCCAAATAAATGCTATTGACTAGGGGTCCAGATACTGCCAGGGGAGAGTCCTTGATGAGCTACAAAGGGACTTCTTCGAGAAGGCTCAGACAGACCCAAATATGCAAATTCACCTCTGGTTCTTTTGGTGATAGACTGCTTGCAAATGAGTGCTATTTAGCTATCTTCTAGTTAGATAAGTTCAACAACTCCTGGTTTATTTTCATGTCTACTCTTGTATCAAATATTTGAATGAAATGAAAAAGTTCAAATAATCATTTGAATAAATGACTTCGCTTGTGAAAAACAGTAATTAAGTTTGTTGCAATTTAATTATTTTAATCTTTCTCTTCTCTTCTTTCCTTATTGCTTTGGAATGGGGAGCCTCCACAGGCGGTGGAGACTTTGATTATAAGGGGACCATGGTAACAGCAGAGTTGGATAATAAATGCAGAACTGTGGGCAGGAGAGATCACAGGAAGCTTGGTGGTGTAGAACCTCTTTATAGAGGAGGTGGTTCTTAAACAGGAGACTTGAGACATATCCATACATCCAGTTCTACCAGATTGCCCCACTGGCTGTACCGAACTTCTCTATTGGGTTTTACATAGTATTTTTACAATAGTCCTACATAGTTCTAAATAGTATTTCTCTACATGTATGTACCACAATCTATTTAAAAATCCACTGTTTTGGACACCCAGGCTGTTTACAGCTCTTTACTCAAAAGAGCACTGCAATGAACATCTAGTAACATGAGTTTTAACTTTACATTTGAATTCTTACTTTTAAAGCTTGACATTTTGTAGTACAAGCAAAGTTTTTGGCTCTCTGGACCTATGATAACATTCCTGGATTGCTTCTGGTGCTAAGTCATGAGGATGATACTCAGCTACTGAGCTGGTGTGGCTCTTACACACATTCTTTCTCCACATACACACACCAATGACTGGTTCCACTGGAAGGGGACACAGGCAGAAGGAAGGAGCAGCAAAATGAAAGGCTAATGCAGCCCTTGAGCCTGGAGTTCGGTAAGCATCCAGAGTCTATTTTTTTTTTCTTCTTGTTTTTTTTTTTTTAATTTAAAAAATATATTTTATTGATTTTTTATAGAGAGGAAGGGAGAGGGAGAGAGAGCTAGAAATATCGATGAGAGAGAAACATCAATCAGCTGCCTCCTGCACACCCCCTACTGGGGATGTGCCCGCAACCAAGGTACATGCCCTTGACTGGAATTGAACCTGGGACCCTTGAGTCTGCAGGCCAATGCTCTATCCACTGAGCCAAACCAGTTAGGGCAGCATCCAGAGTCTTGTAAAGAAAAGCCTTTGACATTCTAGGTAGGCTTCAATCTAGTCAGCATTATCTAGGCTGCCTTGCCACAAAAATAAAACAGAGAATTAAGGGAATTATGTCAATACCTTCTGCTAAAATCTTGAATAATTTAGCTGAAGACTCTATAATTTCATTCTCTACAGTATCAACTTCAGCTTAATGCCTATTCTACAACAATTGTTTCTTTTCTTTTTGAATAAATATTTCAAAGACAATCATGGGATAAGGAGTGCATACTTGGTTCACAGAATAAAGATTAAGTACAATATTTTTGTCATGTTTTTCCCCATTTGTTTGGGTTAATTACGAAATTAATTTTTGACGTATAGCACTACTGGAAAATCAGAATTTGCCATATTATTTTTAAATTTAATTCTGCTAAACTGAATGGAATGAGAACTTCCTAACTAATAGTGAAGCTCTGCCCTTGTAGCTCAAAAACAGCCATAACAATGTGTAAATAAATGTGTTGTGTTCCAATAAAACTTTATTTATAGACATGGAAATGTGAATTTTATTTCATTTTCATGTGTCAGATAATAAAATACTTTTCTCCTTAAATGTACAAACCATTCTTATCTGACAGGTCGTACACAAAAGGAGGTGGGCCAGACTGGGCTCATGGGCCAGTTTGCTGACCCTTGACCCAGCAGAACTGAGAAATTTCAAATACTCACCGCTCTCCTTTGGTTAGGTATAGGAAACTGAAGGATGATTGGTTCACAGAAGTAAGATGAGGTATAATAGACAGGGAGTGAAACTTTCTTGTTTTAATGATTTCTAGAGACTGGCTATGGCCAGATAAGTCTAGCATTGTGTCCCCCACCAGTCCCCGTTGCACTGGATACTTATTGCATGATGGCTTTCGTCAAGGGCCCACATGTTTTGAATGAAAAAAACACCTGCTTATAGTGCTAACCAGCCTCAAAGGCAGAAAGCATAGCTAATAACATCTTTCCATCCAAGCAGGCTTTTCCGGTAGTGAAACTGAAAAGGCAGTAGCATGTGCTGATGAATCTTCTCACATTTATACTTAAGGACACGACATGGAGACCGCACCTGGGAACTCTCCCACTCTGAGTGGAAACCAGCAGACTTCCAGGTCGGGAAGCTCTCTCAGGAGCGTTTCATGGAGTGAGGCCATAATTACTGTTGAGGGAATCCTAGTTGTTTAAGTGGATTTTAAATCCTGTTTTTAAGACTTGTTTAGGAAGTAACAGAAATAAGAACCTGTATTTTCGTAGGACTTTTGCAACACCTACAGCATCATTATCATCAACATCGTCATGATGGCTCTTCCGTTTTGAGGAGTGCAGTGGTCTGGAGCAGTGCTAGGTACTTTAAATCCTACAACAATCCTTTGAGATCTGCTCAGCCCCATTTTACAGTTAAAGGAGGTTCAGAGAGACACTGTGTTATAAACACAGGTATGAATGATTCTAAGACTTTACCCACTGCACTAACTGTCTGCTAATTTATCCTCCCAATTATTTTGTGAAGCCAGAAATCATTTTCATTTTTATGAGCAGAGTGTCAGAGATACTGAATGACTTGCCCGAATTGGATCACATTACCGTCTTATGAACACAAGCCCAATATGGACAATTCTTTATGATGAAAACAATATGATCAAGAAGATGGTTTTAGGGTTAGGAACAAGAAGACATAATAACTCTAATATTCATGCCTCTAACTTCACCAATTTGCAAAAAGAAGAAAATTCACAAAAGTCTTAAAAAGGTCCTTTATAGACTTTGGATATTAACTCCTTATCATATAAGTGATTTGTAAATATTTTCTCCCATTCTGTAGGTTGCCTTTTCATTTTATTGATGGTTTTCTTTGCCGTACAGTAACTTTTTAGTTTGATGTAGTCCCGCTTGCTTATTTTTGCTTTTGGTGTAAAATTAAATAAATGAGGTCAAGAATGAGGCCAAGGAGCGAGCCTCCTGTTTTCTTCCGGGAATTTTATGATTTCAGGTACTATGTCTAGGTCTTTATCTATTTTGAGTTGATTATTTTTTGATATGGTGTAAGATAGTGGTCCAGCTATTCAGTTTTACCACCAGCATTTATTGAAGAGACAACCCTTTCCCATTATATATTGTTGACTTCTTTGCCATAAATTAATTGACCATATCTGTGTGTTTTACTTTTGAGCTCTTATTTTGTTCCATTTTTATAAGTGTCTGTTTTTATACCAATAGTATAGTTTTGATTACTATAGCCTTGTAGTACTTTAAAGTTAGTAACACTTTAACTGATTTTCTTTCTCAAGATTTCTTTGCCTATTTAGGGTCTTTTGTGGTTCCATACAAATTTTAGAATTGCTTGCTTTATTTCTCTGAAGAATGCCATTGGAATTGTGATAGGGTTTGCATTGAATCTGTAGATTGCTTTGTGTAGTATGGACACTTGAGCATGGAATATCTTTCCATGTATTTGTGTCTTCAATTTATTTTATCAATGTCTTCTAGTTTCCAATGTATAGGTCTTCCACCTCTTTGGTTAAATTTAGTCCCGGGGCCCTGGCCGGTGTGGTTCAGTTGGTTGAGCATCATCCCAGCATTGAGAGGTTGCAGGTTGGATTCCTGGTCAGGGCACATGCCCAGGTTGCAGGCCTGATCCCCAGCAGGGGGTGTGCAGGAGGCAGCAGGTCACTCATCTTTGTTTCTCTCTTTCCCTTCCTCTCCAAAATTAATAAAAACGTATTTTAAAAATATTAGACCTATGGACACGGACAATAGTGTGGTGAAGGCCTGGGGATGGGCAGGGGCAGGGCGGAGGGGGTCAATGGGAAAAAAATGGGACATATGTAATATTTTCAATAAAGATAAATTAAAAATAAATTAGTCCCAAGTATTTTATTCTTTTTGATGGAATTGTAAATGAGCTTATCATCTTCATTTTTCTTTCTGATAGTTTATTATTGTATAGAAAGGCAACTGCTTTTTATGTATTGAAATTGTATCCTGCAACTTCACTGAATGTTTATTAGTTTTAACAGCTTTTTTGTGGAGCCTTTAGGATTTTCTATATATATTATGACACCTGCAAATATAGTTTCACTTCTTCCTTTCTGATTTGAATGCCTTTTAATTCTCTTGCCCAATTGTTCTGGCTAGGACTTCCAGTACTATGTTGAATAAAAATGGTTAGAGTTGGCATCCTTGTCTTGTTCCTGATCATAGAGGAAAAGATTTCAGCTTTTCAGTTAAATTTGATGTTAGCTGTAGGCTTGTCATATATGGCCCTTATCATGTTGAGACACATTCTTTCTATATCCAGTTTGTTTTTATCATGAAAACCTTTGATCTCTCATTTTTCCTTAATAATAATAATAACCAATACAAGCTACACTTTACCACATGCCAGATACACAGGGCATTTTACAAACATTAATTCACATAATTCTCATGATCACCCTATGTGTGTACATGTTATTAGTATGTTTTTCAGATGGACAAACTGAGGCACAGCAAAGGAGACTCTATTTGTAGACTCACCTCTATCCTCATAGATCTAAGGCACAGAAGATCCCGTTTGTTAAATCTCATTTGCAGAAGAGCACAGTAATTCTGGACAGAGTACTTGGGTTCCAATCTCAGCTACACTTAATAGCTCTTTAAACTTGGACAAATTAGTTTTCCAGTACTTCAGTTTTCTTGATTTGTAAACTCTTTTGAGTTTGTTCACTTTGGATTTAAATTGTTAAAATATATATCCATATTTATAAAAAGCCAGGGGCCCTCACAACCGCAAAAACCGGACAGACGACCGAACAGGCTGCATGGGGCAACCAGGCCAGCAGGGGGGTTAGTGAGGGATGACCAAACAACTGAACAGCAGGCTGTGTGGGGTGACCAGGTCGGTGGGAGGGCAGTGAGGGGAGACCAGGTCGGCAAAGGGGGCAGTGAGGGGAGACCAGGTTGGGGGGTCGGGGCAGTTGGGGGCGATCAGGTTGGCAGGGGGGGCAGTTAGAGGCGACCAGGCCGGCAGGCAGAGGGAGTTAGGGGTGATCAGGCTGGCAGGCAGGTGAGTGGTTAGGAGCCAGTGGTTCAGGATTGTGAGAGGGATGTCCAACTGCCAGTTTAGGCCCAATCCCGGGGATTGGGCCTAAACTGGCAGTCGGACATCCCCTGAGGGGTTCCGGATTAGAGAGGGTGCAGGCTGAGCTGAGGGGACCCTTCTCCCCATGCATGAATTTCGTGCACTGGGCCTTTAGTTCATTTTATAAAAATGGCTTTAAAAGGTTTAACAAGATAAGAGTTGGACTAGAACAAGGACTGCTAGCTTCTTCACTTGTTTTATCCTAAGTAGTTCTAGGGCAGTGGTCGGCAAACTCATTAGTCAACAGAGCCAAATATCAACAGTACAACGACTGAAATTTCTTTTGAGAGCCAAATTTTTTAAACTTAAACTTCTACTAATGCCACTTCTTCAAAATAGACTCGCCCAGGCCGTGGTATTTTGTGGAAGAGCCACACTCAAGGGGCCAAAGAGCTGCCTGTGGCTCGCGAGCCACAGTTTGCTGACCACGGTTCTAGGGGCTTCACTTTTTATACATTTTGCATATTTGGCTTCTTGGTAAGATTTGATTTAAATGCAGGGTTGCATAATAAAGTTTTTTTTGAGCACTAGTAATCTATAAACAGGTCTATAAATCAGTTACATCTATGTTCAGGAAGACTAAATATTAATAACATACAAGTAGGAAAACATATTGCAGAAAAAGTGTCTGCATAAAAGGTTAACTGACAAAAACAAGTGGCTAAGTAAGGACACATTTGAGTTCTAGAGGCCACAGGTACAACTGTTCATGACAAATGCCTACATTATTTAAAAAATGGTGACATGTTTATGATATATACACTAATGCTACCTGATGAAAAATTATAAAAACAGAACATTGACAGATTTTGATGTTGCAAAAAAAAAAAAAAAAGTAATTTAATCTTTAATGACCAGGGCAATTGCTACTGTATTGCAAGGTAACCAGGCCTACATTGTAAAATTTCAAGAGACTAAAATTAGTATTGTTTCTTTATTCTCCAACAAAGGTGTTTTTCACTTAACAGTTACTTTTTTCCAGTACTTACTGGAAATTCCCCCAATTTATTCCAATTCCTCCAGCTCCATTCTAGCCCAAACCATCTTTTGTTTAATGCTTAACATGCTCGTATTATTAAAAGATAAAGGTCTCAGATTCCCAATAGCCAGGAAGTCCTGTTTCTTCACCTACTTGTAAAAATGAATGAACACAATTTTTAGATGAATAACAAAGGAACACATATTCTTCCTCCTTTGCCATTTTAATAGAAAAAAATATAAAGCTTATTACAAAATATATTTCACATTCTTTTTTGCAATAGAAATTTTGAAAACACCAACTTTATAAAATAAAAGCAAATTCCAAGTGGAGCAAAGACATGAAAACAAGAAAGTTCTGGAAAAAAGATTGCGATAAATGTATTTATATTCTGGAAGTGGATAAGATCTTTCTAAAGGGCATAAACCCAAACGCAGCAAAGAAAAAAGACTGATAAAATTGAAAACTTTATGTATGGCAAAAAATAAAAAATTAATAAAAGATAGGAGCAGTCAGTTTAAAAGGGGAAAACTATATTAAAAAGACCAAATGTATGAAAATATTATCAAAACTCATTCATAATTATGGAAACACTCACAAACAGTAAGATACCATTTTTCTGACACAGATGGTGGCAAAAATTAAAGTGCTTGATGATGTCCAGAGCGGGGAAATAGAAGAAAACATGCACTCTAATCGCAGCACAGAGCAGTTGATAATTGCAAAAAACCTCAAAACAGCCCAAGTTTCCATCAATAGGAAATTGGTTAAATTACAGTTTATCCAGGAGATGAAATACAAGATGGCTAATAAAAGGAACAAGGTAGAGCAGTATGTATGTACTGACATGACAGGTCTCCAGGATATACTAGTAAAAAATACAGTAAGAAAAAAAAAGGTGGCGGAGGGGGTGGGGAAGGGAGCGAGCAGTGCATCAATGAGGGGAAAAAAGTGTATCAGAGTCTATTGCAATTCCTTTCTGTCCTCCAAAGGAATTTAAAGTACTGTTATCTTTAGATAGATGAAGGAAGGGTAGTGGAAGGGGGTGGAAGATTTTTACTTTTCATTTTGTACCATTCTGTACTGTTTATGTTTCTATCCCTAAAAGTATAACATTATTTATTTCAACAGGGGTTATTAAATGGGTGGATACTCTGTAACTCATTCATTGTTTTCTTTGTATCTCCTCTTTATTAAACATAACACAATTGATGTTTACACACACACACACACACACACACACACACACACACACACATATTAAACCAAAATATATAAAATCTTTTAAAAAAACATGGGCACATATATACACACACACATGCTGACTGACATTAAGTATAAGAGAAAGCCTACCTTTTCCCTATCAGACAGTTACTATCCTAATCTACATTAATAAAAGAGTAAAATGCAAATTGACCGTATCTTTGTGACACCACCAGCCAAACCGGAGTGACTATGCAAATTAACACAACAAAGATGGAGGGTTAATTTGCATGCACAGGCGCCGAGCATTCCGCAATGCCCCAGCCCCTCCGGGCCGGAGCGAAAAGGTGGCTCCGGCCGGAGCGAAGGCGGTGCTGGCAGCCAGGGGAAGGAAGGCCCATTCTTGCACGAATCTTCGAGCATCGGGCCTCTAGTGTATAATACACAGTTAATATTACTTAAAGATCTCTAAGTACTTCATTAATACTCATTAATCTTCTGTAACTTTCCATTTTATATGGTAATATAAGACTATGGATTTAATAGATCAGTGAATAGAGAAAGAAATTTCAATTGTCTCTGAATAATGTTCTGACTGCTCCATGATCTTTCTGTCCTTGTACCATCTCACAGTTATGATTCAGAGACTGGTTTTCGAATCAGGTTTCCAAAATAAGCAGTGATTGTCTTCAGTTTATTATTAAGAAAGTTTTGTTCTATTTCCACTTGCCCTCCAGGCCCAGCTAAGGATGCCACCTAAAAAAAAAAAAAAGGAACAGAAGAAAGTCACATATATACAAACATGATTTCAAAATAAATCATTCATAAATTTCATCAAATAGTAAGATGACTTGGCTTTTTATTCAAGTCCTTCAAATAATGAGGCATCTCAAATGTTCACTCTTACTTCCAGGTATTAATGCACTATTTATTGGCAGAAATACCTGTTGCTTCAGACACTGTGACGTTATGGGAAAGATCACATGATATGTTACTGCATTTGACCCAATCTCTCCAATGGCAGAACCTAAAGAAGTCAGAGGAAGAGAAAACAAACATACCTTCCCCAAATATCGGTTTATTAAGATAGAAATTTAAAGAGTAAGTCACTTTCCTGAACACTTTTGTCCTGTTCACCTTATCTTTGGCATCTTACCCTCTCATTCATTCAACAATATTTACTGAGAGCCTGCTACATGGTACTAGGAATAATCCATCATAGAGCAACACAGATATACTCCCACAAGTTCTAGTCTCTGCTACTACCTTTTCCTTCTCTAACTGGTCTCTTGCTTTTCTCCCAACCTGGACCACCTCTTTAACCTTTTGTTCCTGTTTGTGTGTATGTGTGTGTGTGTGTGTGGTTTTACTCCCCCTCCTTTTTATTGGGGTAAAATAGATTGCTCTTTTTGAGGCCTACTAGAATATAGTGACCAACCCCTTTATTAGGAAGCTAAAAGCACCACTCCCTCTCCACCTCTACAGAGTTAACATCAACAGGAGGCTTCAAACTAGCAATGCTTTATCTAAGTTCCTATACAGATAACGTTTTGTAGCCCATTTTTTTCATCCAACCTGGGTCTATTAACTAGCAAATATATTATCTTCTAACCCAGTGGTCGGCAAACTCATTAGTCAACAGAGCCAAATATCAACAGTACCACGATTGAAATTTCTTTTGAGAGCCAAATTTTTTAAACTTAAACTTCTTCTAACGCCACTTCTTCAAAATAGACTTGCCCAGGCTGTGGTCTTTTGTGGAAGAGCCACACTCAAGGGGCCAAAGAGCCGCACGTGGCTCACGAGCTGCAGTTTGCCGACCACGGTTCTAACCCATCATTACATCACCAGACATGAGTTATATCGAGGTAGCAGTGAGGAATAAGGGAAAGAATGCATGAGAAGTCCTGGAGTCACTGAACAGAACACAGTTTTCAATAAAGATGCCAAAATAACAGGAGACCTGCTTTCCAGTAATGAACTCTGCAATCGGTAAAACTGTAATGTATTTCTCAAAGAGATCTGCTGTTGGTCTAGTTCAGTGATGGGCAGGCAACCTTTTGAGTTTGGTGTGTCAAACTTCGCCAAAAAACTGAGCATAACTTGGGTAGTGTGCCACTTTGAGGAAAAAACTAACTCCAAGACTCTAGTCGCAAATGTTTCATCCTCAGGAGCAGCAAATGTTTCATCCTCGGCATGCGGCCGCGTGTCATCAGAAATGGCTACGCGTGTCAGTGCTGACACGTGTGTCATAGGTTCGCTATCACTGGTCTAGTTGGTTGGGAGGCTAAAAGGTCTAATCTCAGTGGTACTACACATAATATACGAGAGGAAAAATTTATTGTGCATTCCCAATGAGGATGTATTTTAAAGCATTTCAACTTCCTCACAGAAAAGAAGCCACAGATATAGGAATAGGGAAGAAACAACAGGTCATTCTATGGTATTCTTAAAAGAAAAAAGTTGTCCCATCAATGCAGTAACCATGTCAACATCAACCCCACCAGTAAAGGGAAACAAGAGATGGCCGTTTATCAACAGAAATAAAAAACAGCAGAAGTCAAACACAGTACCTCTTATAATGATAAAAAGCACGAGTACATTCCACTATTTGCTAATAAAAAATGTAATAAAGTAAAACTAGAAATTAAAAATAGTCAACTAGTCTCAGAATGACAATTGTTAGGAAAACATTTTTTAAATTATTTTAATCCTCATCTGAGGATATGTTTTTTGGGAGGGAGGGAAGAGGAGGTTTGGGGGGGGGGGGGGAGGAAGAGAAAGAGAGAAAGAAAGAAAGAAAGAGATAGAAATATCGATTGATTGCCTCCTATATGGGCTCGAAGACTGGGATCAAACCGGCAACCTAGGTATGTGCCCTGACAGGGAATCGAACCTGCAAACTTTTGGTGCAGGACGATGCTCCAACCGAGCCAGGGCTAGGAATAATGATTTTATTTTCCGTTTTAGCATCTCTATGTCAATGATTTTTCACAAGGGCAAAAATAAATTTGTCTTTAACTAATAAAAGGCATTTTGACTAGTATATCTAAAGAATAATTATTTCAGAATAATTGTTCTATGAGTTAAAATATAGCCTAAGTGTACTATTCTCCCATTCCTTGAAATAGTGATTTAATTAAGGAAAGCCAGATTGGGCTCTATGAATTGAATCTAATTAGTTCCCAAATTTCTATAGTGTTTTCAGGTAGATATAACTTCCATCCAAAGAGCCGATTACAAAATGATTTCTAAATCATTCAGTGCTTGAGTTTGATAGTGAAAGTTTAGATAACAAGAGATACATGTCCTGGAATAACCCTCAAACAGATAAAGGGAATAAGAGATAAAGGTAATAGGGGATCTAGAAAAATATTTTACTAGATACAGAAAAGAATTAGACTCATCTCCTATATGAAAAGATTGACAAATTATATTTATAGCATCCATACTCAGTGTAACCTCCCTACATATTATCCAGGTACAAATCTCCCTGCATGGGAAATTAATGGTCTTTATAGACATTTCTATAGAGAAAATGCAGCCTGAATTTTAAATAGCAGACACATAAGCTTTGATACCTGGCCCACTTTTAAATTTAGGTAGTTGTGAAATTCTAAATGTTTCTTAACAAAAAGTTGACTTTTCTGTATCTCTGCTCTCTCTCAATCTTGTAGTAATGTTTCTTCTCTTATTTAAAAAATACATATAAAGTTTCTTCATTTTAAAAAAGAAAAGTTAACTTCCCACTGTAATTTGATCCAAATTCAGTACCAAATAATATAACGCTCAAGTTTCCTTTTTTACTTTTATTATTGTCTAGTGTCATTACTCCCTCTAGAGGTAGGAAACGTGAATCAACTACCAACCATAATTCTGGCAGGCTTTTGGAAGTAAATGAAAAATACCAGTTAATGAGAAAAAGTTAAATTCTGGGTTAGTGTTAATTTAGAAAAAAGTTTACTTACTGTAACTTTTATAAGAAACAGTAAATTTCCTATTGTCATTCAAGCATCCAAATCAGCCCATCTAATATTTAATATAAAGCGGTAATATGCAAATTGACTGTCACACCCTCACAAGATGGCTGCCTATGACCAGACCGGCAGGGGGGTTAGTGAGGGATGACCAAACGACTGAACAAGCAGTCTGCGTGGGGCAACCAGGCTGGCAGGGGGGGCGGAGGGTAAGTTGGGGGCGACCAGGCCGGCAGGGGGGTTAGTTGGTTGGGGGTGACCAGGCCGGTGGGGGGTGGGGGGAGTTAAGAACAACCAGGCTGGCAGGGAGGGGGCAGTTGGGGGTTACCTGGATGGCAGCAGGGGGCAGTTAGGGGTGACCAGGCCAGCAGGGGGGGCAGTTAGGGGCGACCAGGCAGGCGGGCAGGTGAGCGATTAGGAGCCAGCAGCCCAGGATTGTGAGAGGGATGTCAGGCCTAAACTGGCAGTCGGACATCCCCCAAGGGGTCCCAGATTGGAGAGGGTGCAGGCTGGGCTGGGGGGGGGGGGCACCCCCCGTGCACGAATTTCGTGCACTGGGCCTCTAGTATTTAATATAAAAATCACATAACCTCTTATGAGACTAGTTATAGAGCATAATATTTACATGAGAAAAATAAGAATTATGGAATCAATGGGTTCAACCTTCTCTGAGAATCTAGAATGCAGTTCTGAGTCACAGATATGAGTAGCAGATATTATTAGGTTTAATATCAAATTTATTATAAAAGTGCATGAAGCAAGGAACAGTGCTTTTTCTTGTAACTGGTACGGCATATAATATTTGAGAGGCCTAATGTTTACCCACACTGGCTCATAAACAGATGACAGGCTGCAAGATCTAATTTCATCTTCTAATCCACAGAGTAAGAGCTCAGGCTTGTTAACTTTTATTTACTCTTCTCTTTTCAGAGAATCTCAACTCTGGGAGCACATTACAATCACTCGGGGAGTTTTAAAGAATGTATGCTTGGGCCTCATCCCAGAAAATAAATTAGAGAGAATCTTTCCCAGTGGATCAGGTTATCAGTAGTTTTAAAAAGCTACTTAGCTAAAACTGTAAAACTCCTAGAAGAAAACGACAATGAATTTGACAAGCATTTCTTGGATATGACATCAAAAGCACAGGCAATACACAGATAAAACAGAACTTCCTCAAAATCAAAAAGTTTTGTGAGACAAAGAACACTATCAAGAGAAAAAGGCAACCTATGGAATAGGAGAAAATACTGGCAAAGCACATATCTGATAAGGGATTAACATCCAGAATACATGCACATGAAAAGATGGTCAACATCACTAGTCACTAGGGAAATGCAAGTCAAAACCACGAGATAACATTTCATGTGCATTAGGATGGCCTTTAGCAAACAATCACCACCAGAAAATAACAAGTATTAGCAAGAATGTGGAGAAGTTGGGTCCCTTTTGAATCGCTGGTGGGAATGTGCAGTGGTTCAGTTGCTGTGGAGAACAGTCTGGTGATTCCTCAAAAAACTTAACACAGAATTACCTTACGATTTAGCAATTCCTCTCCTAAGTATATGCCCAAAAGAAATGAAAGCAGAGACTAGAATAGGTATTTGTATACCCATGTTCACAACAGCATTATTAGCAACAGCAAAGAGGTGGAAACAACCCAAAATGCCCACTGATGAATGAATGGACAAAATATAGTATCTACAAACAATGGAATATTACTCAGCCTTAAAAAGGAAGGAAATTCTAGTACAGGCTGTAATAAGAATGAACCTATAGGATATTATGCTAAGTGAAATAAGCTAGACACAAAAGGACAAATATTTATGATTCCACTTACACGAGTTACCTAGAGTAGTCAAAATTTTATAGAAACAGAAAGTAGAATGGTGGTTGTTAGGGACAGGTTGGTGGGGCTATTGGGGATTTAGTGTTTAAAGGACACAGTTTCAGTTTGGGAAGATGAGGTAAAGTTCTGAGATAATGGTGATGGTTGCACAACAATGTGAATGTATTTAATGACACTGAACTGTATGTTTAAAAATGACTTATGGTAAATTTTATGTACATTTTATCATTATTACTAAAAAAACAACACACTCAGGTAATTCTAATTTGCAGACAGCCGAGAATCAGTGTTCCAAAGACTAACAGATAAACCAAAGATGGGAAAATATAGCAAATTAACAGGAGAATATGTGCAGTATAAGCAAGTATATCTGGTTTCTGATAGGAGGAAGAGAAAAATCTATATTCTGAGATGTATGCTTATAAATTAAATTCTATCATTTCAGAAATATTAAAGCTATCTATTCTTCCCTTTAGAGAAAACATGTCATTTTTTCATGTTGGTCCTATTCAAAATCTTAGTAACATTTACATTCTTTCCACAATTTTATAATAGTATCTTCTAAGTAACAGACACAAGACTTTACTGAGGATCTATGAGTTAGAGGTACTATGATAAATGCTTTACTCACTGATTGCATTTATTCCTCAAAACTATCACCGGAAAGCCAGTGAGTACAAGGCTGAGACTAAACTCCAGTCTGCCTGACTCTTACTCTCTTTTTTTAGCCCATTACCTAAATATTACCCACATATTCCCACTTCCATGTCATTGACAGTCTTGCCACCTTCTCCTCAACTCCTACAGTCTTTAACTTTAAAGTCCAGTTTACATGCTATATCATCCAGGGCCTTTCCTGACACCATCCACCAGAAAGCCAGAGTATTTAAGCTCTACCTTTCTTAAGAGAAGGCTGCATTATTTATTATTACTATTTATGCACCTATCTTTAATCTAGGAAGATGCTGAACTAGCATGACCGTTGACTCCTATAAGGTATCTCTGGAGACAATAGGGGGAAACCACCAAACAAAAAATAGTTATGGAGACCTGGGATGGCGTGAATAATGTGTATCTAGAGGACTGAAGGTCGGTCCTGTGGGAAGGTAAAACAGGAAGAAGGCAAACAAGAAACTTGACCTGCTTTGGCTCCTCCCTATCCATTACCTTTGCCTTGTCTAAACAGCGTATGCTGCCTCACTTGCAGAGACTGTGAACTCTGGTCCATGTTCAGGAGTAAAGTTAGGGCAGTCTAAAAAGACGTTCTGTTGTGAGAAGCTGAAACAGGTGGGAACTAACCCTGGCAGCTGCCTTCTCACGCCTCTTTCTCTGAATCCCTAGAGCTGATGAATTACACTCTAAGATTAAAGAGTACAATCTTTAAATGCTGCTTTTGTCCAGCCACTCCGGAAGGGTGTCAGTGGGAAGCTATGTCTTGAGAGTGTTGTGTGATAAGTAAGTGCAGCCTGTGGTGCTTGGGTCAGCAACCTGGGCTTCCCCACCTGCATCCCTTGAAGTTATCACTGGGCTGACACACGCTATACGTGACAATGGATGAAGGGAGCTTTAAAAACGATTATATCAATTTCTGGGGTGGGGATTGCATAGTCAGTTTTTTTACAAGTGTCCCTGGTGATTCTAAAGTGCAGCCAGTTTGACACTCACTGGATTCTGGCCTGTCCTTTATCCTTTTGCATTACTCGAGAATTGCCAATACCCAGAAGATATCTGGGGGTCACAAGTATTTCATGGAAGCAAAACAAACTGGATTATAAATTCTATCAAGCTGTATGCAGGAAGGATAAAATAGGTTAAGAATTTAAACTTTTAAATAATAATATTAGAATGCAAATGAAAGCAAAGATGCAGAAATAATTAAGTATAAAGAATATGATTAGATGGATGCTAGACTGTATATATCTGAAGAATGAACTAGCTAGCTGGAAGACCAGATTGAGGTAATCTCTCAGAAAGAAAAAGGAGACAGAACACTAGAAAATATAGCTCTGATGTCCCAGAAAAAGGAAACAAGATGGTAAGGAAGAATATAGTTGAACAACTAAAGAGATAATTTCTCTAGAATAAGATGAAAAAGCTCAGATTGATAGGGTCAGTTCTCAGAGTAGCAAATAGGAGAGAAAAGAACAAACCCACACCTAGCAACATTGTAGTAAAACTTAAAATATGAAAGACAAAAGATTTAACAGAGGCAGAGCACAAGGAAGTATGTAGTAAGTGTTTATTAAAAAATTCAACAAAAGCACGAAATAAAGATATCATCAGATCTTTATGAGGCAGTTATACTAGATCCAATTCTACCAGGGAAAAAAACACGCGATTAAAATAAATGCTTATGGTAATAGTGAATAAAGACATCTTAATGTTAGTCAAGTGTCCTATCCTCCAAAACAATAGTTGAAATTGATCCTGGCCAAACTAAGGTTTTATCTGTCTACTAGAGGCCCGGTGCATGAAAATTCATGCACTCGGGGGGTCCCTCCGCCCGGCCTGTGCCCTCTCACAGTCCAGGACCCCTCGCTCCCTGGGGTATTGGGCCTAAGCTGGCAGTCAGACATCCCTCTGGCAGCCCGGGAGCCCTCAGGGGCTGTCCGACTAACAGCTTAAGCTGCAGTAGGACAGCGTTGGCGCTGCCGAGGACGTGGGAGAGGTTTTCGCCACAGCCGCTGCACTCGCAGCCCTCAGCCTGGTTTGTGCCTGAGCGGAACTCCCCCTGTGGGAGTGCACTGACCACCAGGGGGCAGCTCCTGCGTTGAGTGTCTGCCCCCTGGTGGTTAGTGTGTGTCATAGCGACCAGTCGTTCCCTGTAGTTCCACTGTTAGGGTCAATTTGCATATTACCCTTTTATTATATAGAATATTTCTATTTAGCTGACTATTTTTAGGAATACCTGAAACTTCTATTCTCAAGGTAGGGTCAGTAGAGACAGATCGTGACTAATTTAGATGTGTGCATATGAACACAACACATTTAGTCATTCTTTCAGGACATAAAATTAAAAGCCCAGCATGCTGTTTCTGTGTATGTATTCCAGGAACGGTGGAGAAGGAGAGAATGAAATAGGTATGGATTTAACTGGCAAACACTCCCAGTTTTCTAGTAATAGGAAAAAAATCAGTGACTTCTTATAAACACATTCTCAATTAAAGCAAGTCGCTGGATCTTTTTTTTTACCCATTCTTTTGTAACAGTTATGTCAAAGGCTCATAGAAGTTTTTCAGTGAAGGCTTACCTGGTCAATATCAGCATTTCTTGGAAGAAAATAAACAATGTTATTAGTGATCTTCTGAGAAAGTCTGAAAATTTCAAAGGTGGACAACAGTTAAGGAAAAGTGACAAAAACAGCAGTTAATTTCTGATCAGAGATTAAGTTCTTCACTTATAACCCAAATGTATTTTAATACGTAATAGCAAGGCACACATTTAATCCTCTAATGAAGCCTAAGAGAATTAAGTAGCTGATTTTGTAACTCAGCAGCACACTATTCTTCATAGGTCAGAGGTTAGAAGTTAAACCTATTTTTAAAAATTGATTTTAGAGAGAGAAAGGGGGAGGAGAGAAAGAAAGAGAAACATAGATATGAGAGGAACATTGATCAGTTGCTTCCTGCATGCGTTCTGACCGGGGATTGAACCCACAACCTGGGTAAGTACACCGACTAGGAACGGAACCCACCAGCTTCCAGTGTATGGGATGACACTCCAACCAACTGAGCCACATGGGCCAGGGCCCATTTTTTAACCCTTATCCAAGGATTTATTTTTATTTTTTTTAAAGAGAGAAAGGGGGCGGGGAAGAGAAACATGGGTTGCCTCCTGTACACACTGTGATGGGAGATCGAAGCTTCATCCTAGGAATGTGCCCTTACTGGGAATCGAACCTGCAACCTTTTTATTATTTTTTTAGTGTAGGGGACAACATTCCAACCAACTGAGCCACCCCCGGCCAGGGCAGAAATTAAACCTATTTTTCATTTATCCTAGTGGTAGGCAACAAAGTCTGAAAATACACATCACTCTTTCTCTTCCTGTCCTTCCCTAGTTAATGTACAAACAGAACAGGAAAGCACCATACCACCTCTTTCCATTAACGAGCAAAGACAAATAACTGTTCATGTAGTCCACATTCTAAACTTTAATTAGCAATTGAGGAACATGTGTCCTGTTAAGAGTGAAAGGGAAGATTCCTCTGGAGAAAAGAGATAAAGGGACAAACAATATAAATGCTATTCTTTATGAAATAAGAGCTTGCTTCAGTATCTTGGAAGAGTAACAGGAAAAATGTGAAGACACACAGAGAATTAGCAAAAGTGTGAGTGGAAGAATAGCTAAGGGATAGTCGCCCAGACTTTAGGGACAGGTCTCCAGGAAATTCCCAATTTCCAGATAGTAATTCCAAATAATCAATGCTCTCTAGTTCTTGTTTTGTAATAGTAACAGTGGAGAGTAACCAAAGGAATATACTTCACATTTGCTATAACTTTTGGAGATCCATCACCAGTTAATTTTTACACACCTGCTTTTTATGGAAAACAAACTAGGATCTATTAAATGCTATTAGCTTCTCTCCTCTTCACGAATTTCTCTCTCAAACACACACCCACCCCTTCCTCTCCACAACCACTGTTTGAGTAAACTCTTAGGACTTTCAAAGGATATCCATCAGGAGACATCATTGTCCTAATGTCAAAGGTCTCTGCAGTCGCGTAGTCTGGCCCTCCCCAAGGGGGGCTGAGGAATACCACGTCGGCCTTTAACTGAGGAGCCAGCAGCAGGAAGTCTCCGCAGATGAACTCGACTTTGTCTGCTATCCCATATACTTCTGCATTATTGCGAGCAAGATCAATCTTAACAGGATCAATATCAATGGCAATCACTAAAAATGGGATCAGGAAAGATGAGTCAAATGATATTGATTAGCAGTTAGTATTAGGAGAATACTTCATCTTCTGATCCGTGTATTTATTTAATGTACAAGAATATTTTTTTACAGACCAAGCGAGGTCTGGCCTCATATACTAGATAGTTGCCACTAGTTATCTACTGAGAGCCAAATAGGTGGTCAGCACTGTGTTCTGTGCCAGGTACAGGCTGAGTAGCAAACACTTAGAAAGGTACCTGACAGTATATAAAGCCTATAAATGCTAAGATTTCATAAAAGACCAATCTCCTCAAAATGAGACAACCACCGAATTTGACAGCTTCTACAGAAAAGCAAAATAAAACAAATATTGGCAAACCTCTTTTGTCAACTTAAGAAAGGTAAGAAAGTCTGCTGATGATGTTTAATGGGACATTTTAGGTAGAAAGAACAGACGACCTTATGTTTTCATCAAATCGGCTTTCACTTAATTGACTGCAATCTCATAATTAGCAATGCAAACGTAAGGTAAGTTTAGCTCACTTACATCTTGCAGTGAGTGCACATGTGCGTGCACCAGTGGCACTATTTGGTACCTGGAAGGACTAAGTGGAACCCTGATGCGTACACCATGGTCGTGAAGGAAACAGAGCTGTTTTCCAGAACATGGTGATTTCAAAATTTGTTAACACTTTTGAGAAATAATGCACTTGAACAATGAATACAGGCACAAATTATATCTTGCAAAATCATGCGTTTATATGCTATTTTTTCCTGTTCCATATAAACTAACATTCATATTTATAAGGAAAAAGATAAAATCGTCCTTTTCAGCTGCTCAATCTGCTACACTGATAGTAGAGACAGATGGAAAGATATGCTGACAACACCAAAAATTCAACAGAAAAAATGACTTTCAACATCAAATATATTTAATTAATATTCATGTTTTTATGACTTCCTTTGAAGGCAGACTTTATTTTCAGGCCTAACAGAATGCAAGCATTCAATTTGCTCACATAACTGAAATGCTGACAAACGTTGGATGATACTGTATAGAACTGCACTGTCGAATAAAGGTAGCCACCAGCCACATGTGGCTATTACCTTTAAATTATTAAAATGAAATAATATTAAGAATTTAGAACCTCAGTCACAATGCCACATTTCAAATGCTCAATAGCTACTTGTGACTCGTGGCTATCACACTGGGACAATGCAGACATACATTTCCATAGTCACAGAAAATTCTTTTGGGCAGCACCAATACGGAATTACTGGAAAGGGAAAAAGAAATCTTTAAGAAACAGCAAAACACAAAACTTTGAGAATTCTCTAAGTTTAGAATGTAGACTACATGAACAGTTATTTGTCTTTACTTGTTACTGGAAAGAGGTGGTATTGTGCTTTCCTGTTGTGTTTGTACATTAACTAGGAAATGAAGCATTCAGTTGGGTATATGCAGATAGCAACTACTTGAGTGAAGATAGGGGTAATAAAGGTAAATAGTGAATTCAGGGAAAACAAGAAAATAATAACTATTCTAGTAAATATGAAAACAGCTTTCTCTTAGGAGACCATGCAAAGTCAGCAAATGTTATGCTCTGGAGCATAGGAGTGATTGCATAAGGGCCACAGTTCATCAGCACTCGTCTTAAAAACCAATGCTGAGTTTCACTTCATCACTTCCTAGCGTTTAAATTATCCTTTTCAGAATCATATGCTTTCCTAGTTAACATTAAAAACTTTATGTAAGTTAATGAGACTCAACTGAAATTGACTAAAATGGAAGCTATCTGTAGAATATAAAGACATTGGGGTAGCCGGAAAGCATATTCAGAGTATGACTGATGCCCCTAAAATGTCACATTATTCTGCACTTTAAAGTCCTGGCTTCAGGACTCAGCCATGTCAATGTGGGCAGACTGTTCATTTTCCTGAAGCCCCTCTTCTTTGAGAAACAGCACACGTATTACCTACTCAACACAATTCCTGGCAGATATATAGTATTGGAGAGTTTCTTTTTTGTGATTCCAAAGTCAAGCTACCCTGAGGATGATCTAATATTTAAAAGCTGTTTAGTGTCACAGAATGTTAAAGGTGAAAGGTTATCACAGAGGATATCTCAAGTTCACGTCACCTTTAAATTAAGGTTAAGCAATGTCCATAACAATAGTGAATGACAAAGCTGGGATTCCCTGTCTACTCTTCTTCTAAAGAATAGTCTCCCCATTTTAATATTTTTATATAATGTTATAATCTTGGCTCTACCAAACTTCATCTCTTTATTTCTGTTTATCTGTGAAAGGCAGATAGTAAAAGATACACTTAACAAGATTGTTGACTAAATAAATACACACTAAGCACTTACACCTGTATGATACAAAGTGTATGCTTAATATATGCTAGCTATTTATTATTATTTTAAATATTTGGCATTAAATTATTTACATATTAAATGTCAGCAAAGATAAACTGAAGGAAAATGCAACATTTACTGAATAAACGGAATATAATTTACTTTTCTTCCATTGATGGCTAATTACCTCTCTTTCCAGTTAAGGCAAACTGAATGGTATTTCCTCCGACTCCACAAAATGCATCCACAACAATGTCGCACTCGAAGGACTGACTGACCCGGCCGGCAATGTGTTCAGCAATCTTCTCAGGTGTAACTGAGAACCAGCCCTCTGCGAAGGAAGAGTATTTGTGCTAAGATGTTCAATTTCAAGAAGCCGAGTCAAGCATGAACATAACAATCATTACTATATAATATATACTTAAAAAACCCCACCTTCTTTCTCTTTTCAAAAAACTATAAATAACCTAGTTTTAAAGAAAAGTTCTACAAAGCTTGTTATAAATAGGAACTGCAGCATTCCCATTCCCAAAGAAAGCAACTATTTTAATTCTGGCCTGATTCTTTGGCAATATATCACCAATAACTGAATGCAATTCCTATTTTTATGTATGAAGAATTAACTACTGAGTATCTGCTATGGAAAATGTAAAGTCAGCCATACTAATAGGCCAACTACCAAAATTCCACAGAGTTTCCCAATGACTTCATTCCTAATGGGGAACCCATGAACCAGACTTGTACTGGACATTTTGGAAAAATTCAAACATTTCTAAAGGGCCAGGAAAAGCAAGAAGCTGACAGCAAAAGGCCGCAAAGCTGTAGGAATAGCAGAACCCTCATAGTTTTCAGAAATGAGGTCCCATGTCCCATGACCACTCCAGAGGGAAGAGGATAATACCCTCTTTCTTTCACAATAGGAGAAATTCGCATTTTTTTAAAAATATATTTTATTGATTTTTCACAGAGAGGAAGAGAGAGGGACAGAGAGCTAGAAACATCGACGAGAGAGAAACATCGATCAGCTGCCTCCTGCACACCTCCCACTGGGGACGTGCCCGCAACCAAGGCACACGCCCCTGACCGGAATCGAACCTGGGACCCTTGAGTCCACAGGCCGACGCTCTATCCACTGAGCCAAACCGGTCTCGGCAGAAATTCGCATTTTTAAGGAAGATATTTCCCTGAACAAAATGATGCACCAATTCTCCTGTTTCTTTTCTTTAGCAAAACTTTAAATGGCTCCTCATTGCTGGAATAATAAAAATATCAACTACTTTTACAGAATTAAAAGCTTTTATCTAGCCATATTTCTCCTAACAAACTCCTCTGCACTTTTTAAAATATGTAATTTTTTTTGTAAATAATTACAAGAGGTTCACAGACCCCTGAAATTCCACCAGTGATCAAGAATTCCTGATTTTGACAGTTAATGAACACCTAATTTAAGTAGTTCTAAAATGAAAATAAACATCAATTTTCAGAACTGAGTTAAGTAAGCTGTTCAAAGTAAGGGCAGGAAAACTTGAAAAAGAATTCAAAGTTTCCAGTGTCAATTCATTACAATACATGTTTCTGCACTAGATATTTCTTCATCAGATGTTCTGCTTAATAATCTACCAATTCCTAAATATAGATTAAACCTGAGTCTGAAGTTTTAAAAACACACATATACCCAAATTGAGACATTGTAGACATTAACTGGCTGTTATTCTTTGGAAAACATCAAATTCCTGAAAGATAAAAAAAGGCCAAGCAACTATTCCAGATTAAAGAAAATCAAAGAAACATTAAACTAACTGCAATACACGACTCTATGTTGGAAGGAAAAAAAATGCTATAAAGGACATTAGTTAGAATAATGGATAAAACTGGAGTATGGACTGTAGATTACAATTCTGTAACAATGTTAAATTTATAACTTTACCACTGTCACATAAACATATCCTTTGTTCTTAGAAAATACACACTCAAGTATTAAGGAATAGGGGCAACTGGATCAGAAACACACACACAAACAAAATGATAAAGCAAATGTGGCAAAAGGTTAAGAAACATCTGAGTCTGGGTAAAGGGGATATAGAAATTTCCTGCTACTCCTACAACTTTTCTATAAGTTTAAAATTATTTCAAATTAAAGTTCAAAATTATATATACTTTACCTTTGTCCAATTTAATTCCATCATCAAAACGGGAGAAGAGCCGGTACCTCTGGGCCCAGTATTTTGCCAGCTCAGGAACAGCAGCTATTTCAGGAGGCAGACTGATTACCTTCCTGTTCTTGTTTTTCTTTTTCTTCTTCTTCTTTTTAATTTCAGCTACAATAAAAGAATATAAAGAATAGAGATGCATACTATGAAAAAAGGAAATCACAGGTGAATTTATCTAAAAGTGCAGCCACATCAAATAATCATAATGTGGGACTGAACTCCAGAACATGTGTGCAATCACACACTTGGAGAAGCAGGAGGGTACAATGGAAAGAGCACTGACGTTAGATTACAGCCTCTCGTTTGCTACTTACTGGCTTCCCACGCTTGGACCACTCTCAAAGCGCCAACTTTTAATTTCTCAAAAGGAATAAATGACTGAGTAGTATTATACCTATTTGCTTCACAGGATTGTTAGGAGATACTATACTATTACAGGGATATAAGCTATTACTTCTGTTAGGTAAGACTCTGCTTCATTGGTGAATTATAGAAATCCAAACATTTCCCTTCCCTTCTTTAAAATAAAATTTCCCAAGGACCAATTAACTCCAACTCTCAGCTAGATCCATCCTCTGAACCCAGCCATGACCTAGAAGTCATAGTGCCTCTGAGAAATTGAAACAGGAGTCACTAGCTCCACTTAGTATAAAAATATCTCGTTCAGAGCCTGACTTTTTCTTAAACAATTTTTGCTTATTTGGTTTCAGTTCTGAGATTAGGAGTGTTTTCATAGCTAAATATAATGACAAAAAGTGATGTTGACAAATAAAGCTCTATCACATCTGAATGGTCCTCAAAGATGGGACCATGTCTTACTATAGTCATCTGATCACTGCAAGTAGCTAATGGTCTCATCAACAGCAAAGTGCAGCAAGCTTCTCAAGAGAGGGAACACTAACATTTTGAGTGAACAAACCTTATTGTGCAATATTAAGTAATCCAAAGTACCAAATGCCAAAACTCCCCAGGTCATTTAACAACCACCGTCTTCCAAATGCCCCTGAGATGGTGGTATCATCCCAGGTGAAAACTAACAACATTGTGACAAGTGTGATAGGGAATTAGCGCGGCGTGGGAAAATGGGATTTAGGAGTCAGACAACTTGGTACTGAGTCCTCATTATGCCACTTATGGCTATGTGACCTCAAACAAATTTCTTAATTTCTCTGGGCTTTATTTTTACTTTCCACATTTACAGAATGGAGCTAATTCCACCTACTTCATTGGGTACTTTACAGATTAAATGAGAATAAGGCACGTGAAAGCATTTCAGAAATCTGCACTTGCCACATGAACACCAGTTGTACATTAAAAAAGTTGTGCAAAAAAGTTGCTTAATAAAAAAATTTAACTACCTTAAGTATGCTGTTTAGAAAGTCAAGGATGTGACAGTTATCACAGATCCATTATCTCCCCTCCCCCCACTCAAAACAAGATTCAAATTAGCTATTTACAAAATTAAAGAAAACAGGGTCACTAGCTCCATTCAACAGAAAAAAAATCTCATTTCATTCCTAAGAAAGAAATCATCACAATAAATTTAACTGTTTCATTAGGCAAGTCTAAAGTAACTCATCTATAAAACAGTATTATTTCAAATATAAATTTTTACCTGATAAAGCCCCAATGTAACACTAAATACAATTATTATCTTTTAAATTATAAAAGAACATTTGCTTAAAATAAATTCAAATAGTACAAAAGAGCATAAAGTAAAAATGCTACTCTGTTCTCCACTCATTATAGTGAACTACTGTAAATGCTTTATGTCAACGCACCATCCAAAAACAAATTACCACTATGCACAACCGCTACAAAAATAACAAAATAAAAAAGAATGATCAAAACAAAAACCAGGGCAATACTAAATTTCAATAGGGATAAAATGGTCTGGCCACCTATAGGCCATGGGACAGAGTGTAGTGGCAGATACCAACCTGAATGGCATAGACAGAGGTACTCAACACAGTTTTGCCATATGCTTCATCTTTGATTTTACCATGCCTGTTCAGTCAAGAGGGAAATGAACTCTGGGTGCCAAACCATAGCCATTAGCACATTTACTTAACATGCCTTCTCTCAACTTAAAAATAAATAGCAGTGAATCCTTAGGTATAGATGACTCATAAGTGAAAACTAGGGAAAAACATTTAAAAAATATATGTAAACCCACCAGCAATTTGAAGCATATTTACTCTTACCTTCAGTTTCCACCTGAAGAGAATCTGGTATATCCTGAGCAACACAATCCTCCTTATCTGTGACAGCTGCTACGGTGCTGTCCCCTTCATTTATTTCTGTCTCAAGTTCACCAGCTGAAGATAAGGCATGACCCTCTGCAGGCTCTGGATTGCTCATCTCCAGTGGCTTATCCTCTTTGGTAACAGATACTCCCTGTTCCTCAGAATCACTGCTTGTGCAATCGTCTTGCACATCGTCATGAGAAACTGACTCCTGTGATGCTTCCTCATCCATTGGTTCGTTAACCCATTTTAGAAATTTTTCTACCTGAAATTGTAAGATGTTAACAGGCATGAACCAACTCCAATTACACAGAATATTTCTACCTGCTTTACCATTTGTGACCTGATTGACAAGCCGCACCACAATTATTAGCTCTGGTAAGTACACTGCATCATACAGCTAATGTGAGCAAGTAATACCAAGCTAATTGCATTTTCTTGTCTGGACATACCATAACCTTATTAAAGACTTCTTTAAAATGAAGAAAATATCAGATCACACACAAGACTATGATCTTTCTATAATCCATTAACATTAAGAGGATAAAGTTGAGCTTTTACAATAGCTTTCCATAAAGGCTTCTAACAATATAACTGTACTATGTGACGTTACCATTACAAATGTACCTACCTATTGTTGAGTCACTAATTTTAGTTTTTCTGCAAGACCCAGGCTATTATCTATGTTAAGTGGTCCTCAGCAACAAAGATGAACTCTAAAAAGGTTTTGTGTCTATAAGAATAAAGGCAGTGCTATCTTGGAAAGGATGCAAACTGCCTTTTACTGAAGCAGTAGAGTCAGTAAAATGATTCCTATAAATTAAGTTTCTTCTATGAAATGTTAACAAGGTTTAAGGTCAGATGACATATACTTTCTTGTTAACTTCTGTAACAAAAACATTCTTCATAACAGATCTTCATGACCTTCCTGTAAGTTAGGAAATTAGAACAAGAGTCATGGACAGAAGATGGGCATAGACAACGACCCAGAATCTTCCTTTGAGAGGACTGTGCCTGTACATCAATCAGGTATCTAAGGACACAACAGCCCCTCCCCCACCCCCGAGGGTAAAACTTAGCAGTTAGGTTTCTGCTTTTCATCTACAGATGCATACTGTATATGGGGGCTATCACATCTAATACATTAAAAAATTCCTATAGGATCAATTGAGCCGATACTGGAAATCTGTTCCAGACATAACTAGGGTCAGTAAAATATTAAAATATCACCAGCAGCCAAACAATCTGAAATACATAAAAAATAAAACCAGCTATAAAATTGTAGTATGTTTTGGAAGAATACAGAAGTTAAGAAGGGTAATGTACAGTAGGGAAAAAACAAATATATGGGGTCTGAGATTTTGTTCTGTTGACTTAAAAGAACTGCTGGAGATGTGGCTGATACAAGGTTCTGCTCAATAGAAAGTGTTTCTTTTTTTTTCCCCTTTTTTCTATAATGGGTAAGAACCAATCATCAAAACCAAGCAAAAGCAATTTTAATTACTTTTGTTTTCCAGGTAGTTGGACGACAAGTACAGCAAAGTCCAAGACAGGGGATATGACTATTCTAGTTAACAATATGAATCACCAGATTAGCCTTGAGTCTCATGTCATTAGGATGAACTTGTTAGCACAAAGTTTAATTGATCACATTTAGGTGACCTCAAAATTAAGGATTACTATAAAAGTTGTATCAGACACTGGACTTCTGGGGTCCTACTTAGCCTAAAACAGATGAGCAATTTCCACTGTCTGTTAGTACATACACAAGGCAATTTTATCTATTTATCTTCCCAGACTCTCTCTACTACTTTGTAGCTTTCAAAACATCCCCTTTTCATATTACCCCCAACTTAATCTTTTCCAAATTTATTTCACACAATACATGTCTTTAGAAAGCAAGTAGAAAAGAACCTCAGGTGCCCTTATATCTGGTAGAAACAGGGTTCCCATTTGAAAACAAAAATGTTAAGAGCCAAGCTCACAAAATGAAATTCCATCTGTAAATAAAAACAAAATCTATACATACCTTACTCAAAGTTTTGCTTTTCTTAAAACATGTTTTTTCTGTGTCTTCAGTAAAGAAAGTGTGTTTATTTTTCAAATTTATTTGTCTTCTCATGTCCAAGAACTTTGACTTATACTTCACATTCTTCTGTAGATATCTGACCCGTCTATGACTGAAATGTGAAATTCCACCATATCTGGGACCAAATCAAAAGAAGTGGACTCAAATATTAAGTTTTATGAGTTTGTTTCTTTATATGAAAAGAAAAGAAAACTAACAACTTTCACTATTTTTCTATTAGCAGCCACTACTGTAATTTCATTTTCCTAAATATGAAATAAAGTTTAAAATGCAGTTTAAGGTAGAGTTTTGTATGTATGTTAATTCTCAAGTAAATGTGAAACACCAAAGTTGGAAATATCAACAGATTTAAGTAGAGCAGAAAGCAGAACCTACACAGTATAATGTAATAAAGAAATAGCAAAATGGTTAGGTCTTTAGTGTGCTTTAACTACTCAGTTCAGTCTTCATGTCATAGGCAATAAACTCTTCAATTTCCTTATATTTAATGCTTGGGCCTTTAATCCCAGGGAACATTAATACTTTCTGTACACAAAAGTTCAAAGCAGCTTTATTTGTAATAACGAAATACCACACATAATCCAAATGTCTTTCAATAGGTAATGGTTCAACAAACTATGATACATCCATATAATGGCATACTACTTAGCAATAAGAAGGAATGAACTATTAGTTTAGCTGCGGTACTTCAAAGGCATAAAGTAGGCCTTAGGAAGCAACCTGGCTATACATACAGGATGATCGATTAAACACAAGGCCCTAATGGAAGGACTAGGTAAATGTACTGATAAAGCAGGCTGTTGATGGCACATTATTTAGGGGAAAAAAGCAAGCTGCAGATTATGTATTGGATGATTTTTTTTTGTTTTATAAAAAGGGAGTAATGTGTGTATATGTACATAACCATAAAGACATACATGAAAAATTAGGAAGGATATACGCCAACTATTACATTATCTCTGGGGAATGATTTGAAGAAAAGTTTCACTCTTACTTGTTACTTCTGTTTTGTTTTGAGTTTTAGTGCTTTCACAGTAAAAAAGAAAAATGGTTACTGCAGATTGGAACTTTTCATGGCATGTTTGCTACACACTTCAGATGTACACACAGTTATGTGAGACACTAGGTGAAGAGAGCCATGCTTAGAATCTCAAGAGCTGGGCTTCAACTCATTCTCTCCAAGAAATGATGTGATCGTGACTGAGTCAAAATCTGCAAGCTGCAGTTACTGTATTTATAAATTGGAATAACAACACTGGATTGCTTTGAAGTGCAACTGAGTTAATACATGTGACTACATCAAAGGTATGGTGATGACTATAATTCTTACAAGCAAGAAAGGCTAGTGTTTTAACTGCAACATCTCAAATGATATAAGCTACATACTCATTATTAGCTATTGAATATCAGAGAGCTTTAAGATAACTGAAGTGGTTAAGATTTAAGGACAACAGCATTTATGTATAATTACTTTTGTCCGGAGCCATGGTTGAATCCTAGAAGGGAACCATTGTCATCAAAGTCTGAATCTGGATTTTCATCGATGTCCAGCTCATGGCTAAACAAATAAACAAAAGGTGATAAGCCATTATCTCCAGAGCCCACCCGTTCAGGCAAATATCAAAAGCACATATAGTCAACCTATGCAAACTTTCCCTTTACAACTATCGACCATAATTCACAAAGGAAGTAATGTATGTATATATACAGTCATAAAGTAGGTCTTAGGAAAACAGGAAAAACAGTATTTTAATCAGGATTTTCCAAATGAGAAAAAGTACCAAGCAGTATTTGGAACACAGTAATAAGCACTCAAAACTTAAACCCTGTCAAGTAATTATCTCTATTCCTGAACATGCTATCTTTCCATTTTCCTTTGAAAAAATACCAGTTAAAAGCTGCAGCCTTAAACTAATCTCCTAGAGTGTTTTCTCCAGAGGTTTTTCTGAAAAACAAACAAGGAAACATTTGAAAAATATCAACCCAACCAAAAAATTACAAAAGAAAAAAAAATATTGTTAAGAAGAATCAGGTTGTGATACAAGTGGTATTAAGTAACTCAGGATCATCCATTTATGGGAGATAATTCTAATACTCCCTACTAACTGAGCAACAGTAATGGCGAGAGATTATTCTTACAAATGAAATTATGCTCACTGAATATTTATGGAGGACCTATTAGGTTCTAGGAATATAAGTACATACAGTCTGCCTTCAGGAACTAGCAAGAGCTAATGGAGGAATTAACATGCAATGTCTACCATGTAGAAGGAACAAAGAGAGGTATGCTTTTATGTACTAAGTTGTTGAGCCTCTAAAGCGTGCTCACTGTTTTTCTAGAAACTATATGGAACACAGAAGTCTTATGTGGAGCACTTCATATCCTGTCATAGGAATGAAATGTGCCCAGCTAACATCCAAATTCTGTAATGTCCATCCTTTTCTTGTATTTCACAGCATTGGTATTTGACCATGTTTTACCTGACATTATTCTCTACTTGTTTAATTACATGTATCAGTGGTACACTAGAAACAGTCCTGTCTTCGAAGAAGATGGACTGGGCTCTAGTTTTGGAGCTGGCATTATCTCTACCTAACTCTGGGCAAAGTATTTATCTTTGTCGTAGTATTCCTATCGATATAGAATGAGAGCACTAGATTTGATGTATCTGAGGAGCATTTTAGCAATAAAATCCTATAATTATTCCCAGACTTTTGGGAAAAACATTAGAAATTCCTCAGAAAGATAGACTGTACCTACTTATATATTACTAGTTAATAGCTACCATTCATTGATAGCTACTAATATATTAGTACTAGAGGCCCAGGGATCAGGCCTAAACCGGCAGTCGAACATCCCTTTCACAATCCTGGATCGCTGGCTCCTAATCGCTCCCCTGCCTGCCTGCCTGGTCACCCCTAACTGCCCGCCCCTGCCGACCTGATTGCCCCTCACTACCTCTGTGTGCCTGCCTGATTGCCCCTAACTGACCCCCCATGCCGGCCTGGTTGCCCCATGCAGCCTGCTGTTCAGTCGTTTGGTCGTCCCTCTCTAATCGCCCCCTGCCGGCCTGGTCGCCCCACGCAGCCTGCTTGTTCAGTCGTTTGGTTGTCCCTCGCTAACCCCCCTGTTGGCCTGGTCACCCCATGCAGCCTGCTTTTTCAGTCGTTTGGTCATCCCTCACTAACCCCCTGCTGGCCTGGTCGTAGGCAGCCATCTTGTGAGGGTGTGACAGTCAATTTGCATATCACCTCTTTATTATATAGGGTATTATATGCTAGTTCCAGCTTCCCAATGATCTCACAGAAGAGGCATCAGTTCTACTTTATAGCTAAGAAATTGTGGCAGAATTGAAGAGGCAGAGTTGGGATTTGACCATGCTCCAAAGCCCAGGGTCTTGTCTCTTCTCCTCCCAGTGCTGAAATGTCACAGTACTTGATAACTACTCACTAGTGGAGAGAGTGGCTTATGCTAACACATTCTAGAAAGAAGGTACCATGCAACTTGCCTCCTCTTGAGTTTGCTTGGCTTATGTTCAGATGGATCTTCTTCACTCTCATCTCCATCCATCTTGTTGGGAGGTGGTCTTTCTTGAATTGTGTCTGCTTCTGAAGACTTCTGTGAATCTAAAGAGGCAGATTATTACTGTGGATGTCTCCCCTTGGTTTGACAACTCTCATGCCATTTACAAAGGCAATCAAAATATTTCAGTGCCTTTTCTGCAATGAACTGTGCATGTATATAAGACACCTATTCTGTGTATCTATATGCAGGATCTGAACATAAAAAAAATTGGAGCTATGTCTATTAATGTTTAAAAGTTTCCATGATTTAGCTACTTAAAAAGTGAACAAAAACTACTTTTTCCTGACAGCTATCTAACTCTACACAAATTATTCCACAAAGTTACCTTTGTCATAGCTATTAGCTATCACATTTTGATGAAATTTTAATCTAAATGACTCTAAAGATGTCATGATCACATTGATTAAAAAGTGCTCTTTCTTAAGAAGTAAATACATTTAATTGTCTCTAACATAGCTCTTAAAGTAATAATGGAGGTAACAAAGACAAACACCACCACTTAAAAAGAGTATAACTTTTTGTGGCTCCAACTGAGGTACATGACTGTCCTTGTTCTCTATTTCTTCAGACTGGAACAAAGTAGGTGGGTGAGAATAGAAGTGGAGAGGTATCTGCAATGTAGACAGTGGGAAGCTTTGACTATGTGGGGACAGACTATTTCAGGAGAACACCCAACCACAAACAGTAGAAAACATAAAAAAATGCAATATGCAGGGTAGGGCAAAAGTAGGTTTACAATTGTGAGTACACAAAACACAGTTTATCCTTTTATTATCATTTATTAATTATTGTATTATTTTCCATATGAACAACTATAAGCCTACTTTTGCCTCACCCTGTTTACCTTATGTTTTGATCTCAAGCGAGTACCTAAAACAAATTAAAATCTAGAATTCTGTAATTAGCCCATCACACTGGAGCTAATTACAGAAATGGGCAATAGGGAACAGGTCATAGAAATGGTCAATTTATACGCACAGTTTAGGAAACAGGCAAGAGAAGGCAGAATCTGTGAGGTTTGAAGACTATCAAAGATTAATATAAGGTAATCACATAAAAAGGATTACAACAGCAAAATCGAAAGGAATGAGAATATTGCACTAAAGTTAAGCTCCATTTCAAGAGTACAGAGAAAAGAAATCGATCAATCAATAGGGTTGTTGAGTAACTCTCAACTAGATGAAGATCAGTGACCTGGGATGAACAAAGCAGGTCATATAGGAGTAAGTATGAGAAGGAAATCCCTACGAACCAGACTTTTTTGGTATCAAACATCAAGGATGCCAAGATAACCCAAAAGTTATAAAAATTTCCATTTTCTCGGTGCCATCAATTGGTAGTACCCTGCTCCCTAGGCAAGAGCATTCTTATCCACCTTATTGTACCTTTTTTTAAACACACTTCTTTTACTGCTTTCTTTAGTCCTTAGAGTAGCACCAGTCTGCATGATGATGAATTTTTTTTTATAATCACTTAGGCAGGAATCAACCAAGTTCCATATCCTGAATATTTTATGAGAGTCCTGAAATCAACCCTTCTAGTTATAAATTAACATCATGCCCTGTTTAAATTATCTTTCTAGCAAGACTTCATTGTCCCAACTGAATCCCAGATATGACTCTCATTCAGATTGGCCTAATGTCAAACATGTGCTCTCAACCACTCTTTAACATGCCTTAGAAACTCATTTGCTCTAGAGAAACTTGGACATTCCAAGCTCACTCTAAATTAAGAGTTCTAATTTAATTAGAAAGGAATTTCCAAGTTTTAATTCACTGGCCACCAGGTATAAGAGAAAGGAATGATACTTTTGAGAACTCTCTGAAAATATTCTTTTTTATTTATATAAAAGGGTAATGACTTTTATTTATATAAAAGGGTAATAAACAACTTTTATTTATATAAAAGGGATATAAAAATAAGATGTACTGAATAATTTCAGTACACTATAAAATGTAGTTTGCACTACTTAACTCTACCATAAAGGATTAGTGTTATTTTTCTTAATAGGTTCATTTAGTTAACTGTTATTTATTTATTTATTTATTAAAATATATTTAATTGATTTTTTACACAGAAGAAGGGAGAAGGATAGAGAGTTAGAAACATTGATGAGAGAGAAACATCAATCAGCTGCCTCCTGCACACTTCTACTGGGGATGTGCCCGCAACCAAGGCACATGCTCTTGACCGGAATCGAACCTGGGACCCTTCAGTCCGCAGGCCGATGCTCTATCCACTGAGCCAAACTGGTTAGGGCATTAACTGTTATTTAGTAGGATAAATCTTGGTCAGTCTTACCTTGAGCTGGTTGATTTGCGCTGTTCCCTGACAAGTTGCTTTCCCTGGCTCCTCCATTACATGGTTCCCTTTGGCCTGAAGAAGGGCATTCTCTTCTGCTGTTAACTTCACTTAGCCACTGATGGCCATCAGAACTTACAGACGACTCTAACTGGCTCTCTTCTAGTTCCCCTGAATGCAGACATATATTACTAATTCCATCAAGTAGTTCATTATGATCTTTTTCACTTGAATTAGAGCTTTTACAATCTATTGATGAAGATGGAAAAGAAAGTAAGTCTGCTTTCATGCAATTTTCATCTTTCTCGTTGTCAACTTCTGTTTTAGACCCACACATACTTGTACCACAGTTTTGTGAGGCATCAAAAGTCCAACCCTGAGCTTCCCAATACTTAAATTGTTCCAGATAATACCAATAAAGTTGACTATAATGTTGTTCCCATTCTTCCTTGGTATCAGGAACGTTCCAAGGTTCGGAACACAGTGTTTGATCTGAATGTTTTTCTTGCCAGCTTTGCCATAGTAGTCCTCCACCATATTCATTCCAGTACTTTTCCCATTTCTCTGTAATTTCTAGCTTTGGCGATAATGTATTTTCAATAGAAAGGCTTTCAGTTTCAATGTCTTTTTTGGGTTGAAGTTGACGTGTTCTGGTATTCTCATCCTGTTCAACTGAAGATGGATCATCTGAGGCCAAAATGTCATCTTCTTCATATTCTTGTCTCCAAGATTCTCTTATCATCTCATCTAAGTACTTCTTTTGATGTTTTTTCTTTTTCTTTTTAATTTTAATTTTATTTCTAGTATTCATAGACACCTGCATAAGATAAATAACTTGAATACAAAATCCACTTCATAAACTAAAAGAGAAAGTAGAACCCAAATCTATTTTGACATTAAATTAAACAAAATAGCCTCAATCTCTGCGCTCCCCCACCCTGCCTCCCACTACCATTACCCTGGGCTTTTAGTTACACAAACAATTGAATCTTACTACCCAAGTTCCCAAGAGAAGAAAATCACATGTGGGACACATCACAACTTACAGTTTTGGTTAATTTATAAATAGGTACATTAAAAAAGAGATGGAGTGCTCTAATTAATAAATGCATTAGATTTGGGATAAAAAAAATCCCACGTGATTTTACAGAGAAAACTAATAAATAAAAGTGAATACTTACCTCAAAATTCTTATGTGCAGACATCCCACCAAATTGAAGCGGCAGTCCCATACTTCTCATGAGTTCAGTCTCAGAATCAAGTTCACTTTCATCTAGGTCTATGCCTTTGCTATCACATGATTCTTTACTGTCATGGAAATTACAACTTTCCTCCTCTTCTGTAGCTTGGTCTCCTGTAGATAGCATTTGTTAATGTTAGAAAAAATTTAGATGCAGGTTTTATTATCATTTTAATGAAGAAAACCTGAGACCCAGAGTTATTACATGCCTGGCCCAAAGGTGTACAATTGTTACAATTTTTAAGGGGGGGAAAAAAGGGAATTGATGGACTAGTAAAATATGGCCAACTAAGAATAAAGAGACAATTTCTAGTCTGGCTCTGCCTACCAGTATCCATTTAGCTGCCCATTCAACTTATACTTCTTGAGCATCTCCTTTGTGCTGGGCATTGTGCAAAGCACTGAGGCTATAAAAAGGAACACAGTAGAGTACCCATGAGGCAAATTATTGCATTTTGATACTCCTCTGCAATATTACTGCACTAGATCAGTGGATTTAAAAGGATGATTTGTGGAGTTATTTTAGGAGCTGCTAATAAGAGAGGTGAGTTATGGCCCCTCACGGGTACTTCAATCACAACTGGATTGTTTTGTTTCTGCATCTCCTCTATAAATATGCTTCTAGTTATCTTTGGAGTGTTCCTAACCACGTTTGGTTAGGTGCTGCCCAATTTGAATGAACGTATGCTCAAATAAAATCTGGAAAATTTTTAATATGCCTCAGTTTAGCTTTTAACAATAAAATTCTGTTTTAGAAACTATGTGTTCTCTACTTTTCAAAGCCTCAAATTTCAGGTTGCTTTTATCTAATGGCGACAATTCAGGAAGGAATGCTACATGGGACAAAGGAGGCTACCTCAACTCCATATAGGAGTTTGCTATAAGAAAATTTATGCTTTGATAGGGATTCCAGAACCATGCTATAATAAAAAATGACTATGATTACAGAATATTTTTGTCACATATTTTATGCTAAGAAATTAATACAGTATTTATAATGAATTATAATGAATATAGTGTAATGGTTAATTTTAGCAAAAAAGGATTATATAGTTTATACTGTATTACCTGCACTGTTGCCGTTGCCTTTAACATAGTAGCCTTTTAATCCCAAATTGCACAATTTTCGATCTCTGTGAAGCAAATTAAACAGTCAGTATTGAAAAAAATTAAATTATAAATTTAGAGAAGAAACAAATTCAAAGCAACATAGATTAATTAATAAAAAAGTATAGAAAATAATATGCTAATATATTTTCCTAATTTGTGATATAGAAATAATGCCTATCTCATGGGGTTATTATGAGAATTGACAGTATCTGTAAAACATTTAGTATTGTGGTAAGCATTTATAATTATAACTACTAATTATTATTTTTGTTAATCCTCACCCGTGGTTATTTTTTCCATTGAATTTTAGAGAGAATGGAAGGGAGGGAGAGAGGGTGAGAAGAGGATGAGAAAGATAGAGATATCCAGGTGAGAGAGACACATTGATTAGTTGCCTCCTGCAGGGCCAGGGTCTGAACATGCAACCAGGTTAGGGTTAGGGTTAGGGTTACCTAAGACCCTGTGGAGTGTGGGTCGGTGCCCTAACCACTAAGCCCACCGGCTAGGGCATAACTAATTATTAAAATAAGTGGTATTCTGGATATTGGGGGAAGAACCCAATCCTCCTTATGATGCACAAACAATGAAATGCTCTCTAAATTTGCTGTAAAAGGGAAGCATAAATATGGAAAGATTTGTCTGAGACATATATAAAATCCACATGCAAGCCATAGTCCATATGCAAATAGGCCAAAATATTCATTGCCTAGTAGACAAGATATTCACGGTCCGAGCAAAGGTTGTTTTGGAGACTAACATAAAAGTAAGTACTTATTTAAATATTTTAGCAAACTGAAACATAAATCAAGATAAAACAATTCAGTCTCAATGACTACAGAAGTTGTGTAGGATATACTTGTTTTGGGGAAATACACAATGAAGTATTTAGTAGTGATAGTCACATCTGCAGCTTGTTCTCAAATGGTCCAGAAAAACACTAATGATGGTGTGTGTGTGTGTGTGTGTGTGTGTGTGTGTGTGTGTGTGTTATGGAGAGTTGGTGAATCTGGGTGAAGGGAATATGGGAGTTCTTTGAACTGTTTTTGTAAGTTTGAAATTATTTCAAAATTAATCACTTAAAAAATAAATAATAAAAGCCTGCTATTTATAGCACAATCAACTTTCAACCATGCCATCATTTCAGCAAGGGAGTTAGCCTTGACCTATTCTCTTTCCTTCATTCCCTCACATCCATTCCAACCCCTTAATCTCAACAGTTTCTCTCCATTTTCCATTTCCACTGCCACCAATCTTTATCCAAGTTACCAGAATTTGTAACCTGAAAAATGATTATGTGGTTCCCCTCCTTTGAACCATCCCTCAGGTGCTGCTGATTACCCAGGGTAATCTTCAAAAATGCAAATCTGACCCATTCTTCCACAAAGTCCTCCATGTTTTTACACTGCCTATCTCACCAACTCTATCTTCTTTCTGTGCCAGTCACGTTGTTTCAGTTTCACGGGCTTTCTTGTGCTCCCTCAGGATTTTACAGTTCTGCTTGCAGGAATGCTTCCGCCCACTCAAACATACCCCCAGTTTATTTCCACTCACCCTTTAAACCTCAAGGTTAGGTTCTGGCTATCATAGCATCCTGAGCTTCCCTCCCATAGCACTTATAACTTTAACTAACTCAAGGATTATGTAACAGTTGTCTTACTATTGATCTCCTTTGCCAGTAAGTAAAGTCAAAATGTGTAAGGAAGGGCTGTGTCTTGTACCCCTGTGCCTACTAGTACCTAATACAAAGGAGCACAAAAAGCATTCATTGAATGAATATATGCATACATAAATACAAAAACAGCCATACTTTTCACATTAAATTTAACATAGTTTTCCATTTCTTTTTGGATTTTCAGATTACTTCATAAAAATACATGATCTCACTCATTTGTGGATAATAAAAAACATTATAAACTGATGAACAAAAAGATAGATACAGAGGCAGTAAAACATCAAACAGATTGTCCAATTACAGCGGGAAGGTTAGGGAGAGTTGGGGGAGATAAGAGATCAACCGAAGGACTTATATGCATGCATAGTAAGAATAACCAACGGCCCTAACTGGTTTGGCTCAGTGGATAGAGCGTCGGCCTGTGGACTGAGGGGTCCCAGGTTCGATTCTGGTCAAGGGCATGTACCTTGGTTGCGGGCACGTCCCCAGTAGGGGGTGTGCAGGAGGCAGCTGATCGATGTTTCTCTCTCATCAATGTTTCTAACTCTCTATCCCTCTCCCTTCCTCTCTGTAAAAAATCAATAAAAAAAAAAGAAAAAAAGAATAACCAACGGATGCAAAACATTGGGGGGTGAGGGCATGTATGGGAGTGGGGTGGGGGGGAGCAATGGTAAGATATGTACACATATAATACCTTAATAAAAAAATTTTAAAAATGAATGTAATTATAGTTAAACCTTTTACCTCACTAGTTATGTTTATGTGAATTGGTGCTTTAATAAATCTTAAGGTTTAAAAAAAGACGTTATCCAAAACAAATAACTTATCTTTAAACCTTTACCTTGTGATGTCATATCCACTAACGGGATTTCATTTTACACTTCACCTTCCCCCAATTTTAAAATGTCCCCTCAATTTATAAATATAAAATGACATATATCAACTACCACATTTTTTCATTACAGCCTACACAGATTTACTTATACACTTAATGGCAGAGGCCACCACTCTGTAAAGTCTGTGGATTTCCCCCCCCCCTTTTTTTTTTTTTTCATGTTTTTATTAACTTCAGAGAGAGGAGAGGGAGAGAGAGATAGAAACATCAATGAGAATCATGATGGATGGGCTGCCTTCTGCACGCCCCCTACTGGCGATGGAGCCCACCCCCGGGGCATGTGACCCGCCCGGAATGGAACCGAGACCACCAGGTTCAGAGGTCCCTGTTCAACCACCGAGCCACGCCAGGCAGGACTCCCCTTTTCCTACACCATCAGCTGGCCCAAGAGTCCAATACTCTCTCTGGCCGTGGTTCCGGGGACCCATTACAACTAGTCTGCATCACCTCCGTTTCTGGGAAACAATCGTGCCAAGGGAGAGCCAAGTTTCTACTTACTCTACGAACGCCCGGGAGCAGAGGCAAAGGATCTTATAATCCTCCTCCAGGTCTTCAATGAAGAGGAACATCTCGGCCACGTGGCTCCACTTCTCGCAGCACATTTTACCCCTCAGAGGAGACAGCCCTGCGGCACACGGGGCGGGACCGCCTCCCGGGCCTCGGCAGGGTCCTGGAGACCGAAAGGAGGCCTCCCGGCGCGCCGATGAGGTCTGAGGGGTTGGGACCGAGCCGGGGACTGCGGAGCAAGGTAGGAAGCCGCCGCCGGAAGTGGCTCCGGTGGCCGCCGGAAGGGGCGGGGCGACGGGCGGGGTCACACTCAACGCTGCCGGGGTTGTGGCTACTTTTTAGGTTTTTCCTCGCAGGGTTGCTCGCGGGAAAGTCGGCGAATCAAACTTCTTCGCTTCCTTCAGCCTCTGAGCCACCGAAGAGCCGCCGCTACTGTTCGAGGGTGAGGTCGAGCCGCCTCTCCCCTCTCCCCGCCCCGAGGTGCGTCGATCCCCGCCTTGGTCTGCCCGGGCTCCTCCCGGCCCGGCGCTCGGGCGCCGTCCGTCTCGCGGAGCTGCGAAGAGGCGAGGCCGCGCGTCTGGTCTCCCCGGGGCGCCCCGAGTCCGCGGCTGGGGCTGCGCGGGCGGGTTTGCTTGCCGCCGGCCTGGCGTTCGGCTCCGGCACTGGAGTGGCCGGGAGGGGAGGCCCTGTCTGGGCCACTACAAACGCATTCACCCCGCTCCGCCTCTCCCCCAGCGCCCGGAACCCCCCAGCTCGGCGTGCTCAGTGGTAGTGATGGGGCGAGGCGTCTCCAAGCCTCACTAGAGGCCTCGGGGCGTGCCCTGTGACTTCTCTGATTCTGGGATCTGAATCGACCTTATGGTGCATGAAAGCTCCTGGTGATCCGAGTGTGGTTGGGAGGCCGCGCGGGCAGGGAGTGGTGAAGAGGGCTCGCCTTCGACAAAGTCAGGCTTGGCATCCTGGTTTATGCCCCTTTTTACTACGCGTGTGACCCGGGCAAGCGACTTCACCTCTTTTTGAATCCTCAATTGTGATCATCTGATGATCACATCATCCACTTCTCACTCTCTCACGTTTACTATTGTACCTGCTTCCTTGGGCTGGTGAAAAAATAAAGGAAAGGACTAAATCAGACCTCACACGTGTGGTATTGATAGTTTGAGTGGGTCCATACTTTGTACGCGCCCGGCACTGTCTGGGTCCCCTCGGGTTTGCAGCCTGTGAACCAAGCCTCTGCGCTCATGCTGCTGATTACCATGAAAAAAAAATGCACGTGCGCATCATCAGGATGTAAAAACCTGGAACGCTGCTGCCAGCTGTGTCAGAAGCAGTTGGTGTTTGGTGTGGGGTATTGGTTGAGACTGCCCAGGCAGCTTCCTCGGGGAAGCATGTGGGGGCTCGAAGGCTGTTGGAGCGCTTACGACGTGGTCTGTGCTACTAATGCCTAGGTGGGTGGCATTGTCATTTCTTCCACCGGGGTGCTGCAAGCATTTTTAACATACAATAGTTAGGGGCACTGACCTCTTTTCCTTAACAGCCAACACTATAGTGCCTTGTGTGAATGAATCAAAATGACTATATAGCCGAAACCGGTTTGGCTCAGTGGATGGAGCGTCGGCCTGCGGACTGAAAGGTCCCGGGTTCGGTTCTGGTCAAGGGCATATACCTTGGTTGTGGGCACATCCCCAGGAGGGGGTGTGCAGGAGGCAGCTGGTAGATGTTTCTCTCTCATCGATGTTTCTAACTCTCTCTCCCTCTTTCTTCCTCTCTGTCAAACATCAATAAGATATATTAAAAAAAAAAAAAAAAAGATGGTCTTGCACAAAGGGTCGGGGCTGCTCTCTGACCTCCCTGTCTGGAAGGCAGAACAGCCGCCAGCCGGCAATAAAGGCTCCCTCAATTTTAATTAAAAAAAAAAAAAAGACTATACCTTTTTTTTTTTTGGTCAGATCTGCAAAAAATATAATTTTTGGTGTGCTCCAGAACTTTAGTAATTAGTTTATGTCTGCCATGAGATGAAAAAGGTTGAAAATTGCTGCTTTAGAATATATAAAAACTGAGGTAAAATCCAGACATTTAGAACATCGCTGATGTTTCGGTCCCATTTACTAGTGAATGGAAAGAGGAGATTAATTTTTAAATTAAATGTCTATTCCCATATCCTTACTGCTGCCTTACTTGGATGTTAGAGATGTGTTTATTTAGTGACTCAAGGAGGTAAGTTATAGATACAGATATCCTTATCCCCAAAATGTTGCACATCTACCACTGAGCCACGCTGGCTGGGACCACATTTTTGTTAAAGATGTGTGGCTCAGTTGGTTGAGCATCGTCCCATGCACCGAAAGGTTGCTGGTTCGATTTCCAGTTAAGGCACATGCCCAGGTTGTGACTCGATTCCCACCAGGAGGTGTGCAGGAGGCAACTGATCCATGTTTCTCTCTTCCACTTTCCCTAAAATCATTAAAAAAACATTAAAAAAGTGAAGATGTGGATGAACACAGTTCTGATCTTTCTTTTTTTATATTTGTTTATTTCAGAGAGGAAGGAAGGAGAAATAGAAACATCAATGATGAGAATCATTGATCGGCTGCTTCCTGCACGCCCCCTACTGGGGATCAAGCCCTTAACCCAGGCATGTGCCCTTGGCCGGAATCGAACCAGCTGGGACCCTTTAGTCCGCAGGCTGACGCTCTATCCACTGAGCCAAGCCCGCTAGGGCAGTTCTGATCTTTCTCTAGCTACCTGGCATTTTTTAGGTGGTGCTAACTATGTGTGAGTCATATTGTTCTAAGTGCTTTACATATGTTTTCTCATATAACCATCTATTTTGTTTACATATAGATCCTAGTGTTTACAATAGTGTCTAGCACAACCACTGCTTTGATAAATGTTTGTTGAGTAAATAAAGTAATAATCCAATTATGTAGGTCTTCTCTGGGCCACCCGCTTTCTTTTATTTTTTTTCTTTTTTAAAAAATATATTTTATTGATTTTTTATAGAGAGGAAGGGAGAGGGATAAAGAGTTAGAAATATCGATGAGAGAGAAACATCGATCAGCTGCCTCCTGCACACCCCCTACTGGGGATGTGCCCTCAACCAAGGTACATGCCCTTGACCGGAATCAAACCTGGGACCCTTGAGTCCGCAGGCCGACGCTCTATCCACCGAGCCAAACCGTTCAGGGCCACCCGCTTTCTTGTACATTATATTCTATCCCCTCTGGCCTAGCCTAGTATTGGACCCAACAGTTCTCTTCTGCATCATCCACTTCTCACTCTCTCACTGATGCATTGTCATTGGTGTTAAAAACTGCTGTATTTTCTGTCATCTTAAAACAACAGACTTGATCCGCATTGTTCTCTAGATATCCACTTGTTTCTCTGTCCCTTTCTGTAACAGTATTCCTCTGAAGAGTTGACCGTATTTGCTATCTTTCCAATTTATTCACACCCATTTTTTCTTGAACTTATTCCAGCTAACTTTCATCCCCACTGTATCAAAACATTTCTTATCAGGACTTTCCAATGCCTCTTTGTTGTAAAATCTATTGATCAATTATTCTTGGACCTCTCAGCATCATTTGAAACAGCTGAGTACTCCTTTCTTCTTGAAACACTTTTCTTACTTTCACATCCAGGACGCCACTCCTGGAAGGAGGATGCTGGTTCCTCCTTGTCTTGCCAAATTCTAAAATGTTGAGTGCCTCATGGCTCAGTCATGGAAATTCTTTTTTATTTTATATTCACTCCCTAGAGGGATATTTAGTTTCATGGTTTCCAATACTGTCTATATGTTGCCAATTCCTAGATATAGTTCTGGAGTCCCTATCTTCTGGAGTCCCTGCTGCACTCTGCGTATATCCAGCTGCCTACTTAATGTCTTCGCTCGGATGTCCAGAAGAATCTTAACATGTTCAAAACCGAATTCCAGATCTTCATCCCACCCCCAAACCTGTTCTTTCTGCACTCCCATCTCTCACAAGTAAGCTGATGATGATAGCAATATTTATTTAGTGCTTACATATTGGAAGGCACTCTTCTCAGCTTTTTAATGTACAATCTTCATAACAGTCTTATTAGGTAGGTAATGTTATTACCCCCACTTTACAAATGGAGAAACTGAGGCAGGGATATTAAGTAACTTGTCTATGTCACACAGTAAGTGGCACTGTCTCCCAGGACACAAATCCATGTTGCCCAAAAACTGTGTTGTCCTTCCAGACTTCTATTTCTCAGTCATATTCTATAACTATTCATCAGCAAATCCTCTTGGCTTTATCTTGAAAATATATCCAGAACTGGATTCTCTCTTATGACCTTCACTCTGCCACACTGTCTAAGCCTCTTTCATCACTCATCTCAGTTATTGCAGTAACTTCCTATTTGCTCCCTGTATAGTATATTCTTAACTCAGCAGTCATTTAAAACCCATTAGGCAATCTCATTCTTCTGATGTCTTCTTCATCTCCCTTAGATAACGTTCTACAAGTTCTCTCTGCCCATTTCTGACTGCTCTCCTATCATGCTTCTTTAGCCTACCTTGCTGCTCAGCAGACCACACCAAGTGTACATCCTTTGTACTTACTGTTCATTTAGTCAGGAATTCTCTTTCTAATACCCACATGGTTTGTTTCCTCACTTTCTGAGGTCTCTGCTTAAATGTACTTTTATAGAGGCCTTCCCAGACTACCTATGTAACATAGTGCCCCTCTACCCCCTTGTACGTCTTGCCTACTATAGATCTCCATATTCTTCTTACCCTGCTGTATATTTTTCTCTCTCCTCTCAATATCAGGAAGTAGCCTGAGTGATGAAAGGCTATGAAACCAACATCTGAAATATGGTTGAAAGAATTAAGGAATCTGACTAGAAAAGGGGATTTCACAGCTCATGATAGCTGTCCTGAAACTTAAGAGGTTGTCTACAGTACAGAACTAGGTCCAGTAGGGAAAAGTTACAGTGAGGAATGTATAAGATAGATCTTTTTAGTACTTCAATGGGTGGTTTTGAAGAAGGAATGGGACACCTTTTGAGTTTTCTGTTCTGGAAGGGTTTAAATTGGAATCGAGGACAACCCTTTGTGGAGGTTCTTGCACCCAGCCTGGGGGCACTATTAAAGCACTGCTGTATCTCATGCAGGTTTCCCTGTAAACTCTCACTGGATGTCTGCCTATGCCCTGTTCCTCTTTCTTTTAGTGTGTGTGTTAGTATGTGTAATAAATCAGAATGTGATTGAGGATAAGAGGTGTAGTTCGATTACCAATTTGGGTTGGGAGAGGCTTTAAAATTATAAGATTTTGCAATCCTATTAAAAATCAGAAATGAGACTAGATTATTAGGAGCAATTGTATTTCAGATCATCAAAATGATTGGTTTTTAGGCATAAGAAAAGCTTCTAACATATTTGAGAGGCTATCATAAATTTTAATTTATTAAGAACTAGAGGCCCAGTGCACGAAATTTGTACACAGGTAGGGTCCCCAGGCCTGGCCAGTGATCAGGGTTGATCGGGGCCTTCCTTCATTCTGCGCCGCCCCCTGATGGTCAGCACACATCATAGCGGGTGAACTCCCGAGGGGACAATTTGCATATTAGCCTTTTATTATATAGGATATCTAAAAGTTCTTTTTCTATTGAGGTATAATTTACCGTAACATTCATCATTATAAAATGCATACATCTCAGTGGTTTTTTAGTAAATTCACAAGGTTGTACAATCATCACTACTATTGGAACATTTTCACTATCTCCAGAAGATACCTGTTTCCATTAGCAGTCAGTTCTCATTGCTCCCTCCCCCAGCACCTGGCAACCAACCACTAATCCTTCTGTCTCTGTGGATTAGCCTGTTCTAGGTATCTATATATATAAAAGCCTAAGCGACCATTACGACTGGTCCACCAGTTGCTATGACGCACACTGACCACCAGGGGACAGATGCTCAATGCAGGAGCTGCCCCCTGGTGGTCAGTGCGCTCCCACAGCCAACCTCCCGCAGCCCCGCCCCCCAGCCAGCTGGCCCCCATTGGCCCTGGTACTAAACCATTCATAGAGACCTGATTCTGAGTCAGGATTTCATATGCAGCAGAGCAGCTCCCTCGCTGCAATCTATGGAAAGTTAGCCCTTGATACAAGGGTTTGTCTTGCTCCCGTTCTTTCCCTTCCCTGGGGCCGCCTGCCCACCATGGTGGTGGCACAGCAGTGAGGGAAGGAGGAGGGGGAGAGGTGGGGAACCATGCAGTGGCGGGGCACCGAGGGCGGGATCGGAGTCTGGCATCCGTTCTTTCCGTGCCCAGCCCGGTGACCATCACCTCCTCTCCCGACCCCGCTGGGACCTTCGGGGAACCGGGGGTGGGTGGCGTTGGATGCGGTCCCTTTCTCTGGGAGGCCAAGGGCCAGCAGCCAACCTCCCAAATCCCTACCCCCTGCCAACCTCCTGCGTCCCTTCCCCCCTCCCCGCTTCTCCGTGCACGAATTTGTGCACTGGGCCTCTAGTTTTATATAAATGGAATCATACAAAATGTGGCCCTTAGTGTGTGACTATTTTTTACTTATTATAATATTATCAAGGTTCATGCATATTGTAGCATGAGCTAGTAATTCATTACTTTTTCATACCTGAATAGTATTCTCTTATATGGTATAGCACACTTTCTTTATCTGTTCATCAGTTGATGGACGACACTTGGTTTATTTCCACTTGTTAGCTATTATGAATGATGCTGCTGTCAACATTCATATAAAGATTTTTATGTGAATATTTTCAGTCCTCTTGGATATATACCTAGGAGTAGAATTGCGGGGTCATTTGGTAACTCTGGGGTAACAGCTTTTTGAGGAGCTGTCAAACCGATTTCCACAGTGGTTGCAACATTTACATCCCACCAGCAATGTGTGAAAGTTCTAATTTCTTCACATCATCACCAACACTTGTTCTTTTCCATTTTTTAAAAATTATACCCATCCTAATGGGGAAAACTCTAATTTTAAAAAAAAATGCTTTTCTATGTTAACATTCTAAATGATCAAACACTGGTAATTATAGTGATTTAACTCTTTAGATGGATTAATTAGAATCTGACGTAAACAAAGCCCATTGTATTTTTTAAAATGTTTTACTTATTTTGAGAGAGAAACATACCGATTTGTTGTTCCACTTATTTATGCATTCATTAGTTGTTTCTTTTCTTTCTTTCTTTTTTTGTTTGTTTTGTTTTGTTAAAACTCACCTGAGGATTTTTTCCATTGATTTTTAGAGAGAGTAGAAGGGAAGGAGAGAGAGAAAAACATCCATGTGAGAGAGACACATTGATTGGTTGCCTCCCGTACATGCCATGGGGCCGAGGATCATCGATCCTGCAACTGAGGTACATGCCCTTGACCGGAATTGAACCTGTAACTCTTCAGTTTGCAGGCCTATGCTCTATCCACTAAGCCAAACCAGCGAGGGCTAGTTGTTTCTTGTATGTGCCCTGACCGGGTATCGAACCCACAACCTTGGTGTATTGGGATGATTCTCGAATCAACTGAGATACCTGGCCAGGATGAGCCCAGTCTTAATGTGTGCTGTGTTTACTTCTGTTAACATGATAGGTCCAGATTTTTCACAAATGAATGCTTACAAGGAAATTAGACTAAGTCCTTCATCTCATGAAGAACAAGTCAAAGTGCATGCCCTGCTAATAAGACAGTTAGCAAGATAATCTTGGCATAAAGACAGCGTTTAATTGCTTTTGTATCTCTGTCTCCCTCCATCTCATTTATTTCCTGCCTCATCCCCAAGGGATTTGAGATTATTTTCAGTATGATGATGTTGTATGGAATAATGATAAAATACCTCTAAGAATAGAATCAGAAAAAAATGGGAGAACATGATCATAAGGGCTAATATAAATGTATCATTGAACATCATGTTTGACCAGCTTATTATCTGGCAAATATATTGGAAAAAAAAAAAACCATGGTCAATTACAAATCTAAACTTCATACTCTTTTTTCCGAAGAAGCAAAGTTTTTCATAGCTCTGAGCTCTGAATTAAAAAAAAAAAAAGTCTCAGGTGGGAAGTAAACAACGTGTAGACAGTATATAGAGGTGTCCTCACTAAAGCATAATTGAGTGAGTATAATTTTTAATTGTGATACACTAGTGTGGGCTGTATTCATATTTGTCACACGTTTGTGCATGTCTCTTACTATTGTATGGAAATTTTAACTCTAGTATTGATTATCTTTTTAAAAATCATGTTTTTTTCCATTTATATACTGTTTTCCAGAATACATACAAAGAAGCTTGGGACAAGATATTTATCTAATTTCTGGTAAGTTAACTGACAGATTTAGAGAGTAACATAAAATAATTGTATGGCTATATTTTCAGTCATTTAAGATTTAAGATAATTTTTAGAGGATAAAAATGATACTGATAAAATTTTATTATTACATAATGCCAAAGGAAAAGACAGCTTTTCTATAAACTGGCTTATAAAAGATAATATCCAAAAATGCATGTCATAATTTCCTAAAGATGTGAGTTACTTTTATTGAATCAGATATTAATATTATCTTTTGTGAAGAATAGCGTTATCTCAACATAACCTGGTATAAGATACAAACATTCAGTATGATCTACTTAAGGTAAAAGTCAGATTATTAAGATCAATCTGAAGTTTCATTCTTCATCAGCCTTATTTCCCTCTCTCAGTTATAACTTGTGAGTTATTTCAAAAGCTAAACCTGACATACTTTCTGAGTGGACAAATGAAACCTTATAATTTTCACATTTAAATCTGCAACAGTTTACTCATTTTTGGTAGAAATGACTATATAGTATTTATGTAGACTAAAACATTTAACTTTTTAGCTATGAAAAGAATAACATTGGATTATTTTTCCCTTCTAGTGGCAAAATTAAAGACTTGTCATGATAATGAAGAAAGAAACTGAATTTGTCATTTTCACCTAAAGAAAAATGATAGACAAAAATCAAACCTGTACAGGACAGGACTCTATGCCCTATTTGAGTTGTCTGATTCACATATTTGAAGAATGGTTTGGCGTGGAACAATTGGAGGACTATTTGAATTTTGCAAACTATCTCTTATGGGTTTTTACACCACTAATACTTTTAATACTTCCTTACTTTACTATTTTTCTTCTCTACCTTACTATTATTTTCTTACACATTTATAAGAGGAAGAATGTATTAAAAGAAGCCTATTCTCATAATTTATGGGATGGCGCAAGGAAGACAGTAGCAACTCTGTGGGATGGACATGCAGCAGTTTGGCATGGTAAGCAAGAATGCATTGATCTCTATGTGTTGCTGTTCGTGTTTGTGGCATGGAAATGATATCATTCCACTTTATTGATTGAGAAGATACTGAAAAATATAATGGAAGGGATATTTACTATTTCTTATCTATTTGCACGCATTGTGCATGTGTACGTTTTAAAGTGATTTTTTCCAAATACATTAGTGTCCGTTAAAGAACTACACAGCAGTTGGACTATTACTATAAGCTAAAGTATAAAAATTTATATTTAAGACATCTAAAAGAGTAAGAGACTATATAAAACATTATATAAAACTGTTTTGAAAATACTTTAATTATTTAGTATTTAGTTCCATTTAATTCCTATTGTTTAAAATAGGTTTGACTTTCCCAGTGTACAGATATTTTAAAAATGAATGCTAAAAAAAAAAAGAATGCTAAATATAATTTGTATACCAAAAGTTACCTTTTTTTAAATTTTTTTTTATTATTTTTTATTGAGGTATTATATTTGTACATATCTTACCATTGCCCCCCCCACCCCACACCCACACATGCCCTCACCCCCCAGAGTTTTGCGTCCATTGTTTATGCTGATATGCATGCATACAAGTCCTTCGTTTGATTTCTTATCTCCCCCCCCTCCCTAACTTTCCCCCTGTAATTTGAAAGTCTGTTTGTTGCTTTACTGTCTCTGTATCTATCTTTTTGTTCATCAGTTTATAATGTTCTTTATTATCCATAAATGAGTGAGATCATGTGGTATTTTTCTTTCATTGACTGGCTTATTTCACTTAGTATAATATTCTCCAATTCCATCCAGGTTGCTGCAAATGATGAGAATTCCTTCTTTTTTATGGCAGCATAGTATTCCATTGTGTAGATGTACCACAGTTTTCTGATCCAGTCATCTGCTGATGGGCACCTAGGCTGTTTCCAGATCTTAGCTATTGTAAATTGTGCTGCTATGAACATAGGGGTGCATATATCCTTTCTGATTGGTGTTTCTAGTTTCTTTGGATATATTCCCAGGAGTGGGATTACTGGGTCAAATGGGAGTTCCATTTTCAGTTTTTTGAGGAAACTCCATACTGTTCTCCACAGTGGCTGCACCAGTCTGCATTCCCACCAGCAGTGCACGAGGGTTCCTTTTTCTCCGCATCCTCGCCAACACTTGTCGTTTGTTGATTTGTTGATGATAGCCATTCTGACAGGTGTGAGATGGTACCTCATTGTTGTTTTGATTTGCATCTCTCGGATAATAAGTGACTTTGAGCATGTTTTCATGTGTCTCTTGGCCTTCCTTCTGTCTTCTTTTGAAAATATTCTGTTTAGGTCCGTTGCCCATTTTTTTATTGGATCATTTATCTTCCTTTTATTAAGTTGCATAAGCTGCCTGTAGATGTTGGAGATTAAACCTTTATCAGTGCTAGCATTTGCAAATACGTTCTCCCATGCAGTGGGCTTTCTTGTTGTTTTGTTGATGGTTTATTTTGCTGTGAAAAAGCTTTTTATTTTGATGTAGTCCCATTTGTTAATTTTCTCTTTAGCTTCCATTGCCCTAGGGGCAGTGTCAGTGAAGAAGTTCTTTTGGCATATGTCTGAGATTTTGTTGCCTGTGGATTCCTCTAGTATTTTTATGGTTTCCCGTCTTATGTTTAAGTCCTGTATCCATTTTGAGTTTATTTTTGTGTATGGTGTAAGTTGGTGATCTAGTTTCATTTTTTTGCATGTGTGTGTCCAATTTTCCCAACACCATTTATTGAAGAGACTGTCTTGATTCCATTGTATGTTCATGCCTCCTTTGTCAAATATTAATTGAGCATAGTGGTTTGGGTCAATATCTGGATTCTCTATTCTGTTCCATTGATCTATATGTCTGTTCTTGTGCCAGTACCAGGCTGTTTTGAGAACAGTGGCTTTGTAATACAGCTTGAAATCTGGTATTGAGATCCCTCATACTTTATTCTTCTTTCTCAGGATTGCTGCGGCTATTCGGGGTCTTTTTTTATTCCAGATGAATTTTTGGAGAGTTCTTTCTAGGTCTGTGAAATATGCTGTTGGTATTTTGATGGGGAGTGCATTGAATCTGTAGATTGCTTTGGGTAGTATGGACATTTTAATGATGTTGATTCTACCAATCTATGAACATGATATGTTCTTCCATCTGTTTACGTCTTCCTCTATCTCTTTTTTCAGTGTCCTGTAGTTTTCCGCGTATAGGTCTTTTACCTCCTTAGTTAAGTTTATTCCTAGGTATCTTAATTTTTTTGGTGCGATGGTAAATGGGATTGCTTTTTTAGTCTCTCTTTCTGTAAGTTCACTATTGGTGTATAGAAATGCCATAGATTTCTTGGCGTTAATTTTGTATCCCGCTACATTGCCGAATTCATTTATTAAGTCTATTAGTTTTTTGATGGAATCTTTTGGGTTTTTTACGTACAATATCATGTCATCTGCAAATAAGGACAGCTTCACTTCTTCTTTTCCAATTTGGATGCCTCTTATTTCTTCTTCTTGCCTAATTGCGGTAGCTAATACTTCCAGTACTATGTCAAACAGGAGTGGTGAGAGTGGGCATCCCTGTCTTGTTCCTGTTCTTAGGGGAAATGGTTTTAGTTTTTGCCCATTGAGTATGATGTTTGCTGTGGGTTTATCATAAATAGCTTTTATTATGTTGAGGTATGATCCTTCTATTCCCACCTTGTTGAGAGTTTTTATCAAGAAAGGGTGTTGGATTTTGTCAAATGCTTTTTCTGCATCTATTGATATGACTATGTGATTTTTATCTCTCAATTTGTTTATGTGATGTATCACATTTATTGATTTGCGGATATTGTACCATCCTTGCATTCCTGGGATAAATCCTACTTGGTCATGATGCATGATCTTTCTGATGTATTGCTGGAGCCGATTTGCTAGGATTTTGTTGAGGATTTTGGCATCTATGTTCATGAGGGATATTGGTCTGTAATTCTCTTTCATTGTGTTGTCTTTATCTGGTTTTGGTATTAGGGTGATGCTAGCTTCATAGAAGGAGCCTGGAAGTGTTCCTTCCTCTTGAATTTTTTGGAATAGTCTGAGGAGGATAGGTTTTAGTTCTTCCTTGAAAGTTTGGTAAAACTCTCCTGTGAAGCCGTCTGGCCCGGGCTTTTGTTTGCCGGAAGCTTTTTGATGACTGCTTCAATTTCTTCCATAGTTACTGGCCTGTTGAGCTGTTTAGCTTCTTCCTGATTGAGTTTTGGAAGGTTGTATTTGTCTAGGAATATGTCCATTTCCTCCAGGTTGTCCAGTTTGTTGGAATAGAGTTGTTCGTAGTATTTTGTAACAATCCTTTGTATTTCGTCAGGATCTGTTGTTATTTCACCTCTTTCATTTCTGATTTTGTTTATTTAGGTCCTCTCTCTTTGCTTCTTGGTGAGCCTGGCTAGAGGTTCATCAATCTTGTTTATCCTTTCAAAGAACCAGCTCTTGGTTTTGTTGATCTTTTGTATTGTTTCTTTGGTCTCTATGTCGTTTATCTCCGCTCTGATCTTTATTATTTCTTTCCTTCTGCTTACACTGGGCTTTTCTTGTTGCTCTCTCTCTAACTCTTTGAGTTGTTTGGTTAGGTAATTTATTACCATTGTTTCTTGTTTTTTGCAGAAGGCTTGTAGAGCTATGAACTTCCCTCTCAGGACTGCTTTCGCTGTGTCCCATAGATTTTGGATTGTTGTGTTTTCATTGTCATTTGTTGCCATGATGTTTTTTATTTCTTCCTTGATGTCTTTGGTAACCCAGTCATGGTTTAATAGCATGCTGTTTAGTCTCCATGTGTTTGATTTCTTTGGGTTGTTTTTATTGTAGTTGATTTCCAGTTTTATGCCACTGTGATCTGAGAAGAAACTTGATATGATTTCTATCTTCTTGAATTTGGAGAGACTTTGCCTATGTCCTAACATATGGTCTATCTTTGAAAATGTCCCATGTGCACTTGAGAAGAATGTATATTCTGTGGCTTTGAGGTGAAATGTTCTGAAGATGTCAATTAATTCCATCTGGTCTAGTGAGTCATTTAGGATTGATGTTTCTTTGCTGATTTTTTGTTTAGAGGATTTGTCCAATGGTGATAGTGGGGTATTGAAGTCTCCTACTATAATTGTATTGCTGTCAATCTCTCCTTTGATATCTTCCAGGAGTTTTTTAATGTATCTTGGTGCTCCTGTGTTGGGTGCATATATGTTTACCAGAGTTATTTCTTCTTGTTGGATTTCTCCCTTTAGTATTATTAAGTGGCCTTCATTATCTCTTGTTATGTCTTTCACTTTGAGATCTAATTTGTCAGATATAAGTATTGCTACCCCAGCTTTTTTTTCATTTCTGTTCGCCTGGAAAACCTTTTTCCATCCCTTTACTCTCAGTCTGTATGCGTCCTTTTTTTTTGAGGTGGGTTTCCTGTAGACAGCAGATATATGGGTTTTGTTTTCTTATCCAATCTGTTACCCTGTGTCTTTTGATTGGGGCATTCAATCCACTTACATTTAAAGTTATTATTGATAGGCACTTATTTGTCGCCATTTTTATTCTATACCCCTGTGTTCCTTCTTTGCTTCCTATTTCTTTCTTTCTTTTTTTTTTACAGCAGACCCTTTAGCATTTCTTTCATTGCTGGTTTGGTGGTGATAAACTCCCTTAGCCCTTTTTTGTCTGTGAAGCTCCTGATTTCACCTTCAATTTTGATTGATAGCCTTGCTGGGTACAGTATTCTTGGATTGAGACCCTTCCTTTGCATGACTTTGTATATTTCATTCCATTCCCTTCTGGCTTGATGAGTTTCTGTTGAGAAATCAGTTGCTAGTCTGATGGGGGTTCCTTTGTATGTAACTGTCTGTCTCTCTCTGGCCGCTTTTAAGATTCTTACTTTGTCGTTGGTGTTTGCCAACTTAATTATAATATGCCTTGGCGTCGGTCTTTTGGGGTTCATTTTGCTTGGAACTCTGTGAGCTTCTTGGATTTGTGTGGGTTTTTTCTTCCCTATATCAGGGAAGTTTTCTGTTATTATTTCTTCTAACAGGTTTTCTATTCCTTGCTCTGTTTCCTTTCCTTCTGGTACCCCTATTATCCTGATGTTGTTTTGTTTTGTGTTGTCCCGAAGTTCCCTTAGGCTCTCCTCATGCTTTCTAATTTTTGTTTCTAGAAGCTGTTGTAATTGGGTATTTTTTTCCATCTTGTCTTCTAGCTCACTTATGCGGTCCTCTGCTTCTTCTAGTCTACTCTTGATGCTTTCTATTGAGTTCTTTACAGCAGCGATGTCATTTTTCATTTCTTCTTGGTTCTTCTTCATTTCCTCTTGGTTCTTACTCATATTGTCGAATTTGTCTTCCATCCTTTTCAGCCACCTTATGACCATTTCTCTGAATTCTTTCTCTGATAGGTTGTTTGCCTCTAGTTCGTTTACTTCCTTTTCTGGTGATGCCTGCTTCTCTTTCCTGTGGGGGCTATTTCTTTGTCTCCCCATGGTCTCTCTTCTCTGGATGTCTGGTTATATAGTTCTCTCTCTCCGGCGTTGATTTAAAGGTACACAATACAACACAACCAGGCACAACACACAAGGCACTAAACAGAATTGTATTCACGATATTAATAACCTCCAATAAAGGTAACCACCAGAGAAAGACAAATTAGGAAATAGGAGTGGAAGAGGGAGAGTAAAAAGAAAGAACAAAAAAAGAAAAAAAAAAAGAGTGTGAATCTGAACTTGGGAGAAGAGCAGAAAAAAAAAAAGAAAAGAAAAATAAGTAAGAGAGACAAGAACAATACTAAGAGAGAAAAGGGGAACAAACTATATATATGGGGAGTAGACTCCACTAGAACAACCACTAATCCCAGCAAATTCCAGCAACACGAGCCTGGAGATTAATACAAACTGCAACACCAACTAATATCAAGTGAGGCAAGGGAAAACAAAAGTAAAAAACAAACAAAAACAAAGCCAACAATAGAACCAACCAAACAAACAAAAAGAATAATCAAAACAATCTCATAAAAAAAGCATAAAAATTCAATCTAATCAACATTCAAGCAAACAACAACAAAAGGCCAGAGAGAAAAATAATTTTTTAAGGTAGCGTAGAGAGAGGTATGTATGGATTTGGAGCAGGGGGTTGGGAATTAGATATATAAGTAGGGTGAAATTTTAGCAGAGGGTAAACTGAAAAAGTAGGGAAAATCTAAAGCCAGAAAGAGTTAGATAAGCAGAAGACCAAAAGGGGAAAGGTTAGGAGGAGAGTGATGGCAAAATGTTAGCGTTGAGATAGGGTAAGGGAAAGATGCAAATAGAATGTAGGACACTAATCCCAAAATAAAAGAAAGAGAAAATCTAATGACATTTTAAAAAAAAAAAAAGTAAAATAATAGTAATAATAATGCTGATTGAAAATAAAAATGTAATAATTAAAAAGGTGAAAATTGAGTGAGGAAAAAGAAAAAAATTTTGTTTCTTAAGTAAAAGATGCAAAAAATGAAAATAAAAAATTAGAATAAAAAAATTGAAAAAATAATTAAAAATTAAAAAATAGGAAGACTAAAATGTGCAGTAGCGGCTGTCATTCACTTCCTCTATTATTCTGTTTGGTATGCCTGTTTCCCAGTCTGGGCGGTATTTCAGTTCAGCTTCGTTCCTCTGCTCCTCAGTGTTGTAAGCCAGTCCTGCTTTTTAAGCCGGCCGTGTCTTAATTTCTCGTATTTATTTTTGATTACACCAGAGACAATTAGCGTTTCGGCCCCTGGGTGGCAGTGTTTCTGAATTGTATTCCGGGCCTCTCTAGCTTTTTTTTTTTTTTTTCCCCTCTATGGCACTCACTACCGGTTTGTGGAGGTGTGTGCCTCACAGCTGCCTCTCCGATGGTCACACCCAGCTCTGTTCCCAGGTTCCGAAAAAACACCTTCCCCCTGCAGTCTTTCAGGGTTTTTCCACCTGGGTTTTCCTATGTATTGGGCTTAGTAATCAGAGTCGGAAAGAGCCCAAGTGTGCGGACAGTGGGTCTGTGCGCCAGACTAAGAAGCCTGCACTCCTTTGAAAATTCTTAGTCTGATCCTCCTCGTCAGATTAAAATGAGTTGCTTTTAAGAGGTCACTTCAGTTAGCAGCTCAGAGGACCCCCTTCCACATTCACGGATCACGGCAGCTCCAACTGCCGCCGATTTTTCTAGGCACAGACCTCCCGGTTCCCGCCGGTCCCGCGGCTCGCGCGCTTCCCTCCCACAGTGGGAATTAGAAACCACACCTTATTTCAGGCGAAATCTGACCTTTCCGTGGTTCAGTGAAGGGTTCCTTTGAATCCGAATGTTTGCGCCGATAGGGGACCGGTGTTCTGGTGCTCGCAGCTGTTCAGTGTTTGCAGTTGTCGCGGAAAGTCAGGTTTCCAATAAAATCCTCCTTTCCTTGCAAGATGGCGAGGCGCCCAGTGAGCCCGCAGCTCCGGGAGGGGACCCAGCCCCTGTGGGTGCTGCACGGTCAGGGGAGCCCTGGCCAGCACTCCCCCGCCTTCTCCTGGAGTTTAGCTGTCCCTTGGCTCGCCAATATACACTCCCCCTGCGAACCTCTGCTGCTCCTACTCTCCGCCCCAGGACCAGACTCCAAACACGACTCTATTCCGTCGCCATTTTTTCTCCGTCTCTCCAAAAGTTACCTTTTTAGGTATGATTTATTTCAGAGGTCATTATATCTTTCTCAATAAATGAGATAGCAGTGCGTTTATCTCCAGGATATTCATTTTTTTTTCTTTGTTATTTCAGAAAATATGATGTGCATTTATATTGGTTGGTGGTTCTTCATTTGGCTGTCATGAAAATTGCCCTCTAGTGGTCTATCTTCAAGAACTTGGTGTTTTTCTCTATCCGTTTTTACCTTATTTGTTGGTCTCTTTTGTTTTGGACTATACAAAAATACAGAAGGTTCAATAGGCTGGTAACAAAGTTGTGTCCTGTGTATCATGTTGTTTAGCATCAAAAGTGTTTTCACAGAAAGACATGCAAGGAAGCACAGATTTTGAAATAGACACCTGAGGTGGTGATCATTCTAAGGAATATAAATGTCAGATTACTATTTTGTACACCTGAAACTAATATATTATATGTCAACTATACTTTAATAAAAAAATAGACACTTAAGAATATATATAAGTATAAAGCTGCTCTTACCAAAGATCACAATGACATGCTTATTAGGTTAATGTGTTGTCATTTTAATACTAGATACATTCTTACAAATTTTTTTTGAGCATGTAACTATGCCATACACTGTAAAAGGCTTAACATGCACTAATTCTTTTATACCTTACTAGAGGTCCAGTGCACAAAATTCGTGCATGGGGGAGACGGGGAGTCTTCAGCCCGGCCTGCACCCTCTCGCAGTCCGGGAGCCCTTGGGGGAGTGGACCTACACTGGCAGTCAGACATCCTTAGCACTGCTGCGGGGGCGGGAGAGGCTCCCACTACCGCTGCTGCGCTTACCAGCCGTGAGCCTGGCTCAGGGCTTCTGGCTGAGTGACGCTCCCCCTGTGGGAGTGCACTGACCACCAGGGGACAGCTCCTGCATTGAGCATCTGCCCCCTGTTATCAGTGCACATCATAGTGACCAGTTGTTCTGCAGTTCGGTCAATTTGCATATTAGCCTTTTATTATATAGGATTAGAGGCCTGGTACATGAAATTCGTGCACTGGTGGGGGGGGGGGAGGGGGGAGTCCCTCAGCCCAACCTGCAGCCTCTCGCAGTCTGGGAGCCCTTGGGGGATGTCCAACTGATGGCAGGCCTAAGCCGGCCGTTGGACATCCTTAGTGCTGCTGCGGAGGCGAGCTGTGAGCCTGGCTTCTGGCTGAGTGGCGCTCCTGCATTGAGCGTCCGCCCCCTGATAGTCAGTGTACGTCATAGTGACCAGTTGTTCTGCAGTTTGGTCGATTTGCATATTAGCTTTTTATTATATAGGATAACATAATAGATAGGTTCTGTTACCTCCATTTTATAGTTTTGCCAGGAGGAAGCAGAGAGGTTGTTATTTGCCCAAGGCACCCTAGGAAGCTAGGAGAAAGAGCCAGAATGCAACCTCAGATATCAGGCTCTAAGATGTGTGCTTTTGTGGTCTGTGCTGTGTGGTACGTTTGTCCCAGATTGGGGATTCAGGGTCAAAAGTAGTGGTATTTAGCAGGTTTGCATATGTCTTTGATGAATTAAATTTCTATTATTTACTCATTTATGCTAATGCTCTTGTTAGTCAGTACAACTCTCATACTCTCTGATGGTTGTTTAACATGAGGCAAGACAATACTTCAGCATACCATGTGTGTGTGCCTATAGAGACTGCATCTAGGTAGACTGCTATTATTCATTGTCTTTAAAACAGTGATACCAAAATTCAGTGGTGTCATTTACAATACTCATTAGGAATATTTATCTCCCTCCCACATATATAATGCCCCCTCACTCCCCCTAGTACCCCCTCTCCCCATAGCTCAGGATAACATGCTTTGTAAGGAATAGTTGAACTTATTTTGTAGCAGAATATCTAATTTTGAGGTGTCTTATTTAATTATTGAGGTATTTTAAAATATGCACTTATGACTCAGAGGAGGTTAAAATGTATATATCTTTCGAGCCCACCCAGGGACGCCAAAAAAATGTATATATGTAGTTCTTACTGTTTTAATGTTTTATTATGATAACATTATTTTTATTAGATAAATGATACTTTTAAAAATTACTGCTTTCAGAGAAGAATGAAGATGGAGAGATAGAAACATCAGTGATGAGAGAGAATCATTAATTGGCTGCCTCCTGCATGCCCCCTACTGGGGATGAGCCTGCAACCCGGGCATGTGCCCTTGACCGGAATCAAATTGGGACCTCTCAGTCCACAGGCTGACACTCTATCCATTGAGCCAAACCAGCTAGGGCGATAAATGATATTTTTTAAATGATTTTCTTTATCCTGTTCTTTAGTGACATATAAAAAAGGCATTTGTGTGCATATTTGGATTTTGTATTGGTGTCAAGTCCATTTTAATCATGCTTTTTAAAGAATCTTCAAAGGAATTTTTAACTAATATAAATGTTTATTGTAAAAAATGTGTCAAAAAACAAAAATATAATAGTCACCTAAAATTTACCATAATGTATATAATTTATTTTATTAATCTTCACCCAAGGATTCATTGATTCTAGAGAAAAAGAGGGAGGGATGGAGTGGGGGAAAGAGAAAGAGAGAGAATGTGTGACAGTTGGTTGCCTCCTGATGAACCCTGACTAGGTATCAAATAATTATCTGCCCAACCAGGAATTGAACCTGAAACTTTTTGGTGAGTGGGACAATGCTCAAGCAACCGAGCCACCTGGCTGAGCAGTGTGTAGGGTTTTTTTTGTTTTTGTTTTTGTTTGTTTGTTTTTTTGTTTTTAGAAGGGATCTACCTCAGGAGGATATTATTCTTATCTGAATTCATGCTGCTGATGTCTAAGCCAATAGCAGGTTAACACCTTTACATAATAAATACTGCTATGGAGATGAGACTACTTGAGCTCCAGTATAGCCATCAAATCCTCTCTCTGTGGGCTAAGCTACATGGATAGCCAAAATATCAGGAGAGTGCTTAGTGAGCATTGGGTCACTGCAGGGGAGGTAATAAATTTTATTTAACAACATCAAATAAGAGCCATATTCATTCCAGAATAGTATGTTCTTATTAATGGAGCCCAGACTACTCAAAATATGCATATTGAGGTTCCTTCTCCCTGGACAGTGGTTGGATGGACATTGACCATAATTGCCTTTGTGATTGCTTTCTCTGAGCTTCTCTTGCTCATCAGATCCCCTCAGGATTGGTGTAGTATGGGCAGGAGACTATGGGGCTACACATTGAAACCAACATTGGGAAGAAAGTGTGGTATATTTAAGAGAGTTTTTGCATTGAAGTTGGTGACCAGGTGAATGTAGAGTCTGAGAGAGGAGGAGTTAAAGTACCCTAGGATTTCTACTGCTATACAGGGAATCATTGGACCAGAAGTGCTCTGTTTAGATGAACAGAAGCACTAAAGTGGGAAAGCATAGTTAGGGAGCCATCATTGGTCCGTATGATTCAGGAAAGAATCTGAATAGTATCACTTGATGGGCAGTTATCACTTGTTGGACTAAAGTGATAATCCACTAATGCTTTCCGAGCCAGGAGTGGTATGACCCATTTGTGCTTTAAGAGTGACACAGTTAAATAATATTTGGACTTTATGTTAATGGCACTATGGTAAACTATAGTTTCTGTCAAGAATTGAATTAACTAAACTTTTCTGCTTTCAACCAGATGATTTGGTATATGTAAGTAGTTCAATTGTTTCTTAATTATTTTAAAAAAATGTTCTGAAAGCAATGAAGAATCTCAAAAATATTTTGTATAGAGTCCCTCAAAGAAATATTCTTTATTTCTTAGAAAATATATCTGATGAGACAGTTGATCCTTTTGGTAACTTCAGATAACCTTAGTGATTGTTCTGTCAAGCTTAAAATAAATTGAATTAACTTGAATTAGTATTAGGTAATTGGAAAGAAATGTTAAAAAACAAAAACATGAAATCTTGAAATATCACTAAATTTAATTTTTACAAACTTTCATTCTCTTGACCTGAAACTAATATATTAAATGTCAACTATAATTAAAAATTAAAAAAAAATTCGTAATCATTGTCTTGAGTCCACTTGAATTATTATCAAGTAGTTCATGCTTTCAATACTAGAATCAGTCACCACTCTTAATTTAATCTGTTTGGTGAAGACCTTATAAACTATAAAAATGAATTTCCTGTACTAAAATTTACACTGAAATCTTTATTTGAATGCTTGTTTCTTAGCAAAGCAAACGGATAAACCTTAAGGGAAAGAAACAGACTAAAAGTTTCAGATTTCCATATTTTGGATTCTTCTTTTGTCTCTGACATGTGAGCAGCAATCCTTGGGAGAGCTGTTCTGTGTGGGGCAGTGTATGGCTGTAGGAACTTCCTTCCCTTTTCTGCTATAATCAAGGAAATTTCCTTTTTACTTTTCCTTTTTCTTTGAGCTTAATAATGCTCTTGGCCTCTGGATACTAGCTTTTTTCTTTCCTCACTCCCTCCTTCCCTCCCTCTGTCTTTCCTTCCCTCCCTCCCTCCCTCCCTCCCTCCCTCCCTCCCTCCCTCCCTCCCTTCATTCCTTCCTTCCTTCCTTCCTTCCTTCCTTCCATCTTCCAAAACAATTTTATTTAATTGGATGGAGTATCAACCAAAAATGGTGTTCCTTTTATGACATGAAAAAATAATAACAAAAACATCTTAAGTTATATATTACTTTATAATTTTTTTCTTTTTTATTGAGGTATAATTGACATATAACATTAATTTCAGGTGTACAACATCATGATTTGATATTTATACATAAGAGAAATGATCACCACATTTTCAAGATTGATGTCAAGAAGCTTACTGCTATGGTTTGTTCTAGGAGTTGAATGGTTTTAGGTCTCACATTTAAGTATTTAATCGATTTTTTTGTTAATTTTGAATGGTATAGGCTGGTAGTCCAATCTCATTCTTTTGCATATGTCCGTCTAGTTTTTCCAACACCATTTATTGAAGAGATTGTCCTTTCCCCATTGTATATTCTTGGATTCTTTGCTGTAAATTAATTGACCATATAAGTGTGGGTTTATTTCTGGGCTTTCTAGTCTCTTCTATTGATCTACTGTGTGTGTGTGTGTGTGTGTGTGTGTGTGTGTGTGTGTGTGTGTGTTTTAAATCAATACCATACTGTTTTGATTACTACAGCTTTGTCAGATAGTTTGAAATCAGGGAGCATAATGCTTCCAGCTTTGTTCTTTCTTAAATTGTTTTGCCTATTCAGGGTCTTTTGTGGTTTTAAACAAATTTTAGGGTTGTCCTATTTAAGTGAAAAATGCAATTAAATTGCATTGAATCTCTAGATTACTTTGGATAGTGTGGACGTGTAAATAATATTACGTATTCCCATCCATGAGTTTAGAATATTTTTCCACTTATTTGTGAATTTTTCAGTTTCTTTCATCGTCATAGTTTTCAATGTGCAGGTCTTTAACTTTCTTGGTTACATTTATTCCTAGGTATTCTTTTTGATACAATTGTAAATGGGATTTTTTTTCTTAATTTCCTTTTCTAATAGTTTATTACTAATATATGGAAATGCAAGAGATATTTGTATATTGATTTTGTAGTCTGCAGTTTTACTGAATTTATTAGTTCTAACAGTGTTGTTTTTTGGTGGATTTTTTTAGGGTTTTCTATATATAACATCATGTAATCTGCAATTAGTGACAGTTTTACTTCCTTAACAATTTGGATATCTTTTATTTCTTCTTCTTGTCTTACTGCTTTGGCTAAGGCTTCCAGTACTGTGTTGAATGAAAGTGGTGAGATTGGGCATTCTTATTTAGTTTCTGATCTTAGAGGAAAAGCTTTCAGTTTTTCACTGTTGAATATTTTGCCTTCTGTGCTTGTCATATATGGTCTTTATTATTTTGAGGCACATTCCCTTCATACCCACTTTGTTAAAAGTTTTTGTCATAAATGGATGTTGATTTTGTCAAATGCTTTTTCAGCATCTCTACAGATGATCATATGATTTTGCTGTTCATATTGTTAATGTGGTTTAAACATGTTGATTGAGTTGTGAATGTTGACCCATCTTCACATCTTGAAATGAATCCTACTTGATCATGGTGTATGACCCTTTCAATTTGTTGTTGAATTTGGTATGCTAATATTTTGTTGAGGATTTTTTGACTTAATATTCCTCAGGGATATTGGCCTGTAATTCCCTTTCCTTATGGTATTCTTTTTATTTTTAATTTTTTTAATTTTTTATATTTTATTTATTTTTTACAGAGAGGAAGGGAGAGGGATAGAGAGTTAGAAACATCGATGAGAGAGAAACATCGATCAGCTGCCTCCTGCACACTCCGTACTGGGTATGTGCCCGCAACCAAGGTACATGCCCTTGACCGGAATCGAACCTGGGACCCTTGAGTCTGCAGGCCGATGCTCTATCCACTGAGCCAAACTATTTAGGGCGGCTTTGTGGTATTCTTGCTTGATTTTGGTGTCAGGATAATGTTCACTTTGTAAGATGAGTTTTGAAGTGTTTCATCCTCTTCTTTTTTTTAGAAGTCTTTGAGAAGAGCTGGTATTAATTATTCTTTGAATGTTTGGTAATATTCATCAGTGAAGCAATCTTGGCCTGGACTGTTGTTTATTGGAAGGTTTTTGATTACAGATTCTATCTCCTTACTAATAACCAGTCTATTCAAATGATCTATTTCTTTATGATAGTCTTAGAAAGTTTTATATTTCTTGGAATTTATCCATTTCTTCTAGGTTGTCCAATTTGTTGGCATATAATTGTTTATTGTTTGTATTTCTGTGGTATCAGTTGTGATGAATCCTCTTTCATTTTCTTAGAAGGTTGTATGTTCCTTAGAATTTATCCATTTCTTTTAGGTTGTCCAATTTGTTGGCATGTAATTATTCATTTTTTGTATTTTTGTGGTATCAGTTGTGAAGAATCCTCTTTCATCTGATTTTATTTGAGTCTTTTTTTCTTGGTGAGTCTAGCCAAGAAAGTGTATTGGAATTTGGTTAACAGTGTTAATCTTGTTTGTCTTTTCAAAAAAAAAAGATCTTGACTTCATTGATCTTGATTTCATTGATCTTTTCTATTATCTTTTTAGTGTTTCTTTTATTTCCATTTTGATCTATTCTAACATTTACTAATGTTGGGGTTTCTTTGTTCTGTTCCCCCCTGCCCCAGTTCCTTGAGGCATAAAGTTAAGTTGTTTATTTGAAATTTTTCTCGTTTCTTGAGGTAGGCATTTATTGCTATGAACTCCTTTCTTAGAACTGCTTTTGCTGCATCTTATTCAGTTTTAGTATGTTGCATTTCTTTTTTTTTTAATCCTCTCCCAAGGACATGCTTTTATTGATTTTTTTTTTAGAGAGAGAATAAAGGAGAGGGAGAGAGAGACATATGGAAATGAGAATGAAACATTGATTGGTTGCCTTCCATACATGCCCCTATCAGAGATCAAACCCACACCCTGACCAGTATGTACCCTTACCGGAAATTGAACCCTCCGCCTTTTAGTGTATGGGATGATGCTCCAACCAACTGAGCCACATGGGCCAGGGAAAATATGTTGCATTTTCATTTTTTATTGTCTCAAGGTATTGTTTTTTATTTCTCATTTGATGTCTTCATTGACCTATTTGTTCAGTAGGCTTTTTTCTTTTTGCTAGGACCTGCTTAGCCTGTGACCTGACGGGTGAGATGGGAAGAAAAAGGAGATCTTATTCCTAGAGCCATGATCACATTTCACATGCTCCTTGGAGTATCAGTTCCCAACTCCTATGATAAAATACTCAGAGTATTTTCCTCTGAAACATAGGTGGAGCTTACTCTAATATTCCTCACAATCCACCAACAGTACAGGATTGCCATAAAAAATGTATTGGTGTTTGGTAACAGTGTGAAGGGCAGTAGGCAGATTAATCTCTTTAGCTGGTGGAGAAGAAAAAGGTACTGTTGGGAAGCCAAGCTTGAACTGAGATTAAATTAGAAGAGTCATTCCTTTCCTCACGTCCACCACCCTTTTACAAATCCTGTCATTTGCTTCCCTTGCTGAAACCCTTGTTCTCTAATTTTACTTGTATTATTGGAGAGATGTTTTCTTATCATCCAGTTCAAATTTTTGATCACTGTTTTGCTTTGTTTTCTCCCTAAAGTATATTTAATAATAAGCATATTTTAAGTATTTACATTTTGTCTTTCTAACAGGTTATGAAGTTCATGGAATGGAAAAAATACCAGAAGGACCAGCACTTATAATTTTTTATCATGGAGCTATTCCCATAGATTTTTATTACTTCATGGCTAAAATTTTTATCCAAAAAGGCAGAACTTGCCGAGTCGTAGCTGATCACTTTGTCTTTAAAATTCCAGGTAAACTTTCACTGTTCATAATGTTAATTAACACAATCAAATTATGGGATAGTCTGTATCTTTGAGCTCTCTGGTATCATTTGGAAAAGCTTTTTGCCTTTTTAGTGTACACACGTGGAACTCCAATTTGGGAGCATCTAGTTATCCTCATTATGGCCAAAAGCTTATCTGATCTCTTTCTCTATAATCAGGTATTTAGTCCTAATTTTTCAAAGTTAAATCCTGAACTTTTACTTTTAAAAATAAAATTATAACTTTTGCCAAATAATGTATATTTTGGTGCAGAGAATCTATTATGTATTTTTTTTTATCATACTTCTTGACTTCATACTTGGTAGACTTATAACTTAGGATTGAGGACCATATTCTTTTTAATCTGTTCATAAAGGCTTTGTACCTTTTAAAAAAATTAATTAACCAAATGTTTTCAAACACAATAGAATTCTCTTTTAAAAATCTCTGTAAAATAAACGCATTGAGATTTAATCTTATCGTCTTTTATTAAATCACCAGAAACAAGCCAAAAAGTTTATAGTTTATTATCTGGAATAAAAAAAAAAAGTAATCTATCAACCAGACAGACAAACACCAAACTGAATTAAATAACAGTCTACTCAATGCCTTTCATAGACATGGTTAATGTTTTGGGTATCCTTATGTCACTAAAATGACATTTGTATTTTTTTAAATATATATTTTTATTGATTTCAGAGAGGATGGGAGAGGGAGAGATAGAAACATCAATGATGAGAGAGAATCATTGATTGGCTGCCTTCTGCATGCCCCCCCTAGGGCCATGGTCGGCATACTGCGGCTCACGAGCCACATGCGGCTCTTTGACCCCTTGAGTGTGGCTCTTCCACAAAATACCACGGCCTGGGCGAGTCTATTTTGAAGAAGTGGTGTTAGAAGAAGTTTAGGTTTAAAAAATTTGGCTCTCAAAAGAAATTTCAATTGTTGTACTGTTGATATTTGGCTCTGTTGACTAATGAGTTTGCCGACCACTGCCCTTGGGGATTGAGCCCATAACCCTGGGCATGTGCCTTTGATCTGAATCCAACCTGGGATCCTTCAGTCTGCAGGCCGATGCTTTATCCACTGAGCCAAACCAGCTAGGGCAGTCATTTTCATTTGTATTTTGTGTATAAACTAGACTATCAAAGGTTTTTCTTTAGAAAATAATATTATCACTTCATAGTAAAATTTGAAAATTAGAGGAAAAAACATCATTATACTAGTAATCTTGCTACTCTAATATAACCAGTTAGTCTTTTAATTTATTTTGTTTCATTCTTAATTCACATACTCACGTATTATGCAAACAACTTTGTTCTTTTAAAAAATATTTTAATGTTAGCATTAACATCTTACCATTTATAAAGAACAGTTTAAAAAATAATAATTTTTTAAGTAAAGAATAGTTTTAATGGATGACTAAGATATTTAATTACTTAGTTTTCTCTTATGAAACATTAGGGTACTTCCATTTTTTTCTTCTTATCTGTAATAGAAAGTGAATATTTTTATTTAGCCTTTGGCTTTTAAAATACTTTCCCCCTTTATGATCTTATCATTCAGGAAACCTTCCTTGTTCATTCATTTATTATGATATTGCTTCTAATTAAATCAGTGGGCTTTTAATGTAATGTAGCATGAAAATTACTTCAATTTTAATAATATTTATAAACTTGTTTCAGATCCTTAAACCTATGAGAAGGTTGATTAATCTGCATATTTTTTACTACTCATTTCATTTTCCAGTTTCAAGGAATAATATATACTATCATCAGTCCTCTGAAGTTTCAGTTTAGGATTTGCTTAAAATATTTAAGAACTTAACAGGATTATATTTTCATCTATAAATAGTTGTAATTTTTTAAATTGTATAATAGGACCTGCAATTAGCTGTTCCTAAGTCAAACACTCACTTTAGTAAAAACTCTTAATGATTTTGCTATTATTATTGACATAAATTTTTCTTGGAATTAGCATCATCTAACTTTTAATTTCAGTAGATTTTATTATGGCTTGCCAATTTTGGTAGGGCTAAGCATAGTCAGATTCACATGCTCTTGAGTGAGTCTTTCTTATAGGTTTAATGGAAGATTAGATTTGTGACTCCTGATAGGATATTATTTCTGATTGCTTTAATAAATGCTGTAGATAGTCTTTAGCCATGAGATGCTAGTGGAAGGAACTTTGGGTTAGATATACCTGGACCGGAATCTCTGCCCTGCATTTGCTTGGTGTGTGACTTTGAGCAAGCTACTTACACTCTGAGCCAGCTTTTCCTCTTCTGTAAAATAAGGATAAGAATCCCTGTTTTCCAAGGTTTTTATGAGTTTTAATTAAAAATTTGAATATGTGAAGTAGCCAGAGTAGTAGGTGATCACTAAGAGGTCATCAGTAGTAGGTGATGTATAAGATGAAGCTATTATTTTACCAGCAATATTAATCTTATGTTAACTTTGAGAGTTCTTGTTGATTTTTAAAAAGTTAAAAAGAATTTACTGATTTAAGTATAGATAGCACATTTTATAGGTTGTGAAGATGTTTGCTCTTGAAGAATTGGACAAGAAGTACTTAAGATATATATTCATGCTAATGTTTTTTACAGGGTTTAGTTTATTACTTGATGTATTTTGTGCTCTACATGGACCAAGAGAAAAATGTGTTGAAATTCTGAGGAGTGGTCACTTGTTAGCTATTTCACCAGGTGGAGTTCGAGAAGCCCTAATTAGTGATGAAACCTACAACATCATATGGGGTAATCGTAAAGGCTTCGCTCAGGTTGCAATTGATGCAGAAGTGGTGAGTTGTATAAAGCTAATTATTAAAGTAAAGCTAGATTGTATTTATAATAAATGTTTAAATAGTGAGCCAAAGTATATAAGAATTTAGATACTGTCATTGCAGTACTTTAAGTTAGTGTATATAACTCTTAACCTTTTGCACTCGGATGTCGAGTATGACTCAACACGGTTAGCATTAGAATAAAGGAACCGAGAAAAAAGCAAGCGAGTGCAAAGGGTTAAACAGTATAGAACTGTTCCTGTGGATGGGAAATGATCTGAAAAATTAAATCTGGAAATTTGGCAAATATTCAGCAAAATTTTATTTTACATTTGAAAATCCAGCATCTTTTAATCAGATTTGTAAAATTCTTTAGTTATACTTGTTTTCATAAGTAATAATCAGTCCACTTCTATGTATTTTAATCCTTTTGTACGATTGAGTTGGCATATGTCAGTGATGGTTGTTGGTTGGTTTCATTGCAATTCTTTTATCTGTGATCAATTTATATTACAAAAGGACTCAAATAATAAATGACTAATCATTTCTTATCAAGACATGTCATCAGCTATCTAGTAGTATGAATAAAAAATGACAAATAGGTGTTGGTGATATTTAGATCTTTTTAAAAGACTTTAAAAATGAATTTGTCAGTAAAGTTAGATGTTCTGGGATTTGCTGTAATTATTCTACTTAATAGGCTGAAAAATGTGAATACTATTTTATTTTTTTCTTTTGCTTTACAAAGTATTTCTCAGCCTTTGGGTCTCCATATTGTACTTTGTCCTATGAAACATTTATTATTCATGGAACGGTTTCTTCTTTGTTTTCTGTTTGTTTTAACTTTAGAGTGTCTGTGAGAAAAACAAGTAGTAGTATCTTGGACAAGGTGTGTTCTTTTTCTAGGCCAATCGATTAGCTAGAGACAGCTGCCAGTACTTTCACATTTTAGTTTTTTTGTGTACCCATTCTGCCACATAAAGAGACCAGTGTACACCTTTAGCTTGCCTATTCATCTTGCAAATACAGACTACTGAATAAAAAGAAAAAGCTAATGGATAATTCATTCTAAACCAACACTAGTATTTGAAAAAGAGTGGAAATTTTCTATTTTTTAATTTTAGGATTGTAATAAACACAATGCATTGAGCTCTATTCTCTCTTGTATACATGTACAAGAATTTTTAGGTAACTTCATCCTATTTAATAAAAGGCTAATATGCAAACCGACTGAGTGGCAGAACAACTGGTCACTGTGACACCCACTGACCACCAGGGGGAAGACACTCAACGCAGGAGCTGCCCCCTGGTGGTCAATGCGCTCCCACAGGGGGAGCACCGCTCAGCCAGAAGCCCTGAGCTGGGCTCATGGCTGGCGAGGGCAGTGGCAGTGGCAGGAGCCTCTCCCACCTCCGTGGCAGTGAGACATCCTCCAAGGGCTCCTGGACTGCGAGAGGGTGCAGGCTGGGCTGAGGGACCCCCCTACCCTCCCCCCCCACCCCCCAGTACAGGCCTCTAGTATCTAAATAAGTTGGGAAAAATTAGCCCATTTACTTTAGTTGGAAAACCAATAACAGATATAAAAGAAAATAGCATTTATTCTAATAAAATTATTTTTATGTATTATTTCAACCTATTAAAAAAATCTTTGAAATATAATAATTAGCCCCATTTTTAACATAAAAAAAACAGACTTTGACATGGTAAGTAACTTGTTTAGTGGTTCCCACTTTTTTAGTGGCAAAGTTAGGACTCCAAGACAATGTGAAGCTGATTCTTCAAGAATAATTTTAACAAAATACACATTCTCTTTCTCTTGCACATGTATGCATACACATACATACAGAGACACATGTATACATGTAAACAGAATGTAATGCTAGGTTACTTTTGCAACTACGTTGTATATAAAGTGTGCACAAGGAAAGGAATGAATAATTGTACTACAATATCAGGTTCTAATAAAGCGATGTTTGTAGCTTAAAGGCTTTAGCTTGCAGGCAAATTTAGGAACAACATGCTCAGAATATAGCCTGGAATACTGAGCCTTCTAGGCAAGCTTTCTCTGTTCAGTAGGTTCTGGAAATGTTCAGCTTCTGGGGAGTTAGGTATTTAAAGGATGATGTGTCCCCTGAAGTGTGTTTAAATAATGCATACTTCAATACAAACTTTGGGGTTCGTGTCAGTCAGTAGACATGAATCCAGCAGACAAGGCACAGTGGTGAATGTATGGGCTGAAAGTTTTCTGTTCCTTGGGCATTTTAAGTTCTCAATTCTAAAGTCATAACTATTTAAAACATTAAGATTTCAGCTTTCATTTTATTTTACACTAGTGATGGTTATCTAGATTGAAATCTGAATTTTTTACAAAAGCGTCAATGTATTTTGTCTTATGTGCTTGCTTTGTGAATTAACTCCATTGAATTTTAAGACCTTCACCTGACTTCTTTTCTTTACCTGACTTCTCTCTTTCCTAACTGTTTTTAATATTCCTGCTGCCTATATCTGACCTTTATGTTCTAGGTGCTAGGGATACAGGAGTGAACAAAACAATGTGTGTGCTATTAGGAGTTTTGGGAGAGGGGAGAGATATAGTAAATAAAAGATCAGTTAGTTATATGTGAGGTAATAAGTTCTATGAAGAAATCTATACCTAGTCTCTTTCCTGAAGTCCACCATATTTTACCACTTTCCAAAGCTGAATAGGAATGGCTTTTTAAATGTCAGCTTATTTAAATATCTCAAGTCCTGCTCACCAAGGCAGGTATTCCTGTATTAAGCAAATACTGATGGTAGACTGTAAGTGAAGTGTCACTCCCTCTTTACCCCTAGTTTTATCTATTCTAAAAACATTTAACTTGCTATATTTTGTGTATGGTTAAAAGTGTTTAATTTTTTTTTAAAATTTCTTTATTGATTAAGGTATCACATATTTGTCCTCATCCCCCCATTCCCATCCCACACCCCTCCCCACACATGCCCCCACCCCCCTGTTGTCCTTAACCGCTGGTTAGGCTCATATGCTTGCACACAAGTCCTTTGGTTGATCTCTCCCCTTTACTCTCACCCTCCCCTACCCTCCCTCTGAAGCCCGACAGTCTGATCCATGCCTCCTTGTTTCTGGGTCTGTTCTTGTTCATCAGTCTATGTTGTTCATTGTTTCCCCTAGATGAGTGAGATCATGTGCTATTTAGAAATACACTTATAAGAACCGAAAATGAGACAAGCAATGATGGTTATGGTGACAGGCAAATGAATCAGTCTGTAGTGAGTTTCTTTCTGGGCCAATAGTTCTTTTGAGACCCAAATTCAATGTCCAACAGTTCCTTATGTGTACATGTCAGCACTGACATTACAGTTCTGGATGGTGGACAAATGGTGGTAATGCAGGTCCGACTCTTTCTGGTTTGGTCCTGGGCAACCTGCAGTGATGCACAGCTGCTAACTGCTAGTATGGGAAGGCCACGTCAGCATCTTCCATCTCTGGACTGCTTCTCTTCTGTCTTCATGGCTGGAGTAGTCCTGTCGATTCCTCTCTGTTGCTGGAATCCACATGGTCTCGGAGTTGTTTTCTGAAAATATACAAACATATTCTCGACCAAAAGTTAATAAAGGAATATTTTCTATAAATTTGACTTGGGATCCTATTTCATTTTTTGCCCAAATGATTTTCCTCTGGCTTGTTTTGACACCTTGTGTGTTTTTCATGGGTGTCTTGCTTTTAGCCTTACAATTAATTTTCTAAAGTATTAATTTTCTAGATGTAATTTACTTACAGGATATTTTTCCTTACATGATATTCTTCTACTATGCCCTCCTTTTTTGATTTAAATGTTAGGAGGCTTTTGAAAAATTTATAATGTAGTCTTGATGGCTTTTAAATTTTAATTTTTTGCACTATAATACTGTTTTAGGTTCATTACATGGTGCACAATTTTATCATGAGATGAAGTACCAATAAAAATTTTAGTTAACACTTTAGGAACACCTTTTGCCCAGTACAATTAATTTTTCTAGAATATTCGCTTGTTTCAACTAGCCAATTTAAATTTGCCTGAAAACTTGACTACTATTTTACTGTCAAATTTATTACTCTAACAACAATCTTATTTTACCCTGTAAATATTAGTGGAAGGGATTATTTGCCTTCTTGAGTAGGTCCTGAGCATTCCTGGTGGTAGGCTGGATTTAGATATCGTAAACCCACTTCCCCACACCATGAGTACAAGACAACTCAAACAATTCTTGTTGGAGTGAGAGGGCAGCTGTTGTCGGCCAAGTCTCTGTCGGTCACCTGGGTCCTGATCTGAGCTGGGCATGGGAAGCACGAAGCAGCCATGGAGGCAGGAGACCTCCCTTGGAAGGGGCTAGGGTTCAGGCCCCTGCAATGTTGGGGGGGTGAGGGTCTGTGCCCCACCTCTGTTGATCCCCAAATTCTCTCCTGATGGCCCCTCTGCGACTGTGCCTGTCTTAGGTTGTTCCTTCCTTGAGGAATCTTACCCGTCTCTGGCTAACCAGCCATCCTCCGGGGAAGTGTTCAATTTTTTATCTACTTTAGTTCTACAGTCGCATACCCTTCTCATATGCTCCTTTGCTACTTCACCCATTGTTTAATGACATCTAGTTAAGGTCTTCATTTTAAAAATTATACTTAATTATTAATATTCATAGAAAAATGAAAACCTTGAACTTGTAAGAAGAAATTCTCTAAAATTAATGATGTGAAGAATTCTTTCATATATATGCTTTTCCTTTTTTGTGGTGATATACTTTTCATTGACGTTGAGCATCTTTATATTTAATACGCTCACAAAAATAAATGGTGTTTTACTAATTTCTGTCATTTAAATTTATATAAATTTTCCGGTAGAGAGAATCTCTGTCTTGTAACTTTACTCAGCGAACATACTATTCAGCAGCCACCTGGAACCAATTTGATTTCCCACATTTATTTTACTTAATTAATGATTATTATAATCTTTGAGTATTCAGGATTTATGTGGAATGAATAGGAAAGTTGGTAAACTAAATATTATATATTACCACTAGAGGGTAGTGTTTCTAATTTATATTTCTACAAATGACCAAGTTTAGACTGATAAATCACACTAGTGATAAAAATATACCTTTATTTTAAAAGTACCTTATTTTAATCTTAAACAGATCCTCAGAAGTTTTCATTAGTTACTCAATGGAGACATTGAATAGATTAATATATTTACTTTTTAATCCAAATTTTCTCTTTAGCCCATTATTCCTATGTTTACACAAAATATTCGTGAAGGATTTAGATCACTTGGAGGAACAAGTAAGTTCTGGTTCATTTGGTTTTTCTAATGATAGTGTAATATTTATAACAATATTTTAGTTTTTGTTTTTTACTTGTATAATATAATATTTTAAATATTTGGGCTTTGAACTCTATGTAGTTTCAAAATTTAGATTTTTCCCCATTTAGATGTTTTTCTATTTAAAGACTAAATGATAATGTTTTAAGTAATGGCAGCTCTTAGATGTTAGGTTTTTGTTCTATGTACATACTAAAGCTTATTTGTCATTAACTTTTTAAAATTACCAAGTAAATTACCTACTTACTTTTGTTAAAACATGTTGTTTAAGGTTAGGAGAAATTTACATATAACTTAGACTATCTTCTTACCTCACCCCTGAAGAAGTTGCAGCTTTAAAAATGAATGACAATAATATTGAAGTAAGATGAACAACCAAAGAAGATATAATTTGCCTTGGTTTATTTCTGTTACTTTTTTAAAAATATGTTTTGTTGATTTTTAGAGAGAGAGAAAGGGAGAGGGATAGAGAGTTAGGAGCATTGATGTGAGAGATCTATTGGCTGCCTTCCCCACTGGGGATTGAGCCCACAACCCAGGCATGTGCCCTGACCGGGGATTGAACCAGTGACCTCTTTGTTCATGGGTCGACACTCAATCACTAAGCCACATCAGCTGTTACTTTTCTTTTACTTTTTTAATTTGTTTTTAAAGTATTTTGAACCACGATACGTTTACTTCTTTTTGCCGACCTTCAACTTATTGGTAGCAAAATAAGCTCTGAATCTAGTTATAGGAGTGATAATTAGATATGTTTTTTCCTGCAGGGTCTCGTTTTCTTTTTATTTTGAAAATTTCAGTTTGTTTTTATACCCTATGCTTTATGTATTCCATTTGGTTGATTGTTATTTTAAATCCCTAGCACTATATTGTTAGTGTTTATATCCACATACAAATCCCCTTCTGAAGAACTTTAAAATTCTGTTGTTTCTTTTATGTCCAACATTGATGTATTGTTGGTATTCCATTACATTTTATAGGTCTTCCCCCCCCCCCCTCAAATTTAAAGTGGAAAGGCAGGTTGATGAGATGTTTAATTTTTGTTGTGGAAATATTTCTTCTAATTTTCTCTCAGATCATTTCATCAGAATTTAAGTTGCATACCAGCAATTATCCCTAATTTTACTTCTTTACATGCAAAGTGGTTTTAAAATTTTTTTCTTATTACTTTTTAACGTGTTTTACTTTAATAGTTGAATATCTCAAAAATTAGTGTCTAGTGATCTTAGTATTACTTTGCGTCTTATGGTGTATTCTGTTTTTTTATATATAAACAGTGTTTTCAAATTCCAGTACAACTCATGATTATGTGTTACATGTCCCTTGACTTTCTTGGATTTATTTTTTTTGAAACTTAGCCTTAAATTTTGTCAGTTTATTTTGCATTATTGCCACTTTTATCTTGCTAAATTTTATATTGATCATTACCAGTAGTAATTCTTTGCTTTGTTACATTTTTCCTAATTTACAATAATGTTTTAGTCTTTACCTAGTTTATTGATGCATTTTAGTCTCATGTTTATGTGAATTTATTTTATGCTTCCATTTTTTCTTCTTTTTTCATGTAAATCACATATTTTTGAGTCTAGACTTTTTAGCTTCTGGTTTTGGGTTCAGTCTTTATCCTTTATTTTGCAATAATAGTACTTGGTTTGCCTTTAAAATCCTCATATTTTTAAAAGCTCATTTAAAAATATTAATAGACCTTGTTTTTTTTTGAGAATTTTTAAGTTTACAGAAAAATCGAACAGAAAGTACAGAGTGTACCCATAAACCCCCTCATCACCCTCCAGATTTTTCTGTTAACATCTTGCACATTTGTTACAACTGATGAAAAACTCGTCTTTAAAAAAATGTTAATTTCCAAGAGATGATATTATTTGCCACTTTCTTTTAAATCTTACATAATTGAGAGTTTACAATTACATGTTCAGAATTTGTAACAAATTAAAATGATTTTGTTTACTTTAAAACAGGGTTATTTAGGTGGCTTTATGAAAAATTTCGCTATCCATTTGCTCCAATATATGGAGGTTTTCCAGTGAAGTTTCGTACCTACTTAGGTGATCCCATTCCATATGATCCAAAGTTAACAGCAGAAGAATTAGCCGAAAAGGTAAATTATACTTTCTTAGTCCTTGTATAGATTTTTTTGACTTTCAATTATTATATTAAAATTAATTCATTATTTTTTAATTTATTTTACAAGTATGCTCTAGATCAGTGGTGATTTCCTCCCCAGGGTGCATTTGCCAATCTGGAGACATTTTTCATTGTCACAATGAGAAGTGGTGGTGCTACTGGCATCTAGTGAGTAGAGGTTGAGGATGGTGATAACCATCCTGCACTTCCCAGGACAGTCCCTCACTACAAAGAGCATCTATTCTAAAATGTGACAATTAAGAAAATGTCTATAGACATTGCCATATGTCGCCTGGGGCATAAAGTCAACCCTGGTTGAGAACTACTGTGCTAGGGTATTATGGAAGCACAAAGGAAAGGTATCTGAATGAGATCAGGAACACTTCAAGGGAGGTGATGCTTGAATTCTATTTGGAAAGACATGAAGGGATTAACTGGACAAGGAGTAATGAGGTAGAGGAAATGGAATGTATAAAGGGATGACAACATGAAATAGCCTGAACTCTGGGGAGTTGAAGGTGGTCTGGTATAGCTAGAAGGAATATTTTAGGAGATGAGACTAGAAATTTAGGAAGGTTCTGGGCTATGATGGCTTATTATTGATTTGTTCACGGAAAGCCGGAGAGCTATTAAAGCAGGTGAGTGATGTAATAGGTTTGCATTTAGAAAGATTACTAGAAGCAATATGGAGGCTAAATTTCAGTGATACTAGTATGAAGCTCAAAGGGGAAAGAGACTGCTTTGTGAGGGAAAAAATGGGAAAGCTTTCTAGAATGAGGGCATTTGAAGTGGGTCTTGAAAGTGGGCATGTCCTAGACATGCAGACTTGGGGCAGGAGGCAGAGTATGAACAAAGCAGCAGTGGGAGGAGCTGAGCTGACTGCACGTACCAACAGTGTCCAGCAGTCCCATGTGATTAGAACAGCAAGGTGGGGAGTGACTGCCTAATTCCCCGCTAGGAATTTTGCAAAGCACATTAACATATTAAAGATTCTAAGAAGGCTTGCAATAAGTGGTCTATTTAGCTTTGTTTCAAAGAGCATTTTCAACTCTCATTCTACCAAAACCCTATCCCTGTTTTTCCTTGAATAGCACTTAATAACAGCTGTGGAATAGACTTGGGGTCACTAGCTTAGTGGATACAGTTTGATCAATGAAACCAGAAAAGCAAGTAGGAGCTACATTTTTAGGCCCTTAAGCACAGACTAGGGGATTTGTCTATTAAACACATATCAATTTGGAATAGGCCTCTGCTTGGAAGCAGTTCATATCAGTTCCACTTAAATTGTTTTTGGCCAAAGCAAGCAGATATGTAATCTCTTCCTCTACAATGGTTTATGATGATACTAGCAATTGTGATGACTTAGATGCATAAAAATTAAAGGGCCCTTTTTAAGAGCAGAGGTTATGCTATGAATTTTTGTGTCTCCAGTTCCTAGTACAGTGTTAGGTATTTAATTAGATCTCACTAAAAGTTTGATGAATGAATGAGTTAGATAATGATCTTATCTACTTGAAAGGTAGAGCAAGATACAGATTTGAGGGATTTTACAGAGATAGAATGCATCAGGCCTGAAAGCTAATTCTGTATAGTTACTTGCAGGATATCTATGCTTATTTTTATATACGTAGGTTTTTGAAACTATTTTACTGAAGTTTGGGAAAGAAGTCAGAATTGGTGATGAAGATTTAGAAGTCATTTGCACTGAGATAATTACTGAAGCCATGAGCTTTACAGAACAGTTTAGAGAGAGAAAGAAGAGGACTGAGGACAGACTGTAGAGGATGTAACATTTAAGGAACAGGCCGTGGAAAACAACCAAAGCTGGCTGAAAGAGAAATAGCAGAGACATAGAACCAGTAAATTTGTGTGAGAGAAGTCAGCAGGTGAGGTTTTTAAAAAAATAGGAAAGATCAGTAACATCCATTCCTGCAAAGAGATCAAGAAAGATGAGATAAAACCACTCAGTTTGCTATTATACTTTTCAGAGAGTATGAAATAACATAAAAAGCAATAAATGTCATATTGAATCATCTAGAAAATGGGATGAATGTGTTATGACTTTTATATCAGCCTATTGTATGCATAGCTTTTTTTAAAGTTTTTAAATTTGTGATAAATATATAACATAAAATTTATCAACTTAACCATTTTTAATTTAAGTGTATGGTTCAGTAGAGTTGAATATACTTACATTGTTGTGCAACTGATCTCTAGAACCTTTTCCTCTTGCAAAACTCTAGCCAAACCCACTAACTCTCCATTCCTTCAACAGCTGCTTTCCTGTGGTCCTTTTCCTCATGCTTTTTCCTTCACTGTTACTGAAATCTTACTGGTCCTTGGAAACTCAGACCAAACAGTACCTCATTACTTTTTCTGGTTGTTGCCCATCAAATGGGCTCACAAGTTGGAACTTCCAAATACTTTCCTTCGCCCTGGCCGGTGTGGCTCAGTTGGTTGGGTGTCATCCCTTGCGCTGAGAGGTTGCTGGTTCCATTCCCACTCAGGTTGTGTGCTCGATCCCCAGTATGCAGGAGGCAGCCAAAGGATGTTTCCCTCTCCCTCTCTCTCTAAAATCAATAAGAACATTTAAAAACAAACAAATACTTTTTCACATTTCAGATGACACATGTCACAAATGATCTTACATTTTAATTACTTTGTATTTGATTATGATTGTTAACGTATGAGCTCCTTGAGATTTGAGACTTGTTTCATTGATGTTGTAGCTTCCAAAGCACCTAATATTTTTTGAATAAGTTTATAAAAATTTAAAATATACTTCACAAAACATAAGCTGTGTGTTAGTCACTGTGCCAAATACCTGAAGACATGGTTTCAATTTCATTTCATCCTTATATTTGTATGAAATAGTTCTCATTTTACTGAGTTATGAAAATTTGTGGTTTGGAGAGGCATGTTTTTAAAATATGTCTTTGGGATAGGGTGTATTAGTTATATTTAATTAGAGAGGAAGTTTCAGAATTTGTGTAAACAAGGCTCATTGAAAGGTTAGCATCTAAAAGGAAGCATGGATGCGTGTGCAATAAAACATTTTTTTAGATAGCCACAGCTAATTTCAAAGTGAAAATTGTTGAAATTTGTCATGAATGGAAAACAAATAGTTTTAGATTTCTTCTTATATCCTAATTGTTATGACTTAATTTAAATTCCTGTTAAACTGTCTAGAAATTTAGGTAATGAACCAAAGTATATCAGCTCATTCATTCAAAGTTTTCCTCACTTTTTCATTTTTCATTGCCTGATATAATTTTTTGGTGTGTATGGTAATAAAGGAAAAATGTACAACAGTTTATTAATGGATGGAAAGGAGTGAAACTTCATTTGGCTATTAGAAAATTTTTTGCTACTTTTTTTTTTAAATTTTTTTCCCTTAGTTATTTAAAAAGTGTTTCTTGAGTGCAAGGCATTGCTGTAGTCAATGCTGGAAAAATGCTGAGATGTATCTCTGGTGTAGAAAATATTCATTTGGACAATACTGTAATTCAAGCATAATAAAATAAGTATAAGAAATATACTATGGGTGTACTAAGATGGAAACCATTAATTCTGAAGAGAGATGGGTGCTAAATTAGGAAGGACTTCTTGAAAGTAGTAGTACATTAAAATTTTTACAAAATAGATGATCTATATTGAGAACTAAAAGAATAATGGCTTTTCTTTTGTTTTCTTAATAGACGAAGAATGCTGTTCAAGCTTTGATTGATAAGCACCAAAGAATACCAGGAAACATTATGAGTGCTTTGTTAGAACGTTTTCATAAAAGTCAAAACAGCCACTAGAAGACGATTTAATATATTTATATTATGTTTGTGTCTATGGTACTGTCTTTTAAATTTTGTAGGTTTCATAATTAGTATTTTTGTAAAAATCATGTTAAAAGCATCTTTTGTTGAACTTGTAAAATTGTATTATACATTTTGTTTCATGCAGTTATGTCATATTTAAACAATAACTCATTACATGCCTAACAATTCAGAAAATGATCATGTTTCTTCTTATAAATTCCTAATAATGTATGGTAAACATATAGATTATTAGAGTTAGGTTTAATAGCAATTTAGGTTAAACAAACATTCCTAAATAATGTATCTACTTTCTGTATCTGTTGTACTGAGCTAATTTCGCAAGATGGTATAACCTACGGTTAGTGCAGATGCTTAAGCTAGAAAAAGAATGCTTTTATCTGCTTTTCATTCCTTCCATGACCTTGGGCAAGTCACATAATGTTTTTGTGCCTCAACAATGCCAGAGGGGAGGATGACTGGATGAAGAAGGTGAAGGTGTTAGCTAAAGAACATACATGCATACCCTATGGACATCTCCAGACAATAGTGTGGTGAAAAGGGAGGGGGAGGGGGGATGAGTGGAGGTGGGCAAAGGGGGGCAAATTGGGGGACATCTTTAATAGTGTCAACATTAAAAAACAAAAAACAATTTACTTTTTAAAAAACATGTTAATACTATGGTTAATAGAAAATTCTTTGTATTTGCTTGATAACTGTAGAATTGAAATTATAATTGAATTAAGATAAGATCTTTCAGAAGTTTATGTATATGTTTTGTCACAGGATGTTTAAATTATTCCTTCAGGTATAACGTCAAGTTGCCAACCACAGTGAAAAAGATGTACTGTTTTTCAAATTGAATAAAAAAAAAAGTAAAATTTCTAATTGTTTTTAATAAGAATCTGTAACATTGTCAGCCCTATAATATGGCATTAATAGTGTCCAGCTTAAAACCACTTGCAGGTTAAAAGTCACTGTCATGCTCTGCATTTTATATGTCAGAAGGATGCTAGGCTGATGAAAGCAGAGTTAGAGAAAGCTCTGCTTTTGCTTAATATCATGACTTATTCATTCGACTTTGCAACCAGTCAAATAGTTTGTTTCAATAAAAATATACTTGAATGATGAATTTATGTGAACACAAAGCTTTCTGAAAAATTAGTGGCTTTTGATTTGTTGTTTCCTTGAAATCTGAATTATAAAAGTATTTAAGCAAAATAGTACCAGAAATCCAATGCAATATCTCCCTTTCCCTTTTTTAGATATTAAACTATGTACTTGAATTTTTGTGTATTTTTGTATAACAAGTATGTATGTATGTATGTGTAATATATATAAAATTAAGCAACGTAAAAATAAATATAAAGCTGAATTGCAATTCATTTTCTTATGAAATTTTATGTGGCATTTTCTTATTTTAAACTGATTTATTTCTCACTCACAAATTGATGTATCTCAACCAGAATGAATAAACCTTACTTTTAATGTAAAAATATATTTTAATTTCATTTTTAATGAAAAGAGTCAGTGATTCTTTGAAGTATTTTTCTTATAGCAATGAGCAGTGTTTTTTTTTAAATTGGTACACATTTCCAGAATAAATGATTATAAAATGAATGAGATACTGTTTTTGAGTAAATATTGGGTTTTAACAAGAAAGAACAACATTCATTGATAACGCAGCAAAAGTTTTTTGTTTTTTTACACTAAGTTTTATTGCTTATTTAAAACCTTACTACTTTGTTCTCTGGTACTCAGACTAATGTAAGATCTTTTTCATGGCTATTTGAATTTAAACCCTAGTTAGAAGGATGAGAGAATATGACTAAATATAGAAATAAATAATAATGGAAAAGGGGTGTTCTTAACCCTTTTTGAAGGGAGTATTTACAAGTTAGAATCTAATGGAACTTATTACTCCCCAGAAGTATGAACATGGCTCATTTTTATGGGAAATCTTTCATACTCTTTAAGAATATTTCATTTTGAAACAATTTCAGATTTACAGAAAAGTTGCATAGTACTCCCATATATTCTGCACCCAGTTTCAGCAATTGTTACTGCACATTTGTTTTATTCTCTACGCATTTCTCTTTTCCTATCACTCTCCACATATATTTCTATAATCTTTTTCTTCTGAATCATCTATTAGTAAATTACAGACAACGTGCCCCTAAACTATAGGCCATTCATTAATAGCACCACAGAACAATAACCCAAATCAGGAAATTTATCTTTCATATAATAGTATCCTCTGATCCAAAGACTGGATTCAAATTTCAGTTGTCTCAATAATGTCCTGTATATCAATTTCTATTCTTATCCATGGGTAGATCTGACACTATGTTTGTTGAATGGACGTGGCAAGTGTCCATTGTTGTCTTTATATTATTTTTCATGTTCAGAGATGTTGCCTATTTATGTGAATGTAACCAAGAGAATAGATGTGAATTTACATATCTCATCCATGTTGCACATGTTGACTTCTACACATTGGGTTTGTGGTGTTAGGGTTATTTGGCATTATGGGTAGCTTTGTGGTACTGTTTTAAATCATAAATCAGTATTTGTGAAACAACCGGACAGCAGCTATTTACTTACCCTAATCTCACCATTTCAAAAAGCTACATGTTACTCTGTCTCTCAAAAAAAAATTCTCTAACACAATGCTGTTTTTGGCTTCCTGTTCAATTAATGAAGAGAATTCTCAACAATATCTATAATAATAAAAGCATAATATGCTAATTAGACCAGACATCCTTCCGGATGACCTTCTGGATGAGGCTGGGGCTGGGAGGGAAGCATAGGTCCCGGGTGCCAGTGCCGGCAGCCAGGGGAAGGAAGGCCTACTCTTAAATGAATTTCATGCATTGGGCCTCTAGTACATATCCTATCTAATAATAGACAAATATGCAAATTGACCATACCTCTGACACACCCACAAGCCATGCCCACCATCCAATCAGAGCGAGTATGCAAATTAACCCAAACCAAGATGGCTACAGCCACAGAGAGCAAGGTTTCCTAGGTAACAGAGGAAGCCAAGCTTTCCACCTGCCCTTGCCAGGCCTAAGCCTCCACTCAAGCTACAAAGTTTCAATTATGGAAGGTAAACAAATGGTGGCAGAATGGAGCTTGAGAGAGCAGGCCAGGGTTGCCACCGGCAACAGGGGAAGCAAAGCTTTCGGCACACCCTGGCCAGACTCCCCCGCTTAAGGCAATAAAGTTTCAATTATAACCCCAACACAAATGGCTGCTGGCCGCTGAGGGAGCCCCAGGCTTGGCTCTGCTCCAGGCTACAAAGTTTCAATTGTAGAAGGAAAATAAATTCCAGCTACCAGGGCCTCCACTTTGGTTGCCAGGGGGCGTGGCCAGCCTGCAAACCACCACAGGCTCCTTGCTCAGGCCGGCCCACACCCCAAGGGAACCCCCATCTGATCCAGGACGCCCTTCAGGGCAAACCAGCTGGCCCCCACCCCTGTACCAGGCCTCTATCCTATCTAATAAAAGAGTAATATGCAGACTGATCATTACTGCAACACACAATATAGCTGCCCCCATGTGGACACAAGATGGCCAGCAGGAGAGGGCAGTTGGGAGGCACCCAGCCTGCAAGGGAGGGCAGTTGAGAGGGACCAAGCCTGCAAGGGAGGGCAGTTGGAGGTGATCAACCCTGCAGGAGAGGGCAGTTAGGGGTGACCAGGCTGGCAGAGGAGGGAAGTTGGGGGCAAACAGGCTGGCAGCAGAGTGGTTAGGGTGTGATCAGGCTGGCAGGCAGAAGCGGTTAGGGGCAATCAGGAAGGCAGGCAGGCAAGCAGTTGGGAGCCAGCAGTCCTGGATTGTGAGAGGGATGTCCGACTGCCCGTTTAGGGATCCAACTGCCCACCAAAATCGGGCCTAAATGGGCAGTCGGACATCCCTCAAGGGGTCCCATATTGGAGAGGATACAGGCTGGGCTGAGGGACGACCCCCTCCGTGCACGAATTTCGTGCACCGGACCTCTAGTACTAGTATAAGCTCCATAATCTTTGCCTTTGAAATTGGGTATCTATTAACTTGTGGAAGTACAAGTATACTCTCATTCTTTTTTAAATCTAATTTTCATAAAAATCAAATTAGAACCTGTGTTGAATAAAGCTTATAATAAAAAATAGCAGTCCTCTGCCCCCCCTGCCCCCTCCTCCAGACAAACTTTCCATTTAGCTGCTTCTGGCATTTACCTCTAAATAACATGCTTATATACCACTACTTCCAGATTTATCTACTGATTTCCTACTAAGAAAGCTAGCCACTTAGTTCATTTACATCCACTATTCCCCATACCTCTCTATCCCTATTCTTCCCATTGATTCATCACCATTTGGGGTTAAATTAGTATTCAGCATTATTACAACTATGCAAATATGCTTGCAGCTGAGCCATTTAGTGTACTATGATTACATTTCCTTTCCTGAACAGACTTCTCCATTCCCCTGTCCAATTAGTAATTTTTCATTTGGTTACTTTTATTTGGGTCCTAATAATTCTTCACCAAAATTTTCTGCAAAGCTGTAAAACCAGCCAGGACAGCGTTTATAACCAAGCACATCAGCCAGTTTTTATTTGCTTCACTCTTATCCTTGTGTTAACTCTGCTGGAGCCTTCTGTACATCTGTTGCAATCTGGCACAGTTTCTCTAACCCTGCTGTGTCTCTTAGGAATTCTTAGGAATTCCTTTTACTTTTCTCCTTTGGATCCCTGCTTCTGGGATCCCATTCTTCCTTTTTCTTGGCTTATGCCCACTTTTGGTGAGACAGGTCCTCTAGTAGTTTCCTGGGAAAGGTTTCATGAGAGGTACATGTTTAAGCTTTTGAGCAACGTCATACTTGTTTAGTAAATTACCTGGGCATAGAATCTATATTAATAAAAGAGTAATATGCAAATTGGTCAGGATGCCCTCATAGTAACAATCGAACAGCAGGCTGCCTGGGGCGACAAGGCCAACAGGGGGTTAGTGAGGGACAACCAAACAATTGAACAGCAGGCTGCATGTGGTGATCAGTCTGGCAGGGAGGGTTAGTGTGGGATGACCAAACAACCAAACAGCTGCATGGAGCAACCAGGCCGGCAGGGGGGGTAGTTGGGGGCAACCAGGCCAACAGGGGGGGCAGTTAGGGGTGACCAGGCCAGCAGAGGGGGGCAGTGAGGGGCAACCAGGCTGGCAGGGGGTGAGCAGTTGGGGGTGACTGGCAGGGGGGGAGTTAGGGGTGATCAGGCCAGCAGGCAGAGGCAGTTAGGGGTGATCAGGCTGGCAGGGGGGCAGTTAGGGGTGATCAGGCAGGCAAGCAGGTGAGCAGTTAGGAGCCAGCGGTACTGGATTGTGAGAGGGATGTCTGACTGCTGGTTTAGGCCTGATCCCGGGATGGGGCCTAAACTAGCAGTCGAACATCCCCTGAGGGGTCCCGGATTGGAGAGGGTGCAGGCTGGGCTGAGGGGATTTCCCTACACACACACCGTGCATGAATTTCGTGCACCAGGCCTCTAGTTCTATAATGAAAATCATTCTCAGAATTTTTAAATCATCTTATATTACCTTCTAGTACTTATTTTTTCTCTTATATTTGATGCCATTTTGGTTCTGATTGCTTTACATGCATCTGTTTTTCTCTTTGGTAGTGTCATTTTACTCATCTCTTGAAATATTTTTGATACTTGTTTAAGTTTTTTATTCTTTGAGCTAGGTATTTGATGGTTTATTTTAATTTGAAATTTTATTTTTAAGAAGTTATTTTTCTGCCCTAGCCGGTTTGGCTCAGGTCTGTGGACTGAGGGGTCCCAGGTTCCATTCTGTTCAAGGGCATGTACCTAGGTTGCAGGTTTGATCACTGGCCCTGGTTGGGGTATGTGCAGGAGACAACCAATCAATGTGTCTCTCTCACATCGATGTTTCTCTCTTTATCCCCTCCCTTCCACTCTCTCTAAAAATCAATGGAAAAATGTTCTCCAGTGAGGATTAACAACAACAACAACAACAACAACAAAATAAATTATTTTTCTGTTTTTGTTTTCAGGTATTTTAAATTTTAATTGTAAAATATATCATTTATCCAAAAGTAATTTTTTTCTTTCTTGTAATGTTTTATTCAAATGTTCATATCAAGGGCTTATAAAACTTACAAAAATGAGCTTTTTTAGACTCTGCAAGAATTTCTACATCATTGCTAGTTCTGAAGCAAATGGAAGAACTTACCAATTAGGCCATCTGGTCTTAGAGTTTTCTTTGTGAAAGGTTTTTACTTACAAATTTATTTACTGTAAGAGATATGGTTTCTCTTCTTGGTGAGATTTTCTATTTCTTCTTGGTAAATTTTGATGTTACGTTTTTATAGAAAATTTTTCATTTCTCTAAAATTTCAAATTATTGTCATGAAGTTGTTCATAATATCTTGTAGGATTTGTAGGATTATCATCTTTTTCATACTTGCTATTGATAGTTAGTACTTTTTCACTCTCTTTTTGTGTCTCTAAATCTCTTTGTCTCCCTAATCTTTCTGTTTCTCTCTTTTTGCCTTGGTATTAAAGAACAGGCTTATCAAGCTTCTTGTGTAAAGGTGGCCCTTTTACAATAAATATTTTTGATGTTGTAGACTACAGACTGCCCTAACTAACACAATGAGGTTTCAAAGTCTGCAAATTGATTGGTTGCTTGTTCACTCATTTGACAAGTTTTTAATCAGCAGGTATATTTTAAGTACCTATTACGTGCCCATGCATTGTTATATGTCAGGGGTCAGAAACTTTTTCTGTAAAGAGCCAGATAGAAAATATTCAGAAAATATTTTAGGCTTTGCAGGCTATACAGTCTCTGCTGCTGCTACTCAACTCTACCACTGTATTCTGAAAGCAGCCATAAGTGACATGTAAATATATGAGCATTGCTATGTTCAAGTAAAACTATATTTATGGACACTGCAATTTGAATTTCATGTGTCACAAAATATTATTTTTCTTTTGATTTTTTCCCCTCCAAATATTTAAAAATGTGAAAACAATTTTTAGTTCATGGCCCACATTAAAAGAGGTGTTGGCTGGATTGGTCCGGAGAGCTGTAGTTTGCCAACACCAAAAATTAGCAGGTTTCTTTTTGTTGTTGATTTTCTTCTTTTATGTTTACCTTCTTTTTCAACATTTTCTGCTCAAATGTTATTTCCTTTTTTCTACTTTCTAAGATTTAACTTATTGTTTTTATACCTTCTTGAACTGGATACCTAAATTGCTGACTTTTTTGGCCTTTTTTATTTTCCAGCTTATGCATTTATATTTGAATGTTGCTAAGAATAAATCTTAAAAGTTCTCATCACAAAAAATAAAGTTCTTATCACAAGAAAAATTCATAATTATGTGTAGTGATGAATAGTAACTAGACTTTTTATGGAAATCATTTTGAGTTGTATACAAATATCAAATCATTATATTGTACACCTGAAACTAATAAAATATTACCTGCCAATTATACCTCAATAAAGTTCTTACTAAGTGCTACTTTCTAAGTGCATCTCATATATTTTAATGTCATTCTTTTTTCATTAAATTAAATATATTTAATTGTATATGCTTTCTTCTCTTTTTTTATTTTCTTCTTTGATACTAGGATAACTTAGACATATATTTCTTGGTAGCTTAAAAATATATTGCTTAATTTTCCAACACTTAAGGATTTTCTCTTTTTTGTTCTTTCTAGTTGATTTCTAAGCTTAATTTCACCATGGTCAGTGAACATACTTGAATGATTTCAATCATTTGAAATTTGTTTTATGGTCCAGAATATGGTCAATATTGGCTAGTAAACGTTCCATGAGCACTTGTAAAGAATTTTAACTCAGTCTTGAATGAAGTGTTATTTGTATGTCAATTAGGTTAACTTTATTAGCTTGTAGCTTTATTATTATTCAGGTATGGTGAGGCCAACCAGAAGAGATCAGAAGACAATTGCCATCGAAAAGATAGGTTGTGACTCACAGATCTCAAGGGGAAGAGGACACCACACCAGGCAGGGCCACCAGGGGAAGCACCAGGATCAGTCAAGGGTGGGGGGTAAGGAAATTTGGGCAAGAGCTTTTTGCGTTTTTCTTTTGTTGTTTTTGTTTGTTTGTTTGTTTGACTGTGGTTTCTTTGGGAAGGAACAGACAAGCCAGGGTAAGCGGGTTTGAATAGCTTTGGTGGTCTCTGGGGCATAGGGGATATTCATAGTACCTAGTACTCGGGTCTGGTAATCACTCCATTGTGCTTGTCTAAGGCAGGTGGATGGTGGCCCTGAGTGTGAGAGCTAAATAGATGAGGTGGTTGAGGGTGCACACTAGATCAAAAATAATATAAGTGACTGTTAACTGTCTGGAAGAGGGACAGATGGTCCAATGTGGGCACCAGCAACTAGGACGCCCAAGAAGGCTTGTGCTTAAAAATGTACCAAAGTATTTAAATCCCAAGCAACAGGTTCTACTAGCTAACAAATTAGCATCAGTTCTAAAATGTTTTTCTTTATTGATAAGTCAAAAGAACTTGATTTCCCTAAAATTGATGCTCAGGACTACGCTGAGTCTGGAATGTAGACAAAACAAAGAGATTTTCTCTGTAAAAAATTATTGTACTGAGCACTCTGCAAATCGAATCCAGGAATTGTTTATTTTTATTGATTGATACTGCCATTATGAAATGCTATAAAGAGGTCTGTCTTTTACATGTTCCAGGATGCAATTAAATAGATTTTATGAAATCTGTGCAGAATAACATTTGGAGATGAACAATTGTATTTCATGTGTGACTAGGACTGAAAAGAATAATTGGCCTTAAATTAGGTGAGCATGGTATTGATTAAGTTTCTTGATCCTCAAGGTGACAAAGCACTGTAATAGATTAACAGGGATGTTGTGAATCCCAAAGAGTGTTTTTTTTTGTGTTTGTTTGTTTGTTTTTAAAAAAGGTAATACTATGTAAAAGATACATTCCATCCATTTCTCCCAGAAAAACTTCATTTTCCCTCATCTACATTATTTGAGCATGTATTCTCTCATCTCCCTTTCCTACTTACTACCATTGAGGATGTTGTTAGCTTTTATGAAAAAGATAGATTTTTTTATGCACTTCACATTGCAATGCCTGTTACCACTTCAAGGCCATTATATTTCCATTTTAACCAAACAAAAGCTTATTTTCAGGTTCCTATCTTGTGCTTATAGCATCATTCATGTGTCTTAACTGCTGCTGTCTACTGACTTCCAGTTGCACAATTTATAATCTCGTGCCCCAAACTTTCTCCCATGGTGATCCTAATTCCCCTACAAGTGTCCTTTGAATGAATCATCTAACCTTCCAAGTTGCATCTAACCTTCCAGCCTTGACCTTGGAGGTCCACTGACTATCTTGAAACATCCATTCCTGTTTCTTTTTTTGCTGAAGAGTCACATTTTGATTGGGTGACCGCATGGCACCCAGAGGGTTGCTGAATAGTCTAGGGCAGTGGTCGGCAAACTCATTAGTCAACAGAGCCAAATATCAACAGTACAACGATTGAAATTTCTTTTGAGAGCCAATTTTTTTAAACTTAAACTTCTTCTAACGCCACTTCTTCAAAATAGACTTGCCCAGGCCGTGGTATTTTGAAGAGCCACACTCAAGGGGCCAAAGAGCCGCATGTGGCTCGCGAGCTGCAGTTTGCCGACCACGGGTCTAGGGCATCCCCTTCTTTTTGTCAGAGATTTGTTTAGGAGTTGGCATGTGACCCAGTTTGGGCCAAAAACCCTGGAGGCTAACTCTATTTGGGCCTTTTAGTTAAAACACTTTCCTCACTGCTTAAGAGTGATAAATAGCAGAAGAAATAGCTCCTTATCTCCCTTGCCCATTGTTGTGTCTGGAACATAAAACAGGAGTCATAGCCACTGTTTCCCAACCACAGGGAAGCTAAACTGACAGGCAAAGGGTTGCTGAATGAAAATGTGCAGAAACAGATGATGAAATGGTAAATTGGGTAAACCTGAACCTGTCCTACCTCACGTTAAAGGGATCTTCCTTTGTTGAGAGCCTGTTGAATTGGGATTTTTTTTATTTGTAAAATGTGATTTGTTTGATCTTGATATTTCCTTGTAATTAATTTAGACGATGCATTTATGGCAGGAGTTCTGCTAACCTGAAGCGCTGTTTAGTTTTTCTCGGTGCAGCTAGGAGGAGCCACCGAGGTCCCTTCCTCCTAATAATGGTGAGGCCAACTTGGTCACTTGGTTAAGGCGGCCTGCCTGCTTTCTCCACTCCAAAGTCAGAATCACCTGCATTGTGCTTGTTAGAAATTCAAGTTCCTGGGCCCCACCCCAAACCTACTAAATCAGAATATCTGGGTCGATGCCAGGGAATTTGCATTTCTAACTTCTCCCCCGTGTTTGAGAATCTCTGTTCTAGATTACAGAGAGGCTAATGCCAGAGCAAAAATGTCTCCCTCTGGGCCCAAAGCATTGTTTCTCAGTGCTGGCTGCATATTTGAATCACCTGAAGTGCTTATTCCTGGGCCTTACCCTCAACTAATTAAATCAGAATGTTGGGGGCTTGGTGGCGGCAGGATTAAAAAAATTTTTTTTTAGCTTATGAGTGTTTTCTGTTTTGTTTTTGTTAATCTTCACCCAAGGATGTTTTTTTCCCATTGATTTTTATAGAGAGTAGAAGGGAGGAAAAGAGGGGGAGAAAGAGAGAGGGAAACATCAATGTGAGAGAGACACATATATTGGCTGCCTCCAGCACGTGCCCCAACTGGGCCAGGATTGAACCTGAAACTCAGATGTCTGCCCTTGACCGAGAATTGAACCCATGACCCTTCGGTGAGCATGCAGATGCTCTAACCACTTAGCAACACCAACCAGGGCGCTTCTAAGTATTTTTAATGTGTATCCTCAATTAGAGTTCCTTGTTTAAACCTAACGGTCTAAGAATTGCCTTCAGGGTGTTGATAAACTTGCTGAAGTTGCATAATACACAAAAATTGGGGTGCCTACCTGGCTCATGATGGGTACGCCTCCATCTTTGAGAGGAGTCTTGATTGACAGTGGAGGCATCCAGTGGCCAGGACTCATTGGTTCAGCTTGGACATCCAACCCAAGCCAAGTCCACCAGTATCTTTGTCCTGGAAGGGTTTTTTTTTTGTTAAAAATCTTTTTTTCACTCATATATTTTCTTTCCTAGACTGCTTCTCAAAATAAACATAACTTTATTTTTTATTGTAATAAAAATAACACAATAGAAATAAATCCAGACAATAAAAAAAGGTGTAAAGTAAAAATAAAAATTGCCCCCACCCAGAGAGAGATCTTATTAACATTTTGATGGGTGCCTTGCTATGTTTTTTTCATGCATATATTAAAAAATGCTGTCTTAAAAAAATGCTGTCTTGTAATCTCTTTTATTAAATGTAACATATGGATATACGAATATTGTTTCTTATAATGAATATTGATCTTAATGATTATTTTTAAATCTGCATAGTAGCAATCTAGTGCCTGGCTGTTCTGTAATTTATTTAACGAGTTCTCTTTTGAAAAAATATGCTTTCCAGTCTTTCACTATTATGAATAACACCATAATGAGCATATTTGTACATATAACTTTGTATGCCTTTCCAGGTATTTCCTTAGGATAAATTCACAGAAGTCAGATTGCTGGGTAAACAGCATGCCTATTAAAAACTTGATTACATATTGCCAGATTACTCCCTAGATATTTGTATCTTATTTGTACTGCTACCATCTCAGCATGAGAGTATGCTGCTTCACACATTACCAATACCAGCTATTAGTAATCTTAACATTTTGCCAAACTGTTAGGCAAAAATGATTCTTATTGTTGTTTAATCACTTTGATTCCTTGAGAGGGGAAGCACTGATCAAATTCTGGTGAGAACATTTTATTTAAGCCATGAAAGCCACTAGGCTCAGTCCCACAAAACAAGTGACCTGGATCTGATAAAGGCTCCGATGACATCCTGCTGATAATTATTATTGTTTAACACTTTGCTTTTGGGGGTGTATACAGTTAAGTTACTGGCTGTTTGATTTTTGGTTTCCCTTTTAGTCCCAAATATCTGAAGTTAAAGTGGGAGAAATTTGGAAGGATCTTGAAGCAGTTATTGATCCCTTCCTACCCCCGTCACTTCAGTGAAATAGCAGGAAACACTGAAGGTCTGATACACTTCCCTAGCGGCATCACTTCTCTTTGTGTCCTCACACGTCCGGTCTGAAATTCTTTTTTCTCAAAAGCTCTTTTTCTCATCCGGCAGTGACTTATTCCTTTTTTCCCCCAGTCCACAGACCTTTTTGTTTCAATCGAGGTACACTTACGTAGCACAAATATAACCATTAGCTATTTTAAAGTGTACATTAAGTGGCTTTTAGTAATAAATTTACAGTGTTGTGCAGGCAGCGTCTCTATCTAGTTCTAAGACCTTTTCTTCCCCTCAAAAGAAACCCCACACCCATGCAGCAGTCACTGGCCATTTCCGCATGTGTGGGCCCTTGGCAGCCTGACAGATGAGCTTAGAAATGGACAGTCAACAGAAATGACTGGACATCAAACATGTTTTTTTGTGGGACATAAATCTCAGCCAGGTGCAAAAATTACCTTTTAGGATAGCTTTTTTTTTTTTTTTTTTTTAAAGCGCCACCTGAAAATAACAAGTGTTGGTGAGGATGTGGGGAAATTGGAACCCTGTATACTTCTAGTGGGAATGTAAAATGGTGTAGCTGCCATGGAAAACAGTATGGTGGTTCCTTGGAAAACAAGCAGAATTACTGTATGATTCAGCAATTCTATTTTTGGATCCATACTTAGAAGAATTGGATGTAAGGACTTAAAGTTGGTGGGTGTTTTTTTTTGACAGTCAGTATTATTTTATGTTAGTTTCAGGCATCTAGCACAGTGGTTAGATATTTATATAAATTACAAAATGATGCCCCCCCCCCGATAAGTCTAGTACTCAAACAGATATTAGTACACTCATATTCATAGCAGCATCATTCACAACCAAGGTGGAAGCAACCCAAGTGTCCATTGATGAATGAATGGATTAAAAAAAAAAGTGGTGTATACTACAAATGAAACATTATTTGTCCTCAAAAAGCAATGGAATTCTGATGTATGCGGCAACATGAATTAACTTTGAAGATATTATATCAAGTAAAATAATCCAGTCCCCAAAAAACAAATACTCTATAATTCTACTTATATGAGGTAACTAGAGTAGTCAAATTCAGCAACAGAAAGTAAAATGGTGGTTGCAAGGAGCTGGGCATGGGTTGGGGTGGGGGTAGAGAGTTGGGAGTTAGTGTTTAATGGGTGTAGAGCTTCCGTTTGGGAAGTCGAAAAGGGTTCTGGAGACAGAGGGTGGTGATGCTTGCACAACAATATGAATGTGCTAAATGCCTCTGAACTATACACTTAAAAATGGCTAAAAGGGTACATTTCATGTTCTGTGTATTTTACCACAATTTAAAGCATTATCAGAGTCATCTGCAAAAAAACACAGGAAGCATCTACAGAGGGCAATTTGACCATAAAAAGGAATAATGAGCCTAGTAAATGCATATGTGTAAATAAGTCATCTTAATATTTATAATTTTCTAATGCTAAAATAATTTCTCACTTATCAGTCACTTTTAATTTTATAATGCTAAAAGAATTTCTCACTTATCAGTCAATTAATTACAGTATTCTTAGGATAAATATATATAAAATAATTATGGAAAAAAAATGGTTGGTGCAGGGAGAAATAACATTTGCAGCCAGTTTGAAGGATTTGTCTTTTCGGCCTCGTTTTGGTATCTATTTTCACTAAAACTTAGTTATTACTTCATGTGTGGACCCCTTGCCAGTCTGCCAGATGAGCTTAGATATGGACATTAAAAAACGAAAATAGAATATCAAGCATATTTCTTGTGAGGTATGAATCACAGCCAGGAATGCAAAAAGAATCTTTTTCCTGAATCTGTAGCTCTAGTTGTTGAGACAATATATTATTTTCTGGTCAGCACTAGATTAAATCGGATCTTTTGAAAATGGAAGTTAGAACACTAAAGTCAGAAATGTCTTTATTTGGAATTTGAGAAATGTACAATGTGATATTATGGAAAGACACATAAAAATATCAATTTCCTTCTAAGTTTTGTCCACAGTTGCTATAGAACTTTATAAAAAATTGTTGACTGGTTTCTTCTCCATGAATAAAAGTACCTCAAACAGTAAGTAACACTAGTAACTATTTATATTTTGTTTAATGTTCATTTTGTTAATGTTGTAATTTATTTAAATGATTAAAATTCCTTCAAACATTAAGCATAAATGATTAATATTCCTCTAAGTATTTACATGCTACTTAGATTAATAAATCAAAACTTATACATTCAACAAATTAAATGACTCCAATGCTTAAGCATCAATTGCAAACTTATTTAATCAAACTCTTTTAAACATTGAATACAATCACAAATCTCATCCATCTAATGCTCCAAACACCTGAAAAAGCAGAAGATATGCGCAGAGCACAGCAATGATTTCAGGACTGAGTACAAATGAGGCAAAGCTGTAGGTTGATTGATTTCTTATATTTTTCTAGGATTGTCTTTCTAGAGTTGCAGAGTTTTACAAGACCCGACAGGAAAAGAATACCTCCTCCGGCCAGCTGAGGTTGTAGAGCCTGGTTGTCAAGAAAGCAGATCTTGATCGGGACTCGCCTCTATTGTGCCATCTAAAGTTTTAAATCTGAGCCTCAAATTCTCAAATTATTTAAGCCAATAAGACTTGAAAATGAAAAAAACACATAACAAAACCAAACAATAGCCCTGACCAGTTGAGTGTCGACCTATGAATGAGAAGGTCGTGGTTCGATTCACGATCAGGGCACATGCCCAGGTGGAATGTGCAGGAGGCAGCCAATCAATGACTCTCTCTCATCATTGATGTTTCTACCTCTCTTCCCTTCTCCCTTCCTCTCTCTAAAATCAATAAAAGCATTTTTTTTGTAAAAAAAATAGTTTTTGATAAATATCTCTTAAAAAGTAAAAGTTGGCTAAGTCTTGTATGAATGTAATCCTGAATTATTTTTCAGGAGGTTCTAGTGGAGTGATTTGTGTAAATTCTGACTCCACCTGATAACAACTGCATAATTGGGAGCAAGACTTTTATTTATTTTATATTGAGGTTATAATTAAAATATAACTTTATATTAGTTTCAGGTATTCAATGATTCGATATTTGTATATGTTGCAAACTGATCACCATAAGTCTAGTTAACATCTATCACCACACATAGTTATAAATTTTTTCCTTGTAATGAGAACTTTTAAGATCTCTCTTAGCAACTTTATTTTGCAATACAGTATTATTAACTATATTCACCATGCTGTCTGTACTTTATATCCTCATGACTTATTTATTACTGGAAGTCTGTATCTTTTGGGGCAAGACTTTTAACTTCTCAAAATTTTAGTTTTTATTTTAATAAAAAACAACAACAGAGGTTCACTGTCCTCCCTGCATCCATGAAGCTGATATCAGAATCCAATTATAGGCAACACTTAAAAGTATTTTAAAATAAAAGCATTATAACAGTTTCCTTTACCTGGTCTCACCAAATAGTCTGAGTTTTATGGAAAATTAATGACTTTACCTCAAAATCTTGACTTTCCAGCCTTCATACGTTGCAAGTTGAGGACCAGGATAGGGCAGTACCATCAGGGCATCTGGTGGCCAGCCTTAGGGTGATGGCGGTGTCGGGTGCAGCTACAGAGTTTTGTCAGATTCAAGCCTTGGACTGAGGAGAGGGCACAGTCCTCTCGTGGCCACATGCAAGCCCCAGCTTGGAGGGCAGAACCCGCCCAGCACAATTATAGCCAACAGCTGTAGTTGTAAGCTTGAACCTGTGGTCCGAACACGTGGCCCCACATGCCTAAGTGATAGAGGCTGCAAGTAAACAAAGCTTGATCAGGTGCATGTCATTGAGTAGGATCGAAACCCAGGAGAATGTTGTAAACATCTTGACCACGCCCTTACTTTGCCTCATGGCATCTGCTACAAAATAAAGACACGGCTTGTGGGCACTGGCGCTGTCTTTAAAGAGAAGCAGCGTCCCACCGAGACCCAGCTTTCATTCTCCTCTGTCTTTGCTAAGCCTTTCACCACCCCCACTCAGGGTCACTGAACCTGGCTGAGCTGGCGCGGCACATAAGGCGCCCTGGGGCTGAGTATGCCATGGCCGTGCCAGCCCGCCACATGGCGGTACCATAAGATGGTGTTCTAGAGTGGGATCCTCCATTTTACCTATGCTTTCATTTTACAACGCTTCCAGACTGATCAGACTCACTGACCTAACTGAACTCACAAGAATCTAGCATGTACACCAGTAAGCTAATTTACAAGTTTGCCACAGAGACCAGAATATTTGTGTCTGATGGACAGGGCGCTCTGCGTCATGGTGTCTGTGTCTCTGCAAGCTAACTTCATAATCCACAAGATCTTTCTTGATACGGAAACAGAGCAAAGAGAGATGAATAATGATTACAATAACAGTAAAAAGACCTGCCATTGCTGAGTGATTTCTATGTTTGTTAATTTTCACAACGGCCTTGCAAAGAAGATATTATCATTTCTGTTTGACAGCTGGAGAAATGGAAAACACAGGGAATTTACATACCTTTTTGAAGACTATAAATCCCGGAAACACTGGAGCCACTTTTCGGGCTGGAGTGAGATCAGATGAACACGTCCTGGCAGAGCTCTCCAGTGACAGGGAGACTGCTGTCCACAGATGCAATGTCTGCACATTTGATGGTGCTGGATAAAGGCCTGCAAATTCTCTCAGATGCCTTATTATCTAGGCTCCATGCTAAGTGTCCCCTTCTGTATCCCAGGGCTTCCGTAATTATGCCCAGCACACTTAACTTGTTGGTTACATATATATTCTAGTCCAGCCTCCTCGATATCCCGCCAGACACCTTGCTTGGTTGGATCAGTGAGTGTCCCCAAGGCTTTTGGGAAAAACAATCACAGACATTTACTGGGGTGAGACAGAGACTCTGCTAAGGGCAATAACATCGCTTCCTCCGAGTTGATAATCTTTACATGCTGTTCAACATTTATTTTATTTTTAAAAAATACATTTTTATTGATTTCAGAGAGGAGGAGAGAGAAAGAGAGTGAGATAGAAACATCAATGATGAGAGAGAATCATTGATTGGCTGCCTCCTGCATGCCCCCTACTGGGGATCGAGTCCACAACCTGGGCATGTGCCCTGACCGGAAATCATACCATGACCTCCTGGTTCATAGGTTGATGCTCAACCACTGAGCTACGCTGGCTGAGCTGTTGTCCAACGTTTATTAAATGAATGCAGGACAAACTGATTTTTATTACTTAAAATTGTACCTTTCTGTGTATTCCAAATAAGATAAATGTGTTTCTGATATAAACTGACATTTTAGCTTATTTGGAGTTTCCTTTTATTTCACAATGTGGCTTTTACTCAGCTGCACAGTGTAAGTGATCTGACTCACTGAGTGCAGAGTGAATTCCATTGACATAATTCTTATAATGATAGTAGCATTTTCTGATCTGAACAAGTGCCTGTCTCTGCTTTACATGCCTTTGTTTTAAAAGATTTTTAAAAATGGTTTTTAGAGAGGGAGGAAGGGAGAGGGAGGAACATTAATGTGAGAGCAAAACACTGATTGGCTGTCTCCTGCATGCCCCATACTGGGGCTCGAACCCGAAACCCAGGCATGTGCCCTGACCAGGAGTCTAACTGGCAGCCCTTTGGTACACAGGATGACGCTCAACCAACAGACCCATACCAGCCAGAGCTCTACATGCCTTTTTTATCCTCATAAAAATCTCTATAAGGTAGATACTATTATCTCCATTTTTACGGATGAGGAAAATGAGGCACCGAGAAGGTAAGAAATTTGCCAAAAGTTCACACAACTTGTAAATGGCTGAAGCTGGAACCGAATCCAGGCCGTCTGTCAATATACTGACCTGCCTCGTGGTTAAAGTTACTAATGGCTATGAGCTAAATTGTGTCCCCTCAAAATTCATGTCTGGAAGCGCTAACCCCCAATACATCAGAATGTTACCATATTTGGAGTAGGGTCTTTAAAGAGGTGATTATGTTAAAATAAGACATTAAGGTGGGCCTTAATCCAATGTAACTGCTGTCCTTATAAGAAGAGGCGATCTGGACACAAACATTTCCTCTTCCTCTAGGAGGGTCACCAGGGAGGCGCACCCGCTGAGAAGAGCATTGGGGACACAGCAGCGAGAACGAGGCTACCTGCACAGAGAGGGAGGCCTCAGGAGACACCAAAGCTGCCGACACCTTCATCTGGGACTTCTGGCCTCCAGAACTGGGAGAAATGCATTTCTGTTGTCTAAGCCACCACGTGTGTGGTCTTTTGTTACGGCAGCCCTGCCAAACTAACACATTAATTTTCTTCAAAGGAAGCTTTAAAAATTCTTTCCCTTATCAAACTACTTCCTACTCTTCTGTAATTCTCTTAGCCTCCTTTCCTCCCTTCTTTTTTCCTTTGCCTTCCCGCCCTCCTTGCTTCGCTCTCTCCCTTTTCCTCCTCCTCCTCTCTCTGTCTCTCTTTGACTCTCTCCATCTCTCTTTGACTCTCTACTCATTCTGCAATTTTTCTGAACCAGAAGATTTATTGATCATCATATTAAAGGGCTTAAATCTATAATAATAAAAGCATAACAGGCTAATTAGACTGGACATCCTCCCGGATGAAGCCAGGGCTGCAAGGGAAGCCCAGGTCCCAGGTGCCTGCCAGTGGCTGGAGGGAAGCCTGGGTCCCGGGTGCCAGAGGGAAGCTGGTGCGGGCAGCCAGGGGAAGGAAGGCCCACTCTTGCACGAATTTCTGCATCGGGCCTCTAGTATTCGATAAAAAAGAAGTCCGAGTAGAGAGCACCGGGCCATGCGTGATTGATGAGCATTTTCTGAGTCTTTGCTGACCTTTGGCCTCTCTCAGGAGGCCAGCCTCAGGGTCTCCTCACAGCCATGATGCCTTGTGTGGTGAGCATGTGCACCTGGCAGGGAGCCTCAATGAGGGTGGACCAGCTCTCGTCTCCACTGCAAGATTCCGCCACAGTGGAGGAAGTGGGGCAGGTGTATATTCTGCCAGGTCGGAATCTCGAGGTGACCCACAGTTCACCTGAGAGTCAGTCTATCGATGCTGTGTGCCCTCTGGGAACCAGCTCAGGGTAGCTGACGGGCTGGCTGGGTGTGGAATGTCCCGAGGAGCTGTGTTTTTCTCATTGAAATCCCCAGTGCCCAGCTGTCTTCAGATCGGTTTTATTATTACTTAGGTGTGGGGAGTCCAACAGACCAGGAGATGGTCACCACTGAAAAGATAGTTTGTCCCTCACCGTTCCCAGGAGGAGGGGGCACTCCAGGCCACGCAGGGCCCCGTGGGGAGCACGGGAAGCAGTGGGCTCAGCCGGGGGCAGAGAGAGCAGGAAGGGAACAGCGGACCAGAGCCTTTAATATGGTTCCCAAGGGCCGGAACAGGCTAGGCAGGGAAAACAGGCCTAGGACTGGCTGGTTTGGTAACTTCAGGGTGCTTGGGGGCCGAGGGGCTGTTCTTGGTTGTCCGGTATCTGGGCCTGCGGTGATTAGGGCCCATGGAGAACGGCTCAGAGTGTGAGAACATGACTAAGAAGGCAGCTGACGTACAGGGCTCCAAACTGGTTGGTTTGCTTTTGAAAAGTGCACTGGCAGGTGAGTTGGGAGGGGCAGTCCCTCCAGATTCCGGAAGATGCCAGATGTCAAAGCATCAGAATACGGCAAATAAAAGCCATGCTCAAAGCACTAGCGCACAGTCAGGCTCACGACTAGTGGCGATCAGCATCTCCTACACTGAAACGCTGGGTGGCATTGTCCGCACAAAAGGCAAGGCACCTGCTCTCGAGCAGCGCAGCTGCTGGGCACACACCTCTTGGTTTCTCTTACTGCAGATTTGTCTCCAATATTTTCACAAGGTTTTTGGGAGGATGAGTGCATGAAAGAGAGATGGCAGAGAGGGCCAGGTGCCCTGCCCCCTCTTCCCACAGGGCAGGCCATGGAGGTCTCCTTTGTCCCATCTGAGATGAGAGGACCATGTGTGTGCCAGACACGTGGCTAAGTGCATTAACACACCTACTGTCATGGAGCCCTCACATCCACCCTCTGAGGTGGCTGTTATATTCGCTCCAGCTCCTTGGATGTGAAAATGTAGATGTCAAGAGATTGATTAACCAATGTCACTCCAATGAATTCAATAAAAAAATAAATGATTGAAAATAAAGAAAGAGAGCCCCGCTGGTGTGGCCAGTGGTTGAGTGTTGCCTCTGAAGCAGGAGGTCATGGTTCTGTTCCAGGTTGCAGGCTCGATCCCCAGTGTGGGGCGTGCAGGAGGCAGCTGATCAATGATTCTCTCTCATCATTGATGTTTCTATCTCTCTCTCCCTTCCTCTCTGAAATCAATAAAAACATATTTAAAAATAAAAAATAAACAAAAAGAGAGAGACGAGTAATTTGCCCAAGGTCACACAATTAGTTGATCAGGTAGAATTTGAACTCAGCCTGTCCGAGTTCAAAGCTAGAGCTTAGCTGCCATGCAAAGATGGGATGGTCTCCTGGTGGGCTGCTTACCTGGCTCCGAGGAAGCAAAGGAGTTCATTTAGTAAATAAATTCATTTTACCATTTTATCTCCTCCACCCCACCCCTTCCCCAAACCATGGAATACATTTCAATATCTCTTGCTTGCAAGAGATATTGAAATATCTGCTCCCAATTTGGCTACATGGACTTGGGATAGCAGAGAGGGAAGGGGAGTCTTATGAGGACTGTCCAGTGAGCGTCCCTCACCCCGATCCCTAGGTTTATGAGTTTATGAAGAAAAAATAAACACTGGCAGCATATTACAGGGAGCCTCAATGCTACCAGAATTTTAGGTGGAAGGTGAGGGAGGCAGGAAACACCAACAAGGCTGTCCCAGAAGCCGTATTGTACCAACTAGCATGTCATCCAGCCCTGCCTGCCTCTCTGACAGTGGCCAGTAAACCAAGAGGTGGGTCTAAATAAAGTAAGCTTTCAAATGGGGATGGTCATGGTGTTTATTCTGGCTGTTGTCTTCTGTTTTCCCAGATTTTGGGGGATTTACTCAGGCAATCTGAGCTCCGTTCTTCATTGCCGGTGGCTGTGTTTTGGCAGAGACGTCCACACAGCTGAAAGGGTCCGTGGGAAGAGAAACTGGCATCTCAGCAGGGGTTCCAAGCAGTTTTATAACCCAGGGAACAAAGTGCCCTGGACTTTGCACACACCTCCTTTATTTGGTCTGATAATGCTTCCTCGTTAATATAGTTAGACGCTAAAAGTAGTTAAAACAGCTGATGAATACTTCCAGCCACCCAAATTCCTCATGGTCTGTTATAATCGACTAGTGACCTGGTGCATGGATTCGTGCACATTGAAAGGAAATTAATTAGAAGGTGGCCTGTGGAGTGGGACTGGGCAAGAAAGGTGGGACACGCCCGGGAGCCAACCTCCCACAGTCCCTCCCCGGCCAGCCGCACCTGGGGCAGCACTGGGGCTTGAAGGGTGTCTGAGGAGTGAGCGGGGGTCCCTTCGGCAGGTGGGGTCCCTCAGCCTGGCCTGCAGGGATCGGGCCAAAACCAGCTCTCTGACATCCCCAGAGGGGTCTTGGATTATGAGAGGGAGGTTCTCAGGTGATGTACCCTGGAATCGGGCTCCCTCCTCTCTGGTTACAGGATGCATCACCCAAGAACCACCACTGCCAAGTCACCGCAGCTCAGCAGCTCCTGCATTGAGCATCTGTCTCCTGGTGGTCATTGCGTGTCATAGCTACCAGTTGGATGGTCGGACAGTCGCTTAGCCTTTTATATATATATAGATGGTTAATTTGTTTATTCTTATCAACTCTGTTGGAGTGTCCTCTCTACTTGTATACAGGATAATTCTTCTAAGTTATGTTTAAACTCTTGACAAGAAAACTTTTTTCCTAGATGGAATTGTCCCTGGAAGAACAGCCAAAGAAAACAGATAAAATAAGAACTATTGTGACTAGAGCAGTGGAGGAGTCCTAGACCCCAATGTTCTGGCCCTTTTCTTTCATCTGATTCGACTTATGAACACACTGGTCTGTCCCATATTTAAACAGAAAAACTCTTTCCTCCCCTAAATTACTGGCCCATGTGAGGCATTCCGTCTAAGTATAGCAGTTGTTCCTTGACAAATTGCCAGTTGTGTTTCTCAGGCTAACAGGTGGGCTTTGAGAACGTGTATTCCACTGTTAATTGTTATGGAGAAGTCGGTGAGGGACTAGATTGTTCACAGTCTTTGTCGCCTTTGATTTTGGCTAGGCACTCGTCAGAATTAAGTCACATGAACTGAGTATATATCCCAGTTCTCAGGTGTACACAAAACTTGTAAATTAATACTATTGTGAGGTTCAAAAGCAGCAGGAAAGACAGTCTGCTGAGAGATTAGACAAGTATAAGTATTTTCAAAGAGGGATATATTTTGCTTTCCTTTCATGCCTCTCATAAAAAATGGGCATTCGTGATTTAAACTGCTTTTAGGTGAATTAGGATCACCTCCTAAGGCTCTGTTTGCTAAAGAAGTAGAAGTAGTCACCAGAGTGCTTGTGCTTTGAGAATACTGTCAGAAACAATGGTTTAAAGCCAACTACTTAAACATATTTTAGAGCAACATTTACAGGAAATGCCCTTCAACATTCAATTGGCTGATAGTCAACAGTTATGTGCAGTTGTATTAACTCATTTATATACTCAGGGGCACATTTTCCAATGACTTGTGACCTGGAAGTTTTACCAGAACACTACCTAAAATGAATTGTTTCATGGGTACACCATTGAGATTTTTATCATTTAAGGCAAAGGCGGGGCATTTATAAGTGCCTTTTATTTTTTTTCCCAGGCCAAAATTCTATCAACGATGTCTTCCAGTGTGAACTTTTGGGACCCAGCTTTGAAGCACACACAGAACTCTGCTTTGAAGACATGTTGACTTTAACTTAGGAATATTCCTCCTTATCCATCTTCTAGTCTGACATAATCTGATTATGTTCTTGACTTTTATGAGATGATTCAAATCTATTAAAAACCTGCAGCAAGACTATGTACTCTGGCTCTTGTCAGCAAATATAACCCTGACCATAACCTGCTTGTCTGTAGAGCTCTGTTTCACTGAAGGATGTATAGTTCATCCATCCTTCCTACATGTGTGTTTCACAAAGTATGGCCCACGGGCCATCAGCATGGAATCACCCAGGAGCTCCCTAAAAATGCTGAGGCCTGGCCCTCCTGTGCAGCTCTGAAATCTCAATCTCTGGAATGGGGTGAAGAAGCCTGCGATTAAATGAGCAGGGTTACTCGCTGAACTGAGACGCCATGCTCTCTACATTGTGGATCTACCTGGGGCCAAGCCAGATCGCAGAGTCATTTTTACTAAATTGTGTTCTGGCGCGAAGCCTTCGGAGACCTTGGAAGAAACAGATGTGCAGAGAAATCATCAAGTTTTCCGAGGAGCCACAGCTGTTGTACAGCCCCCATCTGTTCTCCATCATCACTGTGAATGCTGGTGGATGGAGCCGCGTGGCTGCTCTCCACTATCACTGTGGATGCTCCCTGCCTGGAGCGGGAGCAGCAGGAATTCTTAACTCCCCTCTTTGGCCAGGACTGACCCCCCTTTTATTCTCCCTTGTGTCGCAGAAGAAGTTTCCAGTTACATTTTTACTTTAACATTTATTTTAATCTTTAAATAGAAATGCAATAAAAATAGAGACACACTCAGAGAGAGGAGGCAGACAGCTTTATGATGGCGGGGGTGGGGGTGGGGAGAGCACGAAGGGAAGGCGGAAGGGATTGAGCAAAAAAGAAAAATAAAGAGTCCTGGCTGGTGGGGCTCAGTTGGTTAGGCATCAGCCCGTGTACCAAGAGGTCACTGGTTGGATTTCCGTTCAGGGAACATGCCCGGGTTTCAGGCTTGCTCCCCAGTAAGGGGCGTGCTGTAGGCAGCTGATCAATGTTTGCTTTCACATTGATGTTTCTCTCTCCTTCTCCCTCTCCCTTCCTCTGTCTCTAAAACAAAAAATCAATAAAAAAATATATTTTTTTTTTAAAAAAAGAGAGAACTCATGGACATAGACAATGGTGTGGTGATTGCAGAGGTGGAGGGGATGGGTGAAGGTGGAAGCGGGCATAGAGGAGGTAAAAGGTGATGAAAAATAAAATTAAAAAATAGAAATGCTATACTGTTGTAGCTATTGTAGAAATACTCCTTGAGATGTCATCCACCGTGTCACTCAATTCATAGCGCATCATTCAGTGTCACCTGGGATAATGGTCCTTAGTTCTGCTTGCTGCTACTGACAGCTGTAGCCTCTCAAGTCAGTAAACGTTGTTCCATATGGGCAATGTGAATGCTGTAACTGAGCAGGTTTTTGGCTTTGTTTTGGTAACTTGGCAATTCAGCACTAAATGCGTGCCCCCCTTTTTTTTTTAAAAAAAAAGATTTTTATTTATTTTTAGGGAGAGAGGAAGGGAGAGGGAGAGAGAGAGAAACATCTGTCCAAGAGCAAAACATCGATTGGCTGGCTGCCTCCTGCACGCCCCCCTACTGGGGATCCAGCCATACCTGAGTATAGGCCCTGACTGAGAATCCAACCAGCAGCAGCCCCTCAGTACATGGGAGGATGGCCAACCAACTGAACCACACTGGTCAGGGCAGCGTGGTCCACTTTTAATAACTAACTGTGCATGTCCTGATGGCATATATTTCTAGATGTTACCTTTCCTTGTTTTAATCTCCTTATGTGACACCAATTCTCCCTGGGCCATCATTTTTTTAGTCTTGGGGGTAAAATATTTAAATTATTCAACATACACTTATGATTCTTTAAATACTTTAGAAGTGAATTTATAAATACAATAACGAATAAATAAAACAATAACACATAAAGTTAATTATTTTCCTTGTACTCTGCATGTAAAAGGCACCTGATAAATATTTGCTGAATGAATGAGTGGTGAATTCTAGAAGGTGTATAAAGAAAATTCGGACATACATTCTTTAAACAGAGAATACAAGAACAGAACCAATAGTAATGATAGCCAGCAGCGATTGTGAACAATGTGCTGCAGACATGATCTTAATCTTCACAAGGAATGAATGAGCAAGGTGTACTAATACAGTCAAGGACACTGAGCCATAGAGATGGCAATGACTTCACCAGGTCATCAGAGGGTAGGTGGCAGAGTAGGAAGCTTTGGGTACACCTTTGGTTCAGGCATTGGTAAGATCCCAGTGGCTATGGGACTTAGGTTGGCTTTTGCACTCTTTGTTCCAGGTGTGAATTTACCCTGACTAACTAAGCTTTTAGTTGAAGGTGTCCTGTTCTCTGTGATAAAAACAAGATTAATCAAGCTCTTGTTTTATACCCGGGGTGGTAAACAATGTTTTCCCCAAGGTCTCTGCAGATTCTTGGAGGCTTCTGCTCCCACAGTCAATGTTGGTCTGAAGTTTCTCCTTCATGTGGTTCTTGAACTTCTCCCTGTCTCTCTTCTTCAGCTGGTCTCTTCTCTCTGCTCTGTGCTGACCCAAGTGGAGCTGATTTCTACAAGTTCTCTCTTGGAATGCACTGTGCGTGGCAGATTTTAGGAAGAGTTGGGGGAGACAGAAAGTATTTACAGGCAGAATCCCAAATCACTTAACGGTGATCATTAGACACACCTGTACTTAAATGACCTTTGGCTACCTTGCCACAGGATATTGTTCATTGGCCTCTCTCTCCAACAGTTGTCAGGTAGTGGCTCAGCACCTCTCTCTTCTCCCCAGCCAGTGGCTACATGAGCCAGAGTGTTGGGGGAGTTGGAGGTATGGGAGTGCAGAAGGCATTCCATGTTATGTGAGTATAGAGAGTTTAAATTTGAAGGTAAACCTCAACTTGCAGACCAATTGATATGCCTATGGTGTAGGTGATTTTTTGCTCTTCTTTCCCACTGCCCCAGAAAAGTGGCATCTCTCTCTCATCCTAAATTTTAGTAGAGTATATTGCTCAGGTGTGTTAAAACCTTCATGCAAAGGGATCATTTGAAATACTGATATGGGTCTAAGAAAGTGATAAACTCTAGTGATTATGTAGCTATCTCATTTTAAGCTGAGTGGTTTCTAATTCATGGCTTACAACAAAATTGAAGGAGGATGTGATTGAGTTGTCATTTAAAAATAAATTTTGAGAATTCATAACTATGCTCTATTTTGGTAAATGTAACACAGACAGAATCCAGCAGTTGAGTGATGATGCTATACTAAAATGCCTTTATTCCCAAATACCCATTTTCATCTATTAAATGCCCATTTTCATCTATTAAAAAGAAAAATCAGGATAGAATTAATGGTGTGTCCTGTGTCATTTTATCAACAAGTTGTAGTCATCTAAAGCTATAGAAAGTTTGCCCTAGCCGGTTTGGCTCAGTGGATAGAGCATTGGCCTGCAGACTGAAGGGTCCCAGGTTTGATTCTGGTCAAGGGCACATGCCCTGGTTGTGGGCTTAATCCCCAGTAGGGAATGTGCAGGAGGCAGCCAATCAATGATTCTCTCTCATCATTGATGTTTCTATCTCTCTCCCTCTTCCTTCCTCTCTGAAATCAATAAAAATATATTAAAAAAATAAAAATATAGAAACTCATCAGAAAAAGAACTGCAATATCTTTTAAGATGAAGATTTCCAATTTCTCTTTTAGTTTTTTATGTAATACTAGAGGCCCGGTGCGCAAAATTCATGCACTTGGGGGGTCCCTCAGCCTGGATTGCGAGAGGGTGCAGGCCAGGCGAGGGACCCCACCAGTGCACGATCAGGGCCAAGGAGGGACGCAGGAGGTTGGCCAGTGGGGAGGGGCTGCAGGAGGGCTCCAGTGTGTCCAGCCCTTATTGCACTGTCCTGATTGGCTGGACCCCAGCAGCAAGCTAACCTACCGGTCAGAGCATCTGTCCTCTGGTGGTCAGTGCATGTCATAGAGAGCAGCCTTAGCATATCATTAGCATATTACTCTTTGATTGGTTGAATGGCTAACCGGACGACCAGACACTTAGCATATTAGGCTTTCATTATATAGGACTTGATCATTTTTCTCAGTGGTGTCCTACTAACAATTGTAATGATAATTCAATCTACACATTTTTTTAAAAAATTGTAAGCTTTTTGATTCATAGGAAATAACCATCTTGAAATTTTAATTTTCATTCATTTAGAATAATCAATAAAAAAGCTTTCAAACAAAATATATATTAAATTTGAATAAAATCTGATGGCAGAAATAGAATGGAAATATAAGTTTAAGGATAAAATATAAACATTAACAAAGGATACGATAAAGATAAGTATCACAAGAAATGATGTTCCAACATTTTCCTGATGCACCTCAAGAGATCACCTTGCCCCCTGGTGCAAATGTACCCAAGTCCCTTTGGAGGGTCCTGCCATAATTCAGTGGGACGGTGCATCTCCTCCGTGGGCTAGAGGAAGGGATGAAGTGAGGATGATACATGATCCGAATCCTGCACAAGTCATGCCACGGATTGGGTGTTTCATGTACGTTGACCTTGTAGTTATTACTTAGTTTTTCTTTTTTTCAATTTAGTTGCTCTTCACTGAAAAATGAAAATGCTTTATGAATACTAACCAATAAAAACAATGTTATCTCTTCTTCCCAGATGGTGCAATAAAGGTCTAAGAATATCAAGGAACTTTTCTGAAATATTAAAAGTAATTGGAAGAAAGAGGAATAGGATCCTGGAGTCCTCATTATGGGTTATTAGATCGTAATTTGTGACTAAAGGTGTGAGGTGAAGATTTTAGCGCTGTGGTGTAGTGTCACTTGTTATAACAGTCCTGCTGAACAACAAGCTCTTTCTTTTGACATTTTGAAACAGGCCCAATCAAGTTTCTCCTTGCTAGGTCTCACCGTTCCCTCCATGGAAACAGGGTACAGAACTACAGAACAATATTGAAGTCAGGATGCTGACAGGGGCACATGCCTAAAAATAAAGATTTTAATTAGCTGTGCTGGTTACTCCCTACTGCATGGAGCTCAAGTGAGGTGAGCTTGCCCACACTACAGAGAACGTCAGGGAAACTGCAGGGGGTGTGGCAGGGAGGGGGAGCAGTGTGATGGTGGACACGGGTTGCTACTTCAGATAAGGCCTTAATCCTATCTATACCCCTAATTTTTCCCCAGAATATAATCACCTGTAAATTTAGGGGTCAGTAGCTGTCCTGTCCAAAGAGGAACAGTTAATAACACCTCCACTGTGACCCTATAGAGACAGGAGGGAATCCTTGACTTTGAGAAGGTTGGAGTGGAGAATGGGGGCAACTGATGCCACTCTGATTTTCCCTCTAGAGATGTAATTCACATGCCATAATGTTGACTCTTGAAGTATACAATTCAGAGGTTTTTTAAAAAAGTGTATTCTCAGAGTCAGGCAATCATTACCACTATATAATTCCAGAATATCTTTTAAAAATATATATATTTTTTACTTATTTCAGAAAGGAAGGGAGAGGGAGAGAGATATAGAAACATCAATGATGAGAGGGAATCATCAATTGGCTGCCTCCTGCATGCCTCCCACTGGGGATTGAGCCTGCAACCTGGGTATGTGCTCTGACTGGGAATCGAAATGTGATCTCCTGGTTCATAGGTAAATGCTCAACCACTGAGCCACCACAGCCAGGCCAGAATATCTTTATTGCCTTAAAAAGAAACCTTATGCCCACTAGCAGTCACTCCCATTCCTCCTGCCTTTCAGCCCCTGATAATAATTTCTGTCTCTATGGATTAATCTAATTTGTCTATTACAGACATTTTATGTCAGTGGTCCTCAAACTTTTTAAACAGGGGGCCAGTTCACTGTCCCTCAGACCGTTGGAGGGCCGGACTATAGTTTTAAAAAAAAAAACTATGAACAAATTCCTATGCACACTGCACATATCTTATTTTGAAGTAAAAAAACAAAACGGCAAAAACACCCGCATGTGGCCCGCGGGCCGTAGTTTGAGGACGCCTGTTTTATGTGAATGGAATCCTACAACATGTGGTCCTTTGTGTCTGGATTCTTTCACACAACATAAATGTTTTAAAGGTTCTTCCATGTGGTAGCATGTATTTAATTCCTTTTAATTGCTAAATAATATCCCACTGTACCTTAATGTCATATTTTGTTTATCCATTCATCAGTTGCTAGACATTTGAGTTGTTTTCACTTTTTGGCTATCATGAATAATGCTGCTAGTGAACAAGTTATAAATTTGTTAATCCTTACTGGAAGATATTTTGTTTTTATTGATTTTTTTAGAGAGAGTGGAAGGGAAGGATAGAAACAGACAGACAGAGAAAATGGATGTGAGAGAGACCCACCAATTGGTTGCCTCCCAAACGTAGCCTTGGTGCCGGGGCTGGAGCCTGCAACCAAGGTATGTGCCCTTGACCAGAATTGAACCTGGGACCTTTAAGTCTGTAGGCCAATACTCTATCCACTGAGCCAAACCAGCTAGGGCAAGATTGCTATTTTTTAAAGTGCATGTTATTGAGAGTTCATTTTAGTTGACCAAAATGCTGAAGGCTAGGCTAGTCAAGATCCAATTATGCTGGACCTTACCATTTTTATGGCTACTCCAGAAGCCATTGAGGATTGGGAGTAAGAAATAAAAGAATCTCTACCCTGGCTGGCGTGGCTCAGTGGTTGAGCGTTGACCTATGAACTAGGACAGTGATGGGCAACCTTTTGAGCTTGGTGTGTCAAACTTCGCCAAAAAACTGAGCATAACTCGGGTAGTGTGTCACTTTGAGGAAAAAACATTATTTCACAAATGTTTCATCCTCAGGAGCAGCAAATGTTTCATCCTCGGCATGCGGCCGCCTCAGCGGCCGCGTGTCATCAGAAATGGCTACGCGTGTCAGTGCTGACATGCGTGTCATAGGTTCGCCATCACTGAACTAGGAGGTCACAGTTTGTATCCCGGTCAGAGCACATGTCCTGGTTTCAGGCTTGATCCCCCATGGGGGATGTGCAGGAGATAGCCAATCAATGATTCTCCCTCATCATTGATGTTTCTATCTCTCTCTCCCTCTCTCTTCCTATCTGAAATCAATAAAAAAGTATTTTTAAAAAAGAAAAAAGAATCTCTATTTACGTTATTATGCATCAGGATGTGAAGAGAAAGTGTTTATTTGCTTGTCTCATCTACATATTTTCAAATCACCTTTAGAAATTTAGTTAAAGGCATTGTCAGTTGATTATTCATTGTCATGGCCATATCACAATTGTATTTCAGAAATGTTTCCTAAGGTCATTTATGGTTTGACTTCAACCTGATCACTAGCCTAGTGATTTTTAAACTGAGCTCTGAGGTGCTGTTGGGTATGGGAAGAAAATCAGAAGGCACTGCAGGAATATTTCATAATTCAAGTTCAAGGTACTCAAAACTAGGTAGGTACTAGTTAAGGATAGGTTACAGTTTCAGCATAAGGTAGTGATACATTCTGTTAAAATAATATCTCTGTGAAGCTGAGACTTTGGCAGTAGCTCTGATAAAAAGCAAGTACTACATGAAAATCGATGTGGACAGGGAATGAGGTGGCCTTGTTCAGTCTGATTTAACGGTTTGAGAAGCTGTGTGATACCCAGCTGATATGCACATTCCCCAAATAACTAATGAAAGTTATTTAAGAAGGAAATAAAACCATGTTTTGTTTGGTTTCTTTTTTGGTTATTTCTTTTGGGCTCACAGGTGCATGAAAAAAATTACTGAGATACAGAGATTGTAATAAACCAAGAAGTTGGGGAACTCTTGTTCTAGTCTTTTTTTTTCTCTCCTAAATTTTTAATCATTTTTCCATTGAATTCTCATTATCTCTGAAACATGTCCTGCCCACTCACGGGCCTTGTCCTTGCATGTGTCTCGTTGATGTGGAGTTCTCCCTTTCGCAGCGTTCTTTCCCCTGGAGAATTTTTTTTTACCCTTCAAGACTCTGATCAGATACCCCTTCCTCAGTGAAGCCTTCCTGGGCCTCTCCAGGTATAACTGGTCGATCGCTGAATCTTCAGAGCTCTCGCAAAATCCAGTTCCTTTTCCCCTCTGCTGCGCACCGAGGGGCACTGTGCCGTAATCCGTCTGGATTGCTCCACTTCCTCTACCAGTCTAAGTTTCACAGCCACAGAAACCACGTTTTAGCACCTCCATCCCCAGTACAGTGCCCAGCACATTGTGAATGACCATTAACTGTGTGCATGGGCTGAATGACAGTACAAAGTATTTATCAAGCTACCTACCACCTCTTCGTTGGGACTCGCATTTTTCATTGGGAAGTTTACAGAGGAGCCACCTGATTACAAATCGTGGCCATTTCAATTTCCTGGCTACAACCTCGAAGCACGTGTGAGACACAGAAGTTGTGCCAACCTCAGGACTCCTTTAAAAATAATAGAGTTCACTTCAAGTTCAGCCGGAATTGGGTGTAAATGAAATAAAATTGATAGCAGATGAAAGCTCAACAGGTTTCAGAATAATTATATACTTGTTACGATGTTCTCCCTAATTGGAGCACTAGCTCAATGAACCTCAGCTTCTGGAATTTCTGCTGGGGTAACTGGCAGGCACATCTGTTTGGGGCGAATCTGCATATTTGCTCGTTTGCCAAAAATGTAAAATAGAGCCCTGAATTAGTTTCAGTTCACTTAATCACTTCCAAGCTGAAGAATCAGCTGCATATATTATAATGCTTCCCCTCCTCTAAACATGCCAAATTTCATCCACAAGCGAACATTCAGAAAAGGCAACTTCAAAGCAGGCTGTCTGGAATGGTGACACCCAGAGACACAGACGTCCTCCGATGAATGCATATTACTCTCGTTTTATCTAAGCAGGAGCTGAGTGCTCACACCAGAGAGGAGGCTGATAAAAGGAAACTCTTTAGAAGCTCTTATTTCCAAGAGGAGGGTGAAACCTGTATTTTCCTAAAGCCAGGCCCCTTTAACTCACATTTCATTCCCTTTGGCGATGTGTGCATTAACAGATTAGTATTTGCTTCAGGGTTTCAAAAGTTGTGCTCGTAACAGAATTCAAGTTTAACCTTCATTAGTCCCCGTGGTGTTCTCTCCAAAACAACTTCCGTGACGGTACTTTAATGCCATGTTCATGTTACATTATCATGGTTCTTAAAATTACAGTAATCCTCCCATCCCTTAGATTAACTTCCTATTACATTGTACTTGGCAGACTCAGGTTATCTTCAAATGTTCTACGAAAATAAAACTTTAACTGGTAAGTCCACAGAGCAGGAACCATCCTGCGGAGATGAGAAGTGTTATAAAGAACAGGCTTCTCTTCCTCTTCCTCCAGTTCCTTCTCCTGGTTAATATTTATGTAACTTCGACATCAGAGCGTAAGGGGCTGTGAGTTACTTTGGGAATAAACATTCATTTATAGAAATTGTCCTCCCTTGCAAGGCCAGCTTCACCATGCGTGGCGGGAGGCCTGATGTTCCTCCTCCCCAGGCTCCCGCCTGTTTCATTGAGTTGCACTGTGTATCAACTTCCTTCCCCCGGCTGCCAGCATCGGCTTCCCTCTGGCACCCGGGACCCGGGTTTCCCTTGCAGCCCCAGCTTCATCCGGAAAAAAGTCTGGAAGGACGTCCGGTCTAATTAGCATATTACGCTTTTATTACTATAGATGCTATGGTTGAAACAGGGTTATGGAAAAGGACTAATTTGGGGGCACAGTGGGAGTGCTGGTGGTCAGGGAAGGCTTTCCTGAAGATGAAGCCAAGGGTGAAAAGGAGCCAGCTTTGGGAAGAGACTCAGGGAAGAGCAGCACAGACAGAGGGAACAGTAAGTGCAAGGACCCTGAGGACTGAGTAATGCTAATTTCTGTCCCTCCGCCCATCACCTCTTCCCTGTCTTCCACCACAGCTCCCAGGGTTTTGTTTCCCATTCATCTTTCTTATATGTAAATTGACCTAAGAGCCTGGATAGCATGGCTCAGGGGTTGAGCATCGACCTATGAACCAGGTCCGGAGATCACGGTTCAATTCCCAGTCAGGGCATATGCCCAGGTTGTGGGCTCAATCCCCAATGTGGGGTGTGCAGGAGGCAGCTGATCAATGATTCTCATCAATGATGCTTCAATCTCTCTCCCTCTCCCTTTCTCTCTGAAATCAATAAAAATACATAAAAAATAAATAAATAAAACTGAATAAAGATTCTATTAGCTAGACATTCTCAGTGAGCCAGAAGGGTCTGAGTGACCTAAGGAGCCAGCTATACTGAATACCCAGAAGACGGGGTTCTTAACAAATTACGTGAACTAACATTTGGGTACATGAAAAATAAAAATATATAAGCTCTTCTAGAAGATACCTTCATGGGGCAGGGCCTGTGTTTTATTAGAGAAACTTGGAGACCTCTGAAGACATGCACTGTTCTAACATCCTGTGAAATCTCCCTAAATAACCATAAGTTACATACAAAGAGGAGGAGTTGCTATTTTGCCTGTCTTGTGCCCTACTGGGAGGTCTCTGAAATGTTGCTAGCCCCTTGGATTCTTTTCAGGTTACAGGGTTCTGAACAAAAGGCTGGACGACGCTAATGGCTGTGTTCTTAGCTTGTGGCCCACAAAGCACCCCATGGCTGTGAGGAGCCACAGCCATCTACCAGTATCTCCCAGTGGTTGTCATCTCCATCATTCCTATTGCAAGAGGGTATTGCCATTGAGAAGAAGTAAAATGAGCACTAAGCTGACAAGGCATGTGGACAGCCGATCACCATCTGCCCAGGAGACACAGAAGAACACAAAGATGGGTGGCCTTTTCCTGGTGGGAATGGGCTTGGTGCTACTTTCCTGTAAATCTGAAGCACTTCCCGTGTTGTTCAAGACCCAACCCAAATAACTTCCTGTGACATTTTGCCTCATGACGCCTCATTCACAGCCCTGAGGAAGACCATTAGTCTGCACAGTCTCTGTGCATCCACAGATCTTTGTACTTGCCCATCCCTGCGAACTGACGTGTTTCTGACTGTAGACCTAGGTCCTCATTTGGACTGTGTGCCCATCTGTGTTTTGCGCATTTAGCTATCTCCAGAGTGCCTGCTCAAAAGATGTTGGTTGTAAATGAATAAATAAACGTATGATATATAATAAATACAGCTCTACCAAAGCAATATTGGAAATGTTGGCTACACATCAGTAATCTTAGCAGAGCTTGATGCCCTGTGACACCTGGAGGAGGAGAGAACCTTGCTCAGCAGAACCTGCCCGCAATGAAATAAGGACCACCAACAACTTAGGATTGTTAATCTTTCGTCCATGTAGACATTTTACTTTCCTTTGCTTAAAAAATAATGGGCAGAAGGTGGAAGAACTGAGATGTTTTGGCAAAATTATCTCAGCTACCAGATTATCCTACACACTCTCTTTGTTGCCGTAAAGTCTGCCCAAAATGTATATTTCAACTTCTCTACTTTAGTAACTTACTAAGTGAAATACTCCGAACAAAATTGAACATTTCTTTGAAGGTTGAAGCTATTGCAGTGCCTCAGGCCATCATAACATTCAGACCCTGCCCCGGTCTCTCCTGGAAAATCCATGGGAAATACAGCCAAGTCTGCACTGAACCCAGGGCATGGCCGGCACAGTTCTTTTAAAAATAAATCTTAAAATAATCTGCTTTTCTTATGATCCATGTTTTTCCCCAAAGTCACAAGTTATAAAAAATTCAGAAGGGTTTATATTTCTGCTTTAAACTTAGTGCCAAGTGACATGCAGTAATCAATTCTTTGTTTGGAGCATCCCAGCAGCGGAGAAGTCAAGTTCATTACTAAGTGACAGTTGTACTCACATCCCAGAAGGGAGACAATTCACAAACCTCTCATCTTTATTTATTTTTCTTTTACCCCCCACCAGGGAATCTTCTAGCCTGATGCTATTAGTAGACAGAACATGACCTTCCACAATACTGTAAAATTTTTTCAGTTGGTGTGCCTAATCTTTTTAATAAATGGTGTTGGAAAAATTGGACAGCTATATGCAAAAAATGAAACTAGATCACCTCCATACAACATATACAAGAATAAACTAAAAATGGATTAAAGACTTAAATGTAGGACCTGAAACCATAAAAATTCCAGAAGAAAGAATAGGCAGTAAACTTTTTGATATTTCTCTTGGCAATACTTTTTTTCTGATATGTCTCCTGGGGCAAGAGAAACAAAAGAAAAAAATGAAAAAATGAGACGACATCAAATTAAAAAGTTTTTGCACAGCAAAGGAAACCATCAGCAAAACTAAAAGATAACCTACTGAATGGAAGAAGATATTCACCAATGATACATAAGGGGTTAATATCCAAAATTTATAAAGAACTCATACAACTCAACACCAAAAACAAACATGGATGGACCTAGAGGGTATTATGTTAAGTGAAATAAGTCAGACAGAGAAAGACAGATACTGTATGATTTCACTTATATGAGAAATCTAAAGAATGAAAACAGAAACAGACTCATAGATGCAGAGAACAGACTGATGGTTGCCAGAAGTAGGGGAGTTGGGAGGATGGGTGAAAAAGGTGAAGGCATTAAGAAGTACACATTTGTAGTTAAAAAAATAGTTACAGGATATATAGTTCAGGATAGGGGATATAGTCAATAATATTGTAATAAGCATGCATGGTGTCCCAATAAAAAATGTCAGCAGGCTTTGTTTGGTAGGGTGGGGTGGGTAGAAGCCACGTTCCGTGTTAATAAAGAGGTGGAACAACTAGAACTATCTTACTTTGCTGTGGGAGAATGCCTTCATGCAAATTCTTTAGAAAACCTTGTGCCAATTTCTTTCAAAATTAAATGTACCACTACCCATGATGCAGCGATTCTACTGTTAGGTATTAAGCAAGGGAAATGAGAACATATGTTCATGAAAAGACTTATATCTGCATTGTAGTAGCAGTTTTATTCATAATAACTCCAAATTAGAAGCAACCAAACAAATTTGTCCACAGGATAATGTACAATATATAAAAACATAAACAATATGTATACTTATTATATATGCCCTTGAAGTCTCCAATTCATCTTATGGTCTTCTATCTTTGTTATTTATGTGGCTAGCGATAAACATGGCTTCATGGACCCCACTTTAACAGGCCGTAGAGGGCAGGGGTTCCCACAACAGTTAGCTGAAATAGAGCCCATGGAAGAGGACTTATCTACCCCTCTGAAGTGTTTTCACATATTTTTGAGAGCAAGGGAACAACCTTGCTTTAATAGTCAGTTGGTGTACAATGGAGTATTATTCAGCCATAAAAAGAAGTGAAGTACTGATATATACTGCTACATGGATGAATCCTAAAAATATGCCAAATAGATAAAGCCTGACACAAAGGGCCATATAGGGTATGATTCAATTTATACAAAACAACCAGAATAAGCCAAGTCATCAAGATAGAAAGTGGTTGCCAGGGACTGAGGAGACGGGGGAATGGGAACTGAATGCTAACAGGTCTGGGTTTCCTTTCACCCCAATGGAAATGTTTTGGAATTAGAGTGTGGTGATGGTTGCACAACTTTGTGAATATAGTAAAAACCACCGAATTGTAAACCTTAAAATGGTGAGGTTTTTGATATGTGAAATATATCAATAAAAATCCAATGGGTACTTTTTGGTCCTTATCTTACTTTATCTTCCTACAGCATTTGTCATTGTTAGCAGTGCTCTCTTTCTTGACTCATTTTCTTCTCTTTTTCTCTGTGATAGCACATTCTTCTGATTTTACCTCTACTTTTCATATTTTTTTTTTTATTTCCATGGGAACATGCATTCCTTAAAGAAATATTGATAGTCCTCGGAGGGCTTTCATAGGCCTTCTCTCTCTCTCTCTCTCTCTCTCTCTCTCTCTCTCTCAGCATCTCTCCTTTGGTTTCAATCATTCTCTATGTCATAATTGATTGGCATTCCAAATGTCCACCACATCTCTATCCTGAGCCTCACACCTATGTCCAATTTCCCACACTCGGCTTTCCCACAAGCTCTCAATCTCAATGTATGCCAAACCAAACTTGCTAGTCCTTTTGTTTTTCCTCGTCTTAAAAAACTAGGGACCACTCTTGACAAATCCACTCCTCTCAGGTTGGTCTCTCAGAGAGGCCGTTGGCCTCCATCACAACTCCATGAACATGGGCTACGCCCAGTTCTTACAGCATTCAGTCCTGGTAGAGTGCCCAGGTGGCGAGGGGAGCGGAAGCCACTGATTCACCATGTTTGCAGTTGCAGCTTCAAGGCTTGGACCTCACTACCTGTTTATTTCTAGAGAGAGCCCAAGGATTTAAAGCAAAATAATTAAATAAAGAAGACTCTGGTATAATCAGGAAAATAATTTAGTTTCAGTAACAGGTAGATACCTCACTTTTAACTTTCTGAAGATGAGAATAAATGAAGGGGAAAAAATTGCTAAAACAGTGGAACTGCTTAATTCAATTTTGCCCATTGTTTCATGGACGTGGTTCAAGGATTTCCAAATTAATCCCACAAAAAGAGTAAGTTGTCTTGTTAGGGAAATACCAACTCATCCTGGTCCATTCATCATTCCAGGGCGACAGAGCGAAACCACATCTGTCTAAACATACAAAAGGAGTTAGAAAGACTGACTATAGAAATAAAGCTAGCATTTATAACAAAGGTATAAGGGAACTGTAGAAACCCATCTGGCGGTGACGGGGAATGAAGAACAACTTAGGACACACATGGGATGCTTGCAAAATACAGAAGAACGGATGGAGGCCTGAGACAGTTATGAAAATGATCAGGGGCAGAGGAGGCAATACGTTAGAGCTCAAAGAAATAAAAAATGAATATTCTAAAACTGTCTTCATAGGAGTTCTCCAACCACTGAACAAAACACAGATAAATGATAGCATGTGTTCACGTAAGTGATTTTCAAGGGCTTATTGTGGATTGTAAGAGAAATACTGGAGCAAGGAAATGGTTACTTACATTTGTTTTAGAAAAAGGACAGAGAGAATTAAGATCCACTTCAGATCAGAAAGTCAATGTCCTCCAGGAGCCATGGAAACAACGAAATAGTGCTTAGAGATAACAAAGTAATTGATGCTAAAGGAAATGCACTGTCCCATTTCCATTTTCTTCTGACGGTGGGTTTTGGAGCCAAGAATTGATGAGCTAGTTAGAGACAGGGCTAAATATCAAACTGAATATATTAGATCATGAATTTTAGTCCTGGCCTTGTTACAGAAGAGGTCCTTGATCTTGGCTGAATTGTTTCATTTCTCTGTGTCTCACTGTTTTAAATCTATGCACTGGCTTGCTTCCTTATTCAGGAAGTCTTTATGAAGCCCGCATTCTGTGCGAGGCTGGATGACCTGGCATGTCTTTTGCTGCGCGCCCTGCACTGCTGCAGCCTACAAAGGGGAGGCTACATTGGTTAGGCTTTACGAGAAGTGGGAAGTTCCAGTAATGTGGAGTGAAAGTTCCTTGGCTTCATGTAGTAGAAAAAGAATATCAGCACTAAGAAGTTCTTTCCGTTTTAAAAATGCATAATAAAACCTCACTGCCTTCTGCTCTTCTGCAACACAAACCTGCTAAAGGAGATTAGATACACTAAGAAGACTAGTTAACATTCAAGGAATACACGTTAGGTCTGGAGAACAGCCTTAGGGTTTTTGTGTTTAGTACTCAGCACCATCTTGTGAGTTTATTATGAGCCCCTTTTACAGATGGGTAAACAGAGGCTTAGAGTGTAGAAACTTGATGAGGTCATGGGATTGCCTACTGAGCTTGTCCCTGTAACCCTCTGCTTAACCTTTCCTGCAGAGAGAGAGATCTAAAGGACCAGAACTGAGTTTCTCTAGTCCCAGGGAGAGGCAAGACTGGGGAGGCATCTACCCACAGAGTGATTGGCTGGGGGGTGGAATCGGGAAGATCACTGGGTTGTGAGGCCTGGGAAGCAGATGTGGTTCTGGAAGGTCATAGCCTGGAGAACTAGACCTTCCCCACACCGAACCTCAGCCTCTCCACCCACCACACCAAGGCCAGGGAAAGGGAGGGACACACCTCTTCCCTCAGGCGCTTTGTGATTGCCTTTTTCCTTTCAAAGCTGTCAATTCTATCGTGATTAATACAAGTCATGATACATGTAATAATATAAAACGATAGCACATGATCTCACTCATCTAGGGGAAATAATGAACAACATAGACTGATAAACAAGAACAGACCTAGAAACAAGGAGGCATGGATCAGACTGTCGGGCCTCAGGGGGAGGGAAAGGAAGGGTGGGGGTAAAGGGGAGAGATCAACCAAAGGACTTGTGTGCAAGCATATGAGCCTAACCAGCGGTTAAGGACAATAGGGGGGTGGGGGCATGTGTGGGGAGGGGTGTGGGATGGAGATGGGGGGATGAGGACAAATATGTGACACCTTAATCAATAAAGAAATTAAAAAAATAATATAAAATGATGGCATGTAAATATTTGGAGTATTTAAATGTACTTAGTGTCGATTAATAACTATAATAGCCACCATTTATTAATGTTTGCTATGTGAAAAGCACTATGAGACATTTTAAAGGTTACATAAAATATTATTCCATTTTAGGAACTTGCCTAATTTTAAGAACTTGCCTAAACTAAGGTCACTGGGTTAGGGGTGGCAAAACCAGGAAATGAGCATAGTCTGTCCATTTCCAAAGCTTCTAGTTCTTAAATCGCTCCCCTCCTCATGGTCAAGGGCAAGTGGAAGGGTACACGTCATTTGCCTCACAGCCCAGGGGAGACTAGGTTTCAGACCTGTTGTCAGCTGTTAGCGTGATGCGGCAAAGAAGCAAGTTCAGGGGAAACATGGCTGGATTGACTGTGTCCTGGGCCATCTGCTGTCAGGAGGCTGGAATCAGCACGGGCATTTAATGGAGAGATACTCAGTATATCTCAGCGACTGATTGGATATTCATATATGAGGGGGCCTAGAGAGATGTGGTTGGGGAATCCCGACATCCCTCAAGCTGCACCTGTAACTGACTCATTCCAGGGAGTGCCCTTGACTCTCCAGGCTGCCCACGGCAGCCCCATCTCTTCTGTCACAGGGGACAGCACCGGTGACGAATGGTATCTCAGGGATGCTGTAGTACTTCTGGGAGCTAGGGGACTCAGGCTCCAGGGAGGTCTGCTTCCCAGTAGCTTAGTGCAAAGTTGGTTGAGTGATATGCACCCCTGTGCCGCGCAGGCACAGCCAAGGGTGACCCTGAGTGGGGGCGGCTGAAAGGCTTAGAAAAGACAGACAAGAGAATGAAAGCTGGGTCTTGGCGGAACGCTGCTTCCTGAGATGAGAATAAATGAAGGAAGACAGCGCCAGCACCCACAAGCCGTGTCTTTATTTTATAGCCAGATTTCCTAGAGGCAAAGTAAGGCAACATTCCTGTGGGTTTCGATCCTACTCAACTACATGCACCTGAACTCTATCACTCAGGCACGTGGGGCCATGTGTTCGGACCACAGGTTCAAGCTTACAACTACAGCTGTTGGCTATAATTGTGCTGGGAGGGCCCTGCCCTCCAAGCTGGGACTTGCACGTGGCCACGAGAGGACTGTGCCCTCTCATTAATCTGAGGCTTGAACCTGTCCAAACACTGTAGCCACGCCCCACACTCCCCCACTCCCCATATGCCTCCTACCTCCCAATCAGAGGAAGAGGTTGAGCCAGGGAGCCTGGAATGGTATTTTCAGCAGGGTGAAGCAGAAAGGATGTTAACTCTGTTTGTCCGCTGTGTGATCTTGAACCTTTAGCTTAACCTCTCTGAGCCTTGTTTTTTGTTTGTTTGTTTTTTCCCCATGGGTAAGATGGGAATAACATTTTTACTTTGTAATGTAAGGGCGAGGATCCACTGAATCTTGCCCATCTGGTATGTCCTGTTCTTACATATACCTACTTGCTCAGGCTCTTTCCCCTTCCTCCCAAACCCCATCCTAACCCCATCCTTACCAGTCTCAGTGACTCATTTCTCCCTGACCTCGGGACTACTCTGCCCCCCATCCCCACCACCTCATTGTTTACTCTGCAGCCAGAGTGATCCTTCAAAAACACAACTTGGAATATTTTTTAATGTTTTGGTAGCTTCCCACTGCTCTTGAGAGGAAACCTGGACGTCCCAGGCCTTCATGCCCTCTCCAGCCTCATTCTCTCCTCCCCACCCCGAACCCGCTGTTCCTGCCAGCTGAAGGCTCTTTGACCTCTTAGGTCTCCTGGGCTCCCTTTCAGCTGCAATCTTGCTCTGTTGAGGGCACCTATTGCCCTCCTCGTGCTCTCCCTCCATCAGCCCTCAGCATGGAGCACCTCCTGTTGGAAGTGCCCTCTGAGCCCAAGGCATGTCCCCAACTCAGCCCCCATCACACTGTGTTATAGTTGTCTGTTTACTGGTCCACACACCCCACTGAGCGCTGAGAGCTACAGGGTCAGGGACTATCCCCAGCACTTGTGATACCAATGGGCCATAGGGGGACGCCATAAACATTTGATTGAATATGGATTATAAAAGGCTGGGGATAGTGCCTGACACAGAATAGGTGCCAAATAATGGTAGTGATCATTTTTTAGTGTTTCAGTTCTAATATCCTGGAATTACATAAAACTGACTAATTGCTTAGCTCATATTTGGTTGGCACAGATTTTACATGAGCCCACACATGTACACCATTTAGAAACCAAATATACACTGCAAAGGCAAAGACTGCCCACTTGCAAAGGGCGACAGGCCGGTGCAGGACAAATGGCTGGATCTGGGCCTGTCCTGACAGCTAACCCGCCGTGGCTCCCACGGGGCCATGGCACCTGTCTGCAGATGTGACGTGCTTTCTAGTGGGTCTGTGCCCTGTGGTTTCCTTCTCTCAGTGTCGGTCCCATGCTTTGTGCTCAGGAACCTTTCTTGATTTCCCAGCCGAGTGTTATTTCTTCTTTTCTCCACCCTCAAAGCGCTTCTCCTTGTGCTGTATCGACATTGGCAGGTGGAGCAAAGGCAACCCGTGGGTAGTGAGCTCCTACTAGTTACTTCACACAGCCATGCACACCCTGTGCCCTGCATTATTGCATGTTATCCCAACAACCACCTCGGAAGGAGCTCCATTGTCATCCCCTTTTCACAGAGGTACCAGAGTCCTAGGTCTATCTCTTGAGCTAAATTCCGTGAGCCTCAGTTCTATCACAACACAAGGATGTTTTTGTCTTACTCAAGGGTAGTAGACCTAGAAATACATATTTTTAACTTTAGGTTTTTGTTTCAGTATAGACATTTGAAAAAAATAATGTGGTCAAATCCCTTCTCCCCTTTTTCAACGGCTTCTGAAACTTTGAGTCTTTATTTCAAGGGCTTTTCCCACTTTGCAATAATAAAACAGTCTCCCAAGATTCCTTCTAAGCCTCTTATAAAGGTTTCATTTAAAAAAAAAAAGTTGAAATCTGTTGGACATCTGGAGTTTATTTTGGTGTCAAGGGAGAGTTAGAGATCTGAATTATTTCCCCCCCAATAGCTACTTGTTGATGGAAATGTCCATCTTGTCTCCTCCGACACACCCATACTCATAGGCAGAGCCTCTCTTGTTCCTAGCTAAATGCTCATCTCTATATGGATTTATTTCTGGACTCACTCTTCTGTGTCAGTCTCCCTATTCATCCATACCCCAGTACTGTTCTGTTAATCATTTGGACCACTAATACCTTGTTGCAGGGCTAGATCACCCTAATGTTCTCATTTTCAGAATTTTCCTTATTTTTGCACGATAATCCTGCAATTCTTTCCTAAAAGCGAACTTCACACAGATGACGTACATGTGTACACATTAAGTGCATTGATAACTCCGCTGGGATTTCTGGATGCAAGGACTCAAGAGCTGCCTTTGAGCTCCAATTTGCTCGTAGGTAGGGAAGATGCTGTGCTTTGCACTGCCTGGTGCAGAGCTCAGGGCACCTGGTTAACGGGGCACCTGATTAAGTTTCCAAGGGGAAGCTTGGAGGGAGATAAATATAGTTAGAGAGCAATATACAGTTGCTCAAGGATCGAGAATATTAGAGTCAGAAGGGCTCCTAGAGGCTAACTTGTCACTTGATAGTTGAGGAAACTGATTTTTTTTTTTGGAATTTAAGTGACTTGGCTAACATAATACAATTGGTGGCAAAGGATGAAAGCCTTCATCTTCTGTTTCTCAGTTGACTTTTTTCTACTCCATTTAGGAGCTTTTTTCTACCCCTACTGCAGGGGTCCTCAAACTTTTTAAACAGGGGGCCAGTTCAAACTCCCGCAGACCGTTGGAGGGCCGGACTATAGTTAAAAAAAAAAACTATGAACAAATTCCTATGCACACTGCACATATCTTATTTTGAAGTAAAAAAACAAAATGGCAAAAACTACCTGCATGTGGCCCGCGGGCCGTAGTTTGAGGACGCCTGCCATAATGTGTCACTGCCTCTAGAATCATTAGGAGGGATTTTTGTTTTTGAAATAAGAGTGGGGAGACATCAGTTCCTCCCCTTTAAGGTTTCCACAAAAGGCTCATATTAAAGAAAAATGTGCCTGGCCGGGGTGGTTCAGTGGTTGAGCATTGACCTATTAACCAGGAGGTCACAGTTCGATTCCTGGTCAGGGCACATGCCTGGGTTGTGGGCTCGATTCCCAGTGTTCGGAGAGCAGGAGGCAGCTGATCAATGATTCTCTTTCATCATTGATGCTACTATCTCTCTATCCCTCTTCCTCTCCCTTCCTCTTCCTGAAATCAATAAAAACATATTAAAAAAGGAGAATTGCTGAAAGAAAATGTACCAGATATGAAATTCTGTTAGATTTTGTCTTCATTTAAAGCCTACTTAGCAAGTTAGCAAGAGTTGAAGCATAAAAATGGCACTCTAGAATGGTGTTTCTTTACCCAAATTAGTAAGGGTAACGCATACGTTTTATATGAGTTACACACATTTTTATCCCTGCTTTTCATTTTTCCCATTGATAAAATATCCTAAACCATCTGGAGAGAGCTGGAGCTTGGCTTCACTTCCATTTAGCAGCAATTGTGCTCTGGGCAGTGAGGGAAGGAGAATGAGATGTCTCTGGAGTAATTGATTCCCCAGCTAATGACTGCTAGGCCTTGCGATAATGTTATATTTTTCTCTGCGGTGAGGGAGCAGAAGTTTGCAAGTGGCCCCCTCTGAGAGTTTGCTTGGGGAACAAGATTTCCCAAATGCATACTCACTGTACAGAAAAAATTAGAATGATATTTACAGACAGCTAAGAGGAGACAGCTTCTAAAAGGGCCCATGCTGATCTTCCAGGATTAAATGTGAATAAAAAAATTTAATTTCATTACTTGGGTGATATGTATCTGTGCTAATTACTTTTATTTATGTGAAAGGAAGTTTAAAATGTGCTAAAATGTAAACCAAATGCATATATCTTTCCTTCATTTGAGCCATTTTTTATGCCCCATTTTAAAATACATTTTATTCCAGGAAGAAGTTGAGATATGAGGCCAGAGGTAAGTATATTGGATATTAAGTCCGTGCTCTGCACATCACGGCTATTTATAAAATGCTGTTTTTCATTTGTTCTCCCCATTCTCTTGTTTCTTATTCTATGTCCTTCTGTTCCTAAAATGCTAGCTATGACTCCTAAATTAATTTTCAAGTCTTTTTATTTATTTATTTAGGCTACGGTTCCTTTTTGATATTTGGTGTCATTCGGGGATTGTCTAATGAAAGGTCATTCACTCTGCTCAACCCCAAGTTGTTTTTGTTCTTTCGTTGGCGGAGTAGAATATGTTGTGCAGCCTCTTTTATTTGTCTCCCCCTTAGACCTGGGGTGGGGGGGCTGCAGGCTCTGAGGGGGTGTCAGAGGCCCCTCCCTGAGCTGGCCCGTCAGGGGGACAGTCGCTCTTTCTGCTCCTCTCCTCACCCAGGCCTAACTGCTTGTTGCTGGAGCCAAATCATACTTCTCAGAGTAGCTTCTTTCCTCAAACCTGAATCCATTCAAATCACTAATTTTAGATGAACGAGATTTTCTTAGAGATTAAAGAATGCCATCTCCTTCTTTTATGGATGTGGAAACAAACTCAGAGATGGTAAGTGGCTTGCAGAGGACACATGAGCATTGGCAGAGTAGAATGATTTAATTAGTAGAATTTTACCTCATGTTTATGACAGATTTAGAACATAGAAGAAGTAAAAATATAAATCTTATAAACCAAATAATAGTGAAACTCATGAACTTTTATTAGTCCTCATGATGCCTTATATATTAGTTTGCTAGAGCTGTCATAACAGGGTGACTTAAACAACAGAGATTTATTTCCTCACAGTCCTAGAGGCTAGAGGTCAAGGCCAGGGTTGGTGTCTTTGAGGCCTCTCTCCTGGGCTTGCAGACGATTGCCTTCTTGCAATGTCCTCAAATGGCCTTTCCTCTGTGTGCTCATCGCTGGTGTCCCTCAGTGTGTTCACGTTTCCTTCTCTGAGAGGATACCAGTCAGATCAGATTAGGGCTCACACTAATAGCTGCGTTTTAAATTATCACCTCGTTGAAGGTCCTGTCTCCAAATAGTCAGATAGATTCTGAAGCACTGGGGGTTAAGACTGCAAAATATAACTCTGGGGGCACAGAATTCAGCCCAAACACCCTGTGAGGTCAGGATTATTAACCTCCCCATTAACTGACGATGAAACAATAACATCTAGGACTCAGAGATGTTAAATAACTTGCTGAAAGTTGCACAGAGAAGGAATGATAGAGCCAGGATTTGAACACAGATAATCTGACTTCAGAAAACCTGCTGAGACTATTACTGTTCAGCGCCGAGAGTCCGCTCAGAAATGTTTGATAATGACTCCATGATAATGTTAAGAATCTCCCCTGAAAGGACAGTGTTTGTTCATTTGCCATGGCTCTTTCCAGCCCATCTGGCTCTTCCTCACGGTATGTCTCAAGGTCTGGGGTCTGTCACCCAAGGAGTGTATAAATGCAGTTGTGTCGCCTGAGGCATGCAGGAGGAGGAATGAAAATGTATAGGAAAGCCTCACCCGTTTGGCTCAGTGGTTAGAGTGTCGAACCACAGGCTGAAGGGTCTGGGGTTCGAGTCTAGTGAAAGTTTGTTCCTTGGCCTGGTCAGGGTGTGTGTGGGTGGCAACCCATTGATGTGTCTTTCTCATATTAATGCCTCTCTCTCTCTCTCTCTCTCTCTCTCTCTCTCTCTCTCTCTCTCTCTCTGTGTGTGTGTGTGTGTGTCTTCCTCTCCCTTCCACTCTGTCTAAAAACCAATGGAAAAATATTCTTAGGTGAGGATTAACAACAACAACAAAGAAAATGTATAGAAAATATCCAAAGCAGATAGATATACATTTTTCTTTTGAACACCTAATCTTAGGTTATCCATAGCTAATTAGATCAAAGGTATATGAATAATTAATTTTAATCTCAGAACTTCATTATGGATACTTAACAATACATTCATTTCATGAAAGTTTCTTGTAGTGTATTATCATAAGAGATAGAAATGGTCTTGTAATAGTCCTGGAATATGGAGAAAATTTCCCAAGAAAATTTAATAATACAACCAAAGGTGAATTAAATGCCTATTAAGGAATGATTTTCTGTGTTGGAAGGTTGTAGATTCATCATCATTACTGGTCATTCTATCACCTAAGGTCGAAGTAAGCCCGTCAACTCCCTACTTACCATAATTGTAACTTTAACACATTTAGTGACAAAAATAGCTGTCCTCACTGCCATAGACCTCCCACAGGAAAAATGACCTGCCCAGCCCCTGCTATTATAACATTTTCATGGTCACTGTCAGCTGGATAAGTCTCCAAAGGACAATGTCAGTGAAACTATTAAAGAAACAGTCAAGGCCTTTACCTCAACTAAATATGGCCCGTCCAAAATTTAACCTCTACCAAACATTTGTAAGTGAAACAAGATTGAACAAATATGCAGAAATTTCTGCAGCAATAGCAACATTGTTTATAATATTAAAATAAAGGGCAAGTCTTTTTCAGTCATACATTTCAAATCTCTTAGTGAATAAATAAGGAAATGCACTTATAAATGTATTCAAGTTTTAATCCCTTTACCTCCCAACTATAATGATTAAATTCAATACACTAGTTCCCCTTTACCCATGGGAAATGTGTCCTAAGACCCCCAGTGGATGCCTGAAACTGCAGATAGTACTGAACCCTATATATACTGTATTTTCTCCTATACATACAGACCCATGATAAAGTTGAATTTATAACTTAGGCAGCACAGTAAGAGATTAATAATAACTAATAATAAAATACAGCAATTATAGAGATACTAGAGGCCCAGTGATTGAATTCATGCACCGGTAGGGTCAGGCCAGCCCAGCCCCAATTGGGCGATCGGGGCTGGGCCTGTTGGGAGGAGGAGATGGCAGGAGGTTGGCCGGCCAGCCTGCCCTGATCGGGCCCATCAGGGCTGGGCTGGCTGGGGGGAGGGGCTGAGGGTGATTGGACAGCGGGCCTTGCCTCCTTTTGCTGGGGGGGGGGGGGGCTGATTGGGGGTGGGGCTGGTCATGGGAGGGGCTGTGGGCAGTGGGCCGGCTGGCCCTGCCCCCAAATGGTGTGTGTGTGGGGGGTGATCAGGGGTGGGGCCGGCCGGGGGGAGGGGCTGCAGGAGGTTGGCCAGCCCCATCCCCTGATTGGGCTGGTTTGCTGGCCGCAGTGGCCATCATAGCGACTGGTCGTTCAGGTCGTTTTGGCGTTCTGGTCACTGGCTTTTTATATATATACATAGATGGCTCTGGAGAGTGGTATAGAAAAACCTTTCCTGGCACAGAGAGATTTATAGGGTGTTTTAATCCTAGAGAAATTATGACTGCTCTACTGAGGACAATTTTATGGAAGGTAATGATATCATCTAGGGACCTCCATTAAGCCCAAATATATTTTCTCCTTGTTTCTAAAATCACATTCACTAAGATATTTACAACTCTAAAACCAGGTGCAGCTTTTATATCTTGCACAATAATTAAGTATGGGAAGCAATCTGAAAAATCCCAAAGCATGCAGGTTTTGCTGCAGCTGCAAACATGTAAATATAGTGAGCGAATTCTTCAGAACAATTGCAGCTGATTAGAAAGAAATGCCAGCACACTTCTAAGAAAGAAAATAAAAAGATGTGAAGAGCAAACAAATACCTGCCTGTGTAGACACTTCTACAGAAAATGAGACATTAAAAAAATATACTTTTATTGGTTTCAGAGAGGAAGGGCAAAGGAGAAAGAAAAATCAATGATGAGAGAGAATCATTGATTGGCTGCCTCCTGCATGCCCCCTACTGGAGGTCGAGCCCGCAACTCAGGCATGTGCCCTTGATGGGAATTGAACCCAGGACCTTTCAGTCCACAGGCTGAAGCTCTACCCACTAGCCAAACTGGCTAGGGCTAAAGGAAACTTTTAAAAGAAGAAGAAAGAAGCATAATTCTCTTATGCCTAGGGGAAAGGTCATAGATGCAACATGGAGTAATTTAATGGAGAAAGTTCCAGAGGTGGCTAAAGGAAATGAAACCAAGGAAAAGAAAGACTAAAGGAAGCAGGAAGGAGAAGAGAAAGATGGACTAAGAAGCCATGTAAGGGCCACTGTGGTCATCAAATTGGGGGAAGGCCTGGTAAGAATGGATGTGCCAGAAGTAGTAACTATCGTGGTATTCACACATGCATGGTCATTTCTCAGTAAATGTGAAGTGAAATGTTTTTAGAGGAGAAAGACTGAACTGTTACTTGCAGCCCCACTGTTGTTGTTTTAAATGTATCTGTATTGATTTCAGAGGGGAAAAGAGAGGGAGAGAGAGAAACATTAACGATGAGAGAGAATCATTGATTGGCTGCCTCCTACAGGATCAATTTGGGATCAAGCCTACAACCCAGGTACATGCCCTGACCGGGACTCCGAATTGTGACCTCCTGGCTCATAGTTCCATGCTCAACCACTGAGCCACTGAGGATGGGCGTGGCCCCACTGTTTGTTTTCCACGAGGGCACGAAGGACGCCTGTGGGGCTCTGGGCAAGCAAAGGGACCGGTTTGCATTTCCTCAGGCTTCTGCTCACTTGCAAAGGCCTAGGAGGCAGCCCCGGTATTTACTTTTGCAAGGTATCTTTGTAGGCAAGAACATGCTTAACCTTTTGGCCATTCCCTCTAACAGTGTGCTTTGACACTCACTTCCTTATAATGGCTGCCAGTATTCCTTCCCCATGTTTGCTGGAGCTTTCAATAATTCCGCTGTCAGAACTAACTAGGGCCTTCTCTCTGATAGGACAGCCTCAAAGGGAAGTGCTGCCTCCGTGGTGGAATGTAGGCCAACCCCGGCTGATCACCTTGGGTGGGCACAACAGCAGGATCCTAATGATCTCAAAATTCAGTCCCAGGCGCCAAGCAAGAACTCCTACTCAGAAGGCAAGATGCACATTCAAGGAAGAGCTCATTTTTACTGAGACAAGTAACACCCACCACCTGTGTGGCACCTTCTGTAGCACATGCTGTTTTTAGAAATGCATTAGGGTATGAGCTCTGGGGAATGTTTCTATCTACATCTAAGGCAATGTTCGTGTTTGTGCCTGAGCCTCTCGCTGTGCAGTAAGTTTTTGTTTATATTACTGGTTTTCAAATTGTGCTGGGAGCTACAGTGGGGAGGAAAGGGGTATGAGGAAGAAGCTGGGGAAGGGGCTCTGCTGTTTCAAATAGAGTTTTATTTGAACAAAAGTCTCTAAGGAAAAAAACACCTCTATTTTAAGTCAACCAAAACCTATTACCAAGCAGACTTTTCTGAAAGGGAACTTATTATCCTGGTCTGTAAATAAGAACCATTGGGTGGTGATACCTTAACAGTATTAATGACACTAAAATAAACTGGTTTTCCTTAAAACCTTAGTGAACAACCGAAAGTCATTTTTTCCCCATCTGTCAAAATTCTACCTCTTTTCTTTCTCTTTCTCACTCATATGTGGAATCTAATGAACAAAATAAACTGATGAACAAAGTACGGTAGCTCCAGAGACATAGAAAAGCATGGAACAGACTTTCAAGTCTCAGAGGGAAGGCGGGGATGGGTGGACAGGTGGGAAGAGATCAACCAAAGAACTTCTTTGCATATATACATAACCCGTGGACACAGAAAATAGGGTGGTGAAGGCCTGGGGTGGGGAGTGGGTGCAGGCTAGAAGGGGTCAATGGGGGGGGGGGGGGAAAGAGGACATATGTAATACTTTCAACAATAAAGATTTTAAAAAAGATTCTACTCCCTTTGATGAGATATTTCTTACCCCTAAGACCTTGCACAAAACATCCCTTTCAACAGCATATTCTAAGATCTGCCAGTCATCATTCATTTCTTCCTTCCCAGTTCTATAGCATTTGTTGCTATCTGTGTTGTACACAGATAACAGTAGACCCTGCATTAGGTTTGCTTGTGTACAAGTGTGGCGGGCTGGCACGGCCATGGCACACTCAGCCCCAGGGCGCCTTATGTGCCGCGCCAGCTCAGCCAGGTTCAGTGACCCTGAGTGGGTTTGTGAAAGGCTTAGAAAAGACAGACAAGAGAATGAAAGCTGGGTCTCCATGAGACGCTGCTTCTCTTTAAAGACAGCGCCAGCGCCCACAAGCTGTGTCTTTATTTTACAGCAGATGCCATGAGGCAAAGTAAGGGCGTGGTCAAGATGTTTACAACATTCTCGTGGGTTTCGATCCTACTCAATTGCATGCACCTGATCAAGCTTTGTTTACTTGCAGCCTATATCACTTAGGCACGTGGGGCCACGTGTTCGGATCATAGGTTCAAGCTTACAACTACAGCTGTTGGCTATAATTGTGCTGGGAGGGCTCTGCCCTCCAAGCTGGGGTTTGCACGTGGCCATGAGAGGACTGTGCCCTCTCATCAGTCCAAGGCTTGAACCTGTCCAAGCACTGTAGCTACGCCCCACATACAAGTTTGTCTTTCCCATAGTCCTCTGAGCCTCTGGTAGGCTCTCATGCATCTTTATATTCCCCATTGCACCTGTCTCGGTGTTGAGACCGTGGAGAAGAAACCCTAGATGTTTGTTTTCTTGCATTGCTGAGAGGCGGGTTTGTTGTGGATTACACTGTAGACTGACATAGCTCATCCATCCCCACTAGGTCACTGCTGGTTCAATTTCTCAGGCATGCATTTTTATTGCATTTGGTGCTAATTGTCTCTGTGCTCTATTAGATTGTGAGTGCCAATGGGCAGAAACCATGTGGGTCTCGTTCAACGCCATATCACTACCAAAGGCAAGTGCTTGGAACGTTATAGGAAGAGGTGCTCTTACCCAGTGGAATGTGACTGGGTAGGCTATTATGTGACACAAACATGCCCATGTAGACTGCCCCAAAACAGTTTCACTTAGGCCTAGCAGACTCTGGGTCGGACACTCCTAGTACACAGAGCTTAGGATGAACTCTGGGGCCTGTGCCTGCAGTATTAATGGAGGGAGCTCAGATCAGGTTTAGGAGCACCGGGTTAGGAATTCTCAGAGTAGAGTTGGCAGTGAAGAACAGAAATGAAGGATTTAAAAAAACCCCCACAAATATAAGGATTAAAAAAACACACACCCAAATATAAGGATTAAAAAACCCAAAGTCTTTAACATGCACACATCAAATGCAGCCAGAAAAGTCAAGTAGTAGGAAAAAGGGCCATTGAACTTGAGAACGAGCAACTTATTTATATTTTGGAGAGTGAATTTAGCAGCAGTAACGTCTGCTATTACAGTCATAGCCACCGTATCAGCTGCTTTCTTACAGCAGGTCTGCCTTCACCCAAACCACCATCCACCCTTTAAATGAGAAAAGTGAGCTTCCAATGTGTTAAAATTTGTCTACGGTTATATTCATCTCTTCACTTCATTGAAAAAATTCATGACATAATCCCTACTCTAAAGGAATTCACTTTTTTTTTTTTTTTACTTTTGAATAATCCTGTTAAATTTGCAAGCTCTTTATTCACGAAGAACAGAACAAAAGGAAAGGGAGAGGACTGGAGGAGGAGAGAGGGCGATGAGACAAGGTTTTTGGTTTTGTCTCGGTGGATTGCAGCCCTACGGTGCACAGCATGAAAATAACCCCAGGAAAGATACGAAAGACAGGGGAGATAGATGAAGTGATGTCTTATAAACAAAGTAAAAACTGATGGAATTTAAAAACACAGGCGCAAGCTATACCTTGAGAAAGGCCGTAGGAATGTCTCTTGGAGATAGTAGCAAGGATGGCTGTAAATACAGGTAGGTTTTGATTTTCAGTAGTGTGTCTCGCTGGCACGGCCAAGGGTGACCCTGAGTGGGGGTCGTGAAAGGCTTAGAAAAGACAGACAAAAGGATGAAAGCTGAGTCTCAGTGGGACGCTGCTTCTCTGAGAGACAGCGACCGCGCCCACAAGCTGTGTCTTTATTTTATAGCAGATGCCACGAGGCAAAGTAAGGGCGTGGTCAAGATGTTTACAACATTCTCCTGGGTTTCGATCCTACTCATGACATGCACCTGAACTCTATCAAGCTCACATCACTCAGGCACGTCGGGCCACGTGTTCGGACCATAGGTTCAAGCTTACAACTAAAGCTGTGGAGGGCCCTGCCTTTCAAGCTGGGACTTGCACGTGGCCATGAGAGGACTGTGCCCTCTCATCAGTCCAAGGCTTGAACCTGTCCAAACTCTGT
>NC_137089.1:29579007-29753584 GCF_951640355.1 Cnephaeus nilssonii | reverse complement strand
CTGACATTTTTTCCTTTTATTAACGTTTAAACAAATTATTTGTATTTTTAAGCCTCTCTGCGATCCGAAACATCTGTTTGTTTTAATAGTGGTTCTAGACAAGCATTCTTGACACTTTTAAGAAATAAAATAAATGAAACATATCCTAGAAATCTATGCAATTTAAACTTATTTCCGACTTGACAGATCTCAGCTCTATTAATTTTAAGGTTTCAATCACATTGTCTTGAGACCATGCCTGTGATATGGCTTTCTCCTCCTACCTTCCCATCTTACCCCCACAATGCCCTGCTCTCTTCCTAAACTTAGAAAGAATGAAGAACGCAGACTTCTGTTAAAATGACCACAGTGTACTTTATTTAATGATTTTGGTACCTTGTGTTGCAATAAAATAAAAAAAATCTACAAAATCCAAATATATAAAATTTCAAGTTTTTTCTTCTTTTTTAAAAGTTTTACAAGAAAAATCATGTAACCAAGGAAACTTGTTCATTATGAAGCACTACTTTCCACTTCATTTCATCACAAATTGCAACTTACTTAACAGACCAAAAGAACGATGGTACTGCAGAACACCAAATACTCCACACACTGTGCTGTCAACTAGAGCACATGGGACCGCGGCCCCGGGGCCGCGGCCTCCAGCCAATGAAGACACTCTTATCATCTGAATGCTAAAGGGATGCTTGGATACATGGAGTTTAAATATATATATTTACAGGAAGGGGAAAAAATTAATAACTGGTTTAATTCTTCATTTCAAATAAAAGGCCCAATACATTTGTACAATGTTCACAAAGTAAAAGCACAAGAGCTGCCAAGGTTGTCATTCGGGTCCAGGCACTGTGCTTGTAGTGGGGGGGGGGGGGGGAATGTCACACGGTTCCTAAACACACACACACACACACACACACACACACACACACACACACACACGCGCGCGGGGTCTCTCAGACCTGATTTCTGTGATGGTCGCGGGGGAGAGAGAAGCACAGGAATGGCAATCAGAATGGCACGCAGAGAGCTGACAACAGGGAACTGAGAAACGATCGGTCCATTCTCTTCAGTCTGCTGTTCATCTGCCACCTGGTACAGTTTCTTTTTCAGAGAGAGGTTTCAAATGGGAAAAAGAAAAATTGAACAGGGAAAGGAGCACAATATGCTTAAGGCAAATTAAGCAAAGATAGAGCAGCTTCTCTTGGTGTTGAGTGGAGATGAGGATTTTTTTTTTTTTTTTTTACCCCAAATCCAACAGAAACAAACAGACAAAATGAAGAGCAACCTCCTGAGGGTGAGGTGCTTACTTAGGTCATACACACATGTTTGAAAATTGCTTCGCACCAGGTATCCTTTTGGAATTTCAAATGAAAAACTTGTTGGTTACAAAGTGCATGATTTCATGTGTCTAAATTAAACAACACTAGCTGAGGTAGTTAGATGTGAAACTTATTGACTTAAAATAACTGGAGAATGAAGGACAAACGTCAGTAGCAAAAAATCCTTGTCATTTGAAAGCAGGTTTATACTGTGCAATGGTATAAATGCTTCTATTTTCCTATGAGATGTTATTAACGAAACCAGAACCTTAGTGACGGTAATATTTGTTTCCAATTCGCTTGGTCAGTACAAAGGAGGTCTGTATCCCCAGTGATTTTGTTCGCAACTCATGCTTTCACCATTTCTGCATTGGAGCTATAACAAAGTGGCATTAGCTATCATTACTAGAAATTTCTGATCTAAACTGTAAGAAGAATTTAATAAAAATTGAGAAAAGTATCCATAGGAAGGACAATTTTTGCTCTTGCGTTTACAATAGTTTTGTCTTAGCCCTAAATTCAATGTACTATTTGGTTTCAAAGTGTGGGGGGCGGGGGGGGAGAGACACTGGCTCATTGGTTACCCTCTTTGTTCTGAGAAAGGGAAAAACCCAATTTGCATATTCATCATCATCTCATCTGGGAACTGAAAAGAACAGCAGAAACAATTTGTCAGCGCAAAGTTCTCCACCCAAGGTCCTCTCTCTTCTGCTTGCCCCCTTTACTAAAGAGAGGTGTCAGGTGAGAGCTTCCAAGAGCAATCGAGCAAAAGCTTTGTCTTTCAGCTATCTCATACCATCTAGACATGAAAGGAGTTTTATGATAGCAACATGGATATAAAAAAGATGGAAAACACTATTTTTTGAGCAAATGAGACTTTTTCATGTGTTTTTACCACTTGTTTAGGGATAGTTTGTTAACTGGAAGTAGCCATGAAAGTTGATAGCAATGTCTAAAAAAGCATCACACGTGATGATTTACATAATGGCTGGTCCATAGCAGTATAATCACATTTATCTTTGCTAAAAAATAGTTTTCAAGAGTCTCCGGTTTTCAGGCAAGACTGGAAATTTTCATGTGGGCTGGAAAGCCTTAAAAAGAATAAAATGTATGGGGCATTCAAATGTCCTTTTCCCCAATAATTAGATATATAGCTTATATCTAATAGCATGTTGTAGCCCCCTGTTTTTTCCTCTAGAACTTAGACTCTACCATTTTAAAGAACTGTCCAGCTCTAACGCTGTTAGATTCTGTTTTGCACCCTTATGGAAAAATCTCCCAATGCTACATTCTCCCCACTGCCCTTCTCTCACCCGAGCCAGTCCACCTGAAAAGCTGCCACCCTGTTCTTATTTCCAGGCTCTCACATCTAGTCGATTTCAGTTTTCTTGTGTAAAAACAAAGGAAAGACACAGGTATTTCCCTTTGTAGCAAAGGATATCCGGCTGCACTTTTGGTTGGAAAAGTGTTGGTGATGGTACCTGGCGAGGAAGAAGCCCACATTATTTCGACTCACTTCTATACTCATATTTGGAGTCTAGAAAAAAGAATATGTATCTAAGTCTGGTGTAGTGACACACATGTTTGTTAATGGATCAGATAATTGCTTGGGTTAAATTCCTGCTTCAGAAAGCTTAGTGCCGTGCATTAGAAATGTGTGAGCAATCTGAAATTTTAAGCCTTTGACCTGCCGCTGGCAACTGAATTTTGGAATCCAGAAGATTGTTGAACGTGGATGCGTTGTCAGCTCCAGGTACAAAGTGATTTTTTTTAACCCTCTCACCGAGATAAACTTTCTGAAACCTTATTTTTTATTTTTCAAGAGCCTGCAAGTTTGTTTTGCAAAGGAATATAATTATTAAGTAAGGACACAATGGCAATATTTATGCACAACTTTGCTCCATGAAGTCACAGCATTAAAACATTATCTGTATTGTTAGTATGGTTCCTGGGTGCATTTTTACTTTAGAATTTCGCCTCCATGACTCAATATGGACAAATCATGTTATTTAGCACACACTTAAGTAAAAAGAAAACATGTGACTTTGGGAGGAAGTTGTCCAGGATGGTGTCTGTGGTGGTTTTCCACCCTTTATCCTTTAATTTTATTCCTATCTACGTCCGTGCAAGTACACGTGTGTATCAATGTGTAGCTGAAGCCCGGTGTAAACACTTGTATGAAATATTTAAAATATTTATAATCTGGAAAATGCATCAACTCAGGAGTTCTAGGCAGAAATAAGGCTTTACACTGTTAAAGGGTTGTAAAGGGAGAGATGTGTCACCTTAGGGATGAAAGAGAATCTCACTGTAAGCAACGCACAAATCTAATTTGAATAATATCTATTCAATGTTTTTCCCTCCTGATAGTGGGGTCCAGACCACCACATGGCAATCACTAGTATTGAATCAGAGTATCATGCATGCATCCTGAAAAACGTAGCGTGGGATCAGGCACACAGACTCCTTAGGCCTTAGAAAGAGCCCAGTTTTCTGGACACGTTTAATGAAATATTTTGTAAAATTCAGTTTGGCTCAGAGGAAGATTGTCATTCTCTACGAAGCTTCTCTGTATGAAAGGAGTTAATTTTCTCGTTAAAAAGCTGATAATTGAAAAGAGTTGTACATAGACCTTTGAAGGAAAAACTCCCACGTTCACTAAGTGATGAAGAATGATGGTATTCTTTGCTTGGCGAGTTATTGCTGTTGTGTTCCTAAGCTGCCTCCACCTCCTCCACCACAGCCTGTTCCTGGGCATGCACAGTTCTCCTTTGTGCTGATACTAGTTATCAAGGGTCAAAGCACTTGGAGAACTCTAAGTATTCTTCACAACACCCTTATGAGGTAGGTAGATACATATTCTCTCTTTTATGTATGAAAAAAATGGAAAAATGAGGTGGAATGTGAATTTCTGAGGCTAAAATGACCACTAAGGATGAGGACACGAGAGCTCAGACCCCCAGGCACTGTGCTTCCATCACCAGACCAAGCCCTCCCTGCCCTGGCCTCCAGGAAGGAACCTATTCCAGAGTGTAGAAGGATACCGTGTCATAGAATATATTTAAGCATATTTAAAACAGTCATTACATGCCCTGGCTGGTGTGGCTCAGTTGGTTGGAGTGTTATTACCTTCCCTGGAGGGTGGTGGGTTTGATTCCTGGTCAGAGCACATCCCCAGGTTGCAGGTTCGATCCCCAGTCTGGGTGCGTGAGGGAGGCAACTGATGGATGTTTCACTCTCACATCGATGTTTTTTGTTTGTTTGTTTTTTTCGCTCTCTCTCCCTTCCTCTCTCTCTCAAATAAAAAACAGTAACATAAAACAGTAATTATATTCAACACACGGACTTTCGGTTTTCTATTAAACCATAAATTCCATTCAATTATCACATAAAAGATAACTGGGGAAAAAAAAGTCTCAGGTTTTTGTAGTTGCCAACTGATTGTCTCTTTGTTGCCAATTCACCTAAACATTGCACTAAACATCCTGTCAATAACACGAAGGCATAAATGATTTGGAAAAGGATGTAGTGAAGTAAAAATCGTAAGGAAAGCAAAGCAAAGCTAAGTTGGGTAGCAGCCTTGTCATCCAGGAGGCTTTGGAGGGTGTGTGACTAGCAAACAGACCTGCCCTCCAAAGGAGAGTTTACAAAACACAGAGCCACAGCACCAGTAGCTGGAGCCCTTCTGTACACAAAGGGGAGTGGCCATTTGATTTCCGGGGAAACTTCTGCATCTGATGGCAGGAGGGACTCAGTGAGGAAGGGGACTGCCTAGCCCATGAAGTCGTTCTAAGTTGGCACTAAATGTAGGATTTGACACAATCAAAACACTTCCTAAGAACCTACGAACATTTCGATTTTCTCTGGCAACCCCCTCCTGGTCTTTGCATAGCTGAATCCCTCCCCGTGCTCCGTGTGCCTGCTTGTTGTCAATGCCTTGGGAAAAGTTTTACAACATAAGCACACTTAAAAGACAATTGGACTGAATTGCTTGCCTGCTTTTCTGCCCAGCTTCAGAACAGTAAGGAAGGTAAGCACACAATTTGAGGAAATACACATGCTCACCAATCCCGAGCCAAATCTGATGAAACAAGGAAGAAATGTCCACAAAGAATCATAAATATAAGAGTTGTATGAATATCTCAAGCATCCTTTCTGGAAAGTCAATTTCTCTTTGATATCGTTTTTTTTCTTTTAATGGTGACTGTAAAGAAAACACCAGTATTCTAATATGAGATAACCGGTTGCTCTTTGGCGATCAGAATGACATCGACCAACCAAGCCACAAGAAAAAAAAACACACTATTTTTTTAAATTTGGAAAAAAAAAAAAGATTTCACTTCTATCAAGACTCTAAAATTCACCATGAAGTAACCACATCAAGTAGTTTAAACTATTCTTATGCCTAACGGTATAAGAAATTCTTAAAATTAAAACTCCCATTTGAAGAATAAAAAGTTAACAAATTTGTATTTTCCTTGAACAATTCTGTCAAACATTGTGAATGATGAAGCCTATGTGAAGAGCAGAGGGGTAACTATAAAATAATGAAAGATGGAAAAGAGCTGAATGAAAAGGCTCCTTGCCAGGAAGGGCCGGGTGTTGGAAGGAGCCTGTGGTGCAGTGACGTCTGAGTTACACCTAGGACAGCCTCTCAAACCTCTTTCATTCATGTGTTTGTTGACAGTAAATAAAAATCAAATAGCATTTCTCTACATTATTTACTTCTCTTTGCACAACAAAGAGTTTTTATTTAGCAGCAGAATATCACCAGCAATAGATTACTGCACAAGAAAGTTAAGTTCCATTCCCTACAACACCTGAGCATTTTCTGTCTCTCTAGGCCACACCAGACAACCAGACGAAAAACTACGATTCAAACACCTAGATTTTCCCAAATATCCAGATGTTTGACATCACAAAGACCAAATTTACTCCTTGAGTGACCTAATGCTTCACCTCCATTGGGAGATTTGCATTCATGTGGACAGTCTTTGCTTTTTAATAACACCATAGTGTCCACTTCAGTTTAGTGAAGATGGCTTAGCAACCATCTGGAAAATTCAGATGTTAAAAGCCCCCAGTGAAAAGAAACTTAATCATGAGGAACAATCAGAGCTTTCGGGCTATCAGTGGTCTAGTAGTTTTGTCTACATTGAAAACTTGCTTTTTTCCCCTTCCATTAGTCTGAAAACCATTCTCACAAGAATTATTTTTCCAATTTGGGGATAGATGCACAGACTAGGTGATGGCAGAATCAAGATCCAAAATACGTTTAAATGAGTCAGTTAATATGTGCAAGCCAGGTTTAGTGAATGTGAACACAGAGGTCCTTGTGATGACATGAAATATTTACAATGGGATAATGAGCAAGGCCATGGTGACCCTGAATCTCACGGTTGTTTGAAATGAGGGATAATTCGATGGATCATGTCCTGCAAGCAAAAGTACTTACAAGACCTTAAACTATCGCATCATATAATCCACCAGAAGCTGTTGGCATGCAGAGCTATTTGGCAGCTCCTGTGTCCAAGGAGAATTGTCATGGGGGACAGTTTCCTTAAGGACAGAGTTAGGCTCAGACAGGAAACCACCGGCATCTCCTCTCTCTTCCCACTGCAGTCGTGCCTTGGCCTTTCGTAAACGGACACATCTGTTGTCATAGTTACGAAATGGCAGGGCCACCTTGGACCTCTGCTCTATAAGAAGGCAAGTATTCCTGACGACCCACTGACGGGTTTCCTCTTCAATCTCCACACCCCAACCTCTACATTCATAGAAACCTTCTGCCCCAACACTACTCAGAGGCACCCTTACGCATAAGCCTTGTGGAAGAGAATGGTTTACTGCTCCTGTGTCTCCACAGTCAACCAACTCATTGTATATTAGAGTACCCTTTGTGCCTATTCTGGCTTTGGAGTTCAGGAAATTAACATTTTCTTCAACGTGTTGGTTTCCATTGCTTTGCAACTGCAAATTAGTCACATGGTGGCAGGCCACTTTTATTACCATTACATTTCAGTTCTGAAAATGACTTGCCAGGAGTGAGTTCACAGCATGACATGGTGCCTAAAACGCGGACTATCGCTCAGGAGAAACATCCTTGAAACACAAGGAAAATGACCCCTGCTTCTTTTTCTTATTTCCTTTTTTTTTTTTTTAAATTTAGATTGCTTGTTGGATAAATTGGATGACTTTTACTCATTCATCTATGATTAACTTCTAAAATTCTTATATGAAGGCATTTAGACAGAAAACATTATACACCATATAGATGCCTGACTTTGTTGCAACCTCTGAAACTATAACGTGAAATCAATTCATTCTTACCCTGCAGCTCAAAGCTTTCTTTAAAAACAGAGAAGCAAGTGGGAAAGAAGCACGGTTTTAAATTAGGAGACTATCTGTTCACGTATACGTGAACTGAGAATGTGAGAGTGGGGATTTTAGAGCTCACCACCAAGGTTTTGCAAGGGTCTAAGCAACAGGAGAGCCAGTTCCACATACAAATGCATCTCCGTTTGAAACTGGCAGTGTCACCACCTAGCAAGGCAGGAATCAAATTATTCAATAGCTACATCCACGCAGATTTTAACTCTGAAGTTGAATTATAAATCTGATTTGTGGAAATTTGTTATTACAATGCTGACAACGGCACTTCCAAGAACTGAAGGAAGGGCAGCAGCTATACCCAGACTGATCAATCATGAAACAGGTGACAACATCATTTCTTTTTTCATTTTCAAACACAAGTAGATTTGTATTCATTGAAAGCGAGTCCCTATGACCCAGTACCAATTTTCTGAGCTAGGCAAGGCCCCAGAAATCCATTGAATCTTTTTTCCTTTTTTTTTTTTCAAAGCGGTGCTTACTGGCAAAAGCAAACGAAGTGGGTGAATATTCATAGCATGACTGATGAAGAAGCAGTAGCAGGAATTCCCAAGTGCTCTACGTCACCGGGGTCTTTCTCTTCGGCAGGCCAGGCACATCACCACATGGCACAGAGCGCAGGGCCCCTTCCCACTAACTGATTAATTTTCCCTTGCAGTGGCTTGGCTACCACATTACAAGTCAAGAATGTGCAAGATTCCAGGGTCTGTTGAATGAATGAACACAAATCGCCTTCAGTAAAGCTTGACAAGTTCCCAGACGGTTCTGTAAAAAAAAAAAAAAGAAGGGAATGGATGGCATCAGCAATATGCAGCTTGTGACATGGAGGCTTGCTGTCTGCGTGTGGCTGGCTCGCCCTCTTCCCCTTTCTCGAGGCAGGAGAGGTTTCTTTCTTTTCATACAACACCAAGCTTCTGATTCAGACCAAGGAAAACGTTTCACCCCAGGCTTTCGCAACATACTTCAGAGAGCTGTTTTCTTTCCTATGTACAATACATTAGAAGGGTTAATAAAGGAAGTCAACTATTTCAGTTCTTTGAAAGAAGGAGAGAAAAGGACAATTCTTTGACTAGCTGACAGACCTCCTTTGCTTACAGGATATGTGCGATTGCTCCCAACTTAAATAGAATAAGAACTTCCGGAGGGCTAGATAGAAAGCCACAGGTCGAACGTCAGTTGCTAAGTTAATGCAACAGTACCTACCACACCCAAACAACAAGAGCTCATCTTCCAGAATCACAATGGGTTGAAAGGCCTGTGTTGATTAAGACATGTTCTACTGGTTTGTAACCAAATAGGAATCTCTTAAAATAATAGAAACCCGAACTATATTTTCCGCATACTTGGGGGTGTTTTAGAACTGACTGGTAATGAATTAACTTGAAATAATTGTGTTGATTTGATCCCAGAATGCCACCAGAACAGTTAGATTAAATTAGCTTAAACTCCACATCTCCATTTGTTAATATTTGTAGCATTTAATGAAATAGGAATTTGATTATTTCCATTTTAATGCAAATCAAGCAATAGAGAGAGAAGGGGGCTACCAGCTTAATTTTGTAGACGAGTGTATAATAAAAACATGAAACCTTACATTTTCCAAAATTCTAATAACAGAGTAGGTGACAGGCTGCAATAATAACACAAGAGAAAATTGTGTTGGTACTGTTCTGGTAATATTTGCTTATCAAGTTGATTAATTAGTTTTGATGTTAATCTCTTTTGTTAAACATCTTTGCTCTGCAGACATTGCATCGGTTACTATGCTTTTCTTGTTTGGTGCAGCGGCTAAAACAGCAGTAATCAGGGTAATGGGGGCATAAACCTAGAAATCGTGCCTTGGACCTCACACCATTATTCAGTCAACTATTTTATTGATGCCTAATGGGACTCACCAAGGAATTCTTTGAATTATTTGGAATCTGTAAAAATTATTATACTTTTTTTTTCTCTCCTTCCTTTTACTCTATAGAGGACCTATGGGTTTATACAGTACCTGACCAGAATTATTTCACTTCTAAAAATTGGTTATGCAAGTTAATAGATATCTTTAAGCAACAAACTCCTTAGCTATATGGGAAGCCAATCCCTGTGGGCCACAAAGCAGAGAGACTTGGGTTGGGCATAACGCCAGCATGAGTTTCCACACAGGGTGGGTCTGGCTGTCCTGACCCCTGAAGGTAATGCAACACAGGGTTGCTCTTCTGGGCACCCCAGGTATGGCTTTAGCACAACCTCTCAGGTTGCAGTAACCGAGGTTCATGTCTGGAAATTTGTTATTCCTAAATAATCAGTATGCTGGAGACAGATCTTATGTGCTGATGAAGGATGTTTTCTAAAGGACAGAGAAGTGGCCTATTCAAAAGTTCTTCAGACTTTTGAGAGGCATCTAATTTCATGCCTTTTCTTAAAAGAAAGTCTTAGGAATATCCCCAAACTTTATCCAGAGGTGATTGTTTTGAGTCAAATATTATGTGTCAAAAGAGTATTTCACCTTTTTTGTTGTTGCTTTTTGACTTTGATTGAAAAATATATAGTGTTGGAGCAGCACAAAAATAAATTATAAAATTACTCTTCTCTTTATAGGCTGTCATCTGTTGTGCCTTTATCTTGGATTTATATCATTACCTCATATTTGTCATTGTGAGGCTTACATAATACAATCTTGAAAACCCTCATGTTTCTTTATTGCTCTGGTATAGAATTAAATATAGATATTAAAAAGATAAGCAGTGTGGTAGAGCAGAAAAGAGGTAGAGTTGAAGTCAGAAGACTCTTACTCTGTTACTAACAACCAAATGGGAGCTGCTGGGGTGTGAGAATCCTTTTGTACTTGACTGCGTATTGCCCAATAATACAAATCATATAGATTGTGCTTTTTGAATGAAAGACTGAAGGAATCCTGATTACAAACATTTCCTGATTTTTTTGGAAGCTCAGTTGTCTCATCTATGAAAGAAGTGTGTTGAAGTAACACTTGCATCTTTTTTAGATGCTATTTTGTATAGAAATTAGTGACTTCTAATTTAATATAACTTCATAAAAATTGGCTTCAATCTTGTCAAAGTAAGAAGATGGATGATTACTTATATTTTTAATACATTAAATTCAGATTGATCATCATCAGGGTTGAGAACATTTTTGGTTTATTATTGACTACCTTTTTAGCATCAGTTCAAACAACAACAGACAGAGCTTACTACACAGCATCATTAAATGGGCTATAACTCTGTCTTCCTGTAAAATGCAGACACCTTACATCTAAAATGAGGAGAGAGATGAAACATTAATTTCTTTATAATCAATTCGACAAATATTTGCCAAACATTTGCTATAGTCTTTGCATCCAATCTTTCAATCTAAGAGAAGGCTCCTAGATTTATATGATAGGAGAATCTAGTGGTATAATAAACCTCTTAAATATTAAATTTTGTGATCTGAAAAACATGAAATAAATACAATTTAGGGGGAAAATTATGGGAATGGAATAAAACAATGGCGCTTCAAGGATTTGTTGATCTATCTTTCCTTCTTTTTTCTCTCTCTCTCTCTGGTCAAGGTATCAAAGTAAGTTGTGGGGTTTAGTTACGTTTTAGTCTGCCTCACTGGATGACAGTAGCTAACATGTATAGGATACAAGAGAAGAACCATCAAGTTAATTTATACTTATTACTTACTTTAGTGTAGAGTAGGGCCATGAAGGGGGCCAGTGTCTGGGATGGAAGAGTAGCATTGATCTACCTACTATGAATTAGGGAGTTGAAGTAAAGTTCAGTTACAGGTGATAGAGACTTTCATTTCTCATCATTGACTTGTTTATTTTTAACATTTCCTTCTGAAAGGCATCCTTGACTTTTAAATAAAATTTTCTCTGAAAAATTTGATCGTCAGACCATGATTTTGTTTCCCCTGAAATCTTGCCAAATCAGGAATAAATTTTGGTGGGAAAATATTCTTTGGTCTCCCAGAAGGACCTGCAGTTGTTAAACGTTGTTATAAGCTGTGTTTGACTCTCAGCTCCACTCTTTCGTAGCTGTGGGACTTTGGCCATTTATTAATATCTCTGAGCTTAAGTTTTGTCATCTGCAAATCGTACTTAACTCATAGATGGTTGTGAGGGTTAAATGAGATCACATACAGGTAGCTCTTTAACACAGCACTAGGCAAATGATAAATTCTTGATCGTGGTAAGCTACTTGCAATATGGGGAACTGAACTGTGAGAAAATCTAAGGAAAAAATAACCAAAGAAAAATTCGATTTAGCCAGTGTTTCGGACATATTATGTCAGTATATTATTTGTCAGTACAATATTTTAGCAAAACAATTAGACATTTCAGGGACATTAAACCATCCCTTATTTAGCAGAACACAGGCCTCAGAGGTTGGCTGGAGTTTTTCATATTTCTGGGCTAGATCACTGGGTACAAAATAACAAAAGTCTGATTTTTTCCTTGCAGAATCTAGAGAGAAAGATCTCCAAATAAATGGTGAAACAATGTGATACCTTAAATACTCAAGGGAGTTTCTGAACTCCTCATTTCTGTGGACAAATGGCTGTTTGCCACTTTTTCCGCGTGGCTTTCTGCTGTGAGAGCAGGTTGTGTGCGAGCTCGCCTAATTGCTACAATTGGCAAAATTAAATGGCTCATCGTGTTTTTATACAATTCCACCCACATTCCGCAGAGTTTTGCTTTTGACTGAGTAATTATACTGTGGAGGCTGTTGACACAGGCACATATTGACACAGCATCTGGATAAGACCTCTGTCCATGGACAGTCTTCTGTGGACAGTCCTGGGTGAGGGAGATGGTGCCGCCCGACTGTCATTCCACAGCCTGATCCAGGTAAGGGCCAGAGATTTGGAAATGGGTGTGGGTGGTAGAGGGAGGTGGCCCGTCCTTAGCCATTTTGAAATGCTCCAGCTTCAGATGGGGAGGTGGAGGGTGTTATGAGTCACAAGCTGGCTAAAGCAATCATTTTGATTGTTGTCAAAGTGACACTGGATTCCTGAAGATAAATGAACATGAGTTCATCTGCATCCATCACTGAAATGATAGAATCAGCCACTTCAGGCCTGCTGTGTTTTCATCATGCACTTCAGCCAATGCTCTGAGCTACATTTCTGAAAGGCAGTCTGAGCTATTTTTAAAAAGGCTGTAAGGAACTCTCCTCAGAGAAGTAGGCATCTCATCCAAGCTTTATATAGAAACAGTAATGGCTAATGGCAAAGACGTGTGAGAATGCAGGGGAGCGCATATTTAGTCTAGAAAATGGTTCATTAGAAAAAAAGGATCTCTGGATTTTTTGTCTAAACATTGTGTCAGAATTTCTTTCTGCTCAATCGCATTTAGTGCATTTAAAAGCAAATGTGTCACCTTACACAACCCTGCTAAGGACACCAGAGGTTTTCTTTGCTGAATTCAATCAGTTCAGAGAAAGAACCTTTGAAATGACTCAAAACTCTTCATTTCAGCTTCTTAAAGGATGAGATCTTTAAGAAGTGATAAAGCTCATTCAAGCTAAAAGTGCTAGATTGTATCTAGGGACTTCCAACTGAAGTTCATAGGTGTGTTGCTATCTTACAGACAGGCACTGCAAGCTTGGGTTGGTGCTGAAAAATGAGGAGGAAGTTTTATTTATCGAAAAGCTCATGTGTGAGTAACATACCAATTTATATGCATAAAAAGGGAGCATATACTTTATCCCTTTCATCTGTTACTCTGTTGTGTGTGTGTGTGTGTGTGCGTACGATCTATAACATACACACATACATAGGATTATATATTTTTAAAAAAATAATTTGAGATGTCATTTTTTCCCATTTACTTTTAAGTTCTCATTGCTATGCTATCACTTCATTTATTCATAGATCAAAATAAAGTGGGCATTTAGAAATTAAGCATAAGTACTTCATTATACTTTATCTTCAGGTTACCTTTATATATTTTGCCAATGCTTGAACTGCATATTTTTGCTATGTCAATAAGAATTTATTTCATTTGTTGAGGTCACTGCATTATCATAAATGAATAGTAACTGACTGTCTGCAAAGTCAATATTACTGGACTAGACAGTACACAGTTAAGTAGGACAAAGCCAATGTATGAAGAGAATTTAAAGGACATAGTCATTTTGGGGGACCAAACTTTGACTTAGGTTAAAAAAATTCTTTTCTTCCACACAAATACTTGAAGTCTGTGTGGTCAAGATCCATATGTTTTTAAATATTAACTATGGTTTCATTTTAAAATGCTACTTTGAAAGTGAAAAAATTTATACTATTTTCTTTAAGAAAATTGTATGGTCCTATGCAAAAAGTGAGTACTGAGAGCAGACCCCTCCTCTTCAAGAAATCCAATAAGCTCATGCACAGGAAGTTGGAGCCCACAGAGAAAAAGTCCAGCATTTCCAGTTTGTATGCTAACCATGGCTTCTTCCTTTTGATTCCTCACGTACTCTCTGTGGAGGGTTTAATGGCAGATTGAAAACGAAATCTTAGGAAGAACTAAAATATAAATATCAAACTCTGTTCCTTTGTACATTGACAATGTCTCTTTAAATCCTAATACTTTACACTCTCTGTTATCCGTGTGTCTAGAAACTAATGACTTGTCATCCCCACACAGTCCAATGGCAGTGTTTCTAAGTCATGGAAGATTAAATCATGATTTACCTTGGGAGTAGATTTTTGTTGTTGTTATAATCTTGAGAAAAATTGTAAGTTATTACATGTAGGAGATGTCATTTCCTTAGCAAGAATTTTTGACTAAAACATCATAATCTTCAAGTATGTTGGATAACAGAGTATTTACAGTATTTGGGAAATTATTGAAAAATTCAAACTTCTTATACCCTTCTTACTATATTCTCACCTCTAAAACAAAGCACAGTACATTATCTTTTTTTTAAAATTCACATAGCACTCATTTTGACTCTTAACATGTTAAATGGGGGATACAGTTGAGAAATAATTTAAGACTTACATGTTTGAAGAGTGATGGAGCCTGTGGCATTTGTGTTGATTAACGCTACTGTACGGTTATCTGTTATTTGCTCATGGAATCAAAGGTATAGTTCAACTGAGCAATTCAGTTTCCACAGATCATCAATTAAAAGGTGTCTTGGAAATAATAAAGCTAATAACTCATGGTTCTGCATAAAAGTGGACAATTTGTCAATATAATCATTTTTTTCCTTCTACAGTGGGGGCAGAACGTTTTCACCAATTGCTGACAAGAGGGGTATCTTCCTGGGCCTTGACTGTTGACTAGCCAATCTTTTCACATCCAATCAACAGATCATTGTTTTTTAGTGAAAATCTTGCTTGGAGGATCAAATCATAGCAGAATAGGAAAGTATGCCTGCTGATAAAAATGGTCTATTTTTAAACATGGCTTTAGGGCTTGTACCAAAAGAAGTCCTATGTTGAGTGCTCTATCATTTCCTGTGGATGTCATAACGGGGACAGCAGTCTCTGTATGGCACACCCATTACAGGTGGTGGCTATCGAGCTTGACTATTTTAAATTAATTGGACAGTCCCAATAACTGGATAATGAAGTTAAACTGACTGTTTTTCTTTTTTATTGAGAGCCTTGACTAATATGTCAGTTGGGTTCATATAAACCAGGGAAGGAAATTTAAGACATCTTCCACTGTGGTCAAGTTTGTCATAACGGATGGATGAAAGTAACCATTTACATCTTTGATTTCCTGGGAAACAATGGCCAGTCTTGACAAGCCCTTTCTAGTTAAGCTGATTCTCTCATCACCTGATATCCTGACAGCACCCCTGGCCAGGTTCCTGGGGACACAGACATGGCACAGTAGGGTGAATCTTGCAAAAGACAAGTGTTCTCAATATGCCAAGGCAGACTGATGGAATTTGTGGACCCAGTTTCTGACATCCCAAGTAATTGTGATACTTAACGTATTTTAAACAGTTCCAGGTCTATAAAAAAAAGTGATGATGCCTATATGCATACCCTATATTTCTTTATTACAAAAATATTGAAATAATCCATGAGTTATTCCACTCTGCACCAATTATAAAAAAATACTATCAAAGTTTGACCGGCACTTTTAATGCAACAAAAAGCACCATGACCGAGGACACTGGGAACAGAAAACGGGGAACGCTTGCTTGCTGTACGGAGGTATTTAAAACCAGAAGCTTGTTGTAAGAGTACAACTTTACAAATGATTCAAATACAAATCTTAGCTGAATCTAGTGATAAGCCCTCAATCAGTTCAGAAGGGTTTTCCCCTAGCATATTCACTGCATTTGTCTGCTCATACTTACTAAAAAGTGTCCCAAAGCCTCTAAAAGACACATCACTTGGACCTTGAATTGGTGGTGGTGGGGGAGTCTGTACACAGTGGAGAACTTGAATGTTCATTCTAGTTTCCGCTCCTGTGGGGCTCATGCCACTCCATCTCAGTTATCCAGGGCTTCCAGGTGAATCCTGGGATTGGACGGTGTTTGGCACTAGAAAGATGGGGCATGGCGTGTTCTGGACGTGTGCCTACCTGAGCTCAGGCAGAGCCACGCCTCCTGAGACCTGACACATCCAGTTCCAGCCCAGTCCTCTCTTGCCAATCTGCTCTTACATTCCAATGTGCGCTGCACAGGCCAGGAAATCAGATGCTCATTTTGCCTTTTCCCCCACTTTCTCTTCCTGTGTTTATTAAATTTTTGCAATTGAATACTGAATCACGATTACCATTTAATTTATGTCACTATGTTATCGAGCTCCTTGGTCTTACCAAACGCCATACATGTGCTGCATAGGATTTCTGTCATTAAAGATGTTCTCAACTGAAAACTTAAGATAAAAAACCAATCCTGACATGTGTTGAAAACGAACCATTCCTTCACTTCTAATACACGTGTAAACACATTTGAGTTTGCTGTCCACTTGACAGGCTTTTCACACATGGTATGTATTGGTTTCCAAATGAGCATGGTTTATGAATTCTTTTCTAAGCAGTACTACTTTTTTTTTTTTCTGGAGTCTTGAGGGATATATTCTCTCTCTGTTTTAATATTCCTGTGAAAATCAGAGCTTTTCATCAAGAAAAATCACCTAAGCTATTTTGACAGAGGACTGGTGTTGTGTGTGTGTTAGTGTATGTGTGTGCATGTATGTGTGTATGACAATATATTTTTATGCAGAGATCAGTTAATTTCATCAAAACACCCTATTGATCAGAGGCAACATTTTCCATATTCATAGGACCCTCCGGTGGATGCGCTGAAAGACAGTGTAGGAGAAGTTGGTAGCAACCAGGAGTCCTTCCAGTGGCAGGAGACTGTCGGGGCTGCTGTTTGAAAGAAGACCAGCAGCAGGCAGTCAGCTGATGGAGGGTCAGACAGTAACCATGACGACGGTCAGACTACAAGCATGACAGCTCATTTCCCTACTCTAGGATGGAGTTTCATTATTGCCACAGGCCTGCCACCACCCTTTATCTGGCAGTTGTGGCTCCTCCAAGTCTTTTTGTTTTATAAAGTGGTTTCATACTCCAACCGCTCCTGAATAAGGGCATCATCTTTGTACTGCAGCCTTGGAGGAGACGGGGAACATTCAAAGGCTAAAATGGCCTTCCGGAGGCTTCGGTCCAAAACATGTCTCTCCCATGCTGGGTACCTATTCCTGAACAGGTCAATTTTAATGACAGATTCTTCAATCCGTGGTGGGCGAGATGATGGGGTGGATGGGGCTGTGGGCCTCACCTGAAAGACAGGTACACACCCATCCCGCTCTGCAAATTTCTGGTCGCGGTCGCTGACAACACTGCGGTTGTTGGAGATGGACCGCAGCGTGCTCGTGGCCACTTCTGGAGGCAGGGTGAAGGCAGCGACTGGGTCCTCACAAGCACAACTTGGTGACTGCCCGAATCTGGGTCCGTTGGGGTGAAAGAAGGCATAATACATCAGCATAAAAACCACGCCCGTCAAAAAGCTGCTGAACACCACACACAGCGCTGGGATGGCAAATGCATCTGCAATCTGGGGAGCCTTGTAGAGGTACCAGAGGGCACTCAAGGCTGTATTTTCCAAAAGGATCACAAAATAGTAAATGAAGAGCCTGCAGCGTGTCCTGCCTTCCTTGACGTTGAACCAGCTGAAGATGTAGATGATCCCCACCACCATGTCGAACACAATCTCTTCCCATTTGGTGATACAGAATTCTGTCTCACAGTGGACGATCCAGAAGGTCATGATGCACCAGTGAAGGACGATGAAGATCCCAAAGTACAGCTGGAACACCGAGGCAAAGAGGGCAAAGGTGATGACCCTGGCAGCAATGGTGAAGAAGTGCCAGCAGAACTGGATGACGACAGCCATGTAGCTGATGGGCTTCTTGTCATCTCGAGAGTCCCGGAGGGCCTTCTGGTATGAGGCCAAGGCCCAAGCCAAAGACACCAGGGAGGCTGCCGCTGTGAAACCTACAAAGGCAAATGGGAAGACATTCTGTCAAAAGTGAGATTCAGTGTTGTCTCCTGGAAATAGTCATGCGGGCTGGGGGGCTTGAGACAGGCTAGCTTTGACCTCAGCAAAGATTGTAATTTCTTTGAGTTTTAGCTGGGCCAAACACTCAGAGGGGGCTCCTAGTATCTGTCCTCGATGGGACCCAACCACATGGAGAAGTCATGAACTAACCATGGAATGTAGGATCTGGATATGGGGTGTGGCTTAACTTCCATGTATTTGGTGTACATAGACTCAGGAGGTAGTTTTGTGTAGTGGGAATATAGCCGTTGGTTGGAGGTTAACAAGATTGGGTTGCTGTTTTAACTTTGCCACTTATTACCTGCATGACTTTAGACAATTGTTTAAAGTGGTGTCCTCATTTATAAAGTAGATGATCTCTAAGGCTCCCTGTCAGCTTTGAGGATCTGTGATCTAAAAGCATGAACAGTCCCAGGAAACTCGAGGGGCTAGCTGGTTTACCATTCTTCTTCTAAACAAGAAAGTTGACTTAAGAATAAGAAAAGGAGCCCTAGCCAGTTTGGCTTGGTGGATAGAGCATCAGCCTGTGGACTGAAGGGTCCTAGGTTTGATTCCGGTCAAGGGCACATGCCTGGGTTGCAAGCTTGATCCCCAGTGGGAGGCATGCAGGAGGCAGCTGATCAATGATTCTCATCATTGATGTTTCTATCTCTCTCTCCCTCTTCCTTCCTCTCTGAAATCAATAAAAATATATTTTTTAAAAAAGAATAAGAAAAGCAGTCCATAGAACCTCATTGGCAGTGTTTCTTGTGATACCTGCTGTGTAGTTTGTCCCTCATATAATCTGACACTTGCTACTACAGCTTTTGTATATTCCTTACTGTCTTTCCCTTAGAAGAAGAAATGTCTGCTCACTCTCATCTCTGAATCTTTCATAAATTAAAGATTATACAGAAATCAGTCCTCAACCACTTCTCTTATTGTTTGATGAGGCCCATTTGGTTAGTATTCCTTCTCAAAGTATGTTTCCAAAATTTAAAAATCATTTGTGTTGCTTACTTTCACTGTTGCTCCATTTACCTTGTCTGAAACATCACCTCGAAGGTCCAGATGTCCACAGGGCTCACTAAAAACACACTGGCCTCTTTTAGGAGCGAGATGGTTTGGGAATTCCACTTTGTCACTGAAATGTTATATCAATTTGCATCGCAGCTGGTGTACTTATTGAGTTGTACCAAGACTTACCGAGACTACAAATAGTTTTGTGTTCTAAAGTCCTGCTGGCTTTTCTTCACAAGACTCTTACTAATCATAACCAGGCCACCTTATAGTCTTCTCCCGCTATGGAAGTAATAGGAGGGGATTGCCAAGAACTTGTACTTTCCTTTTGTTATATTTCAACAGAGAAGAGCTGTTGTCTCTGGTTCTTGAAAATGAATTTAAAAAATGACTCTTCTGGAAAAGAGCCACATTAATTGATAAAAAAAACATTCAACCTCAATAGTTATTTCTTACTTATTCTCCTTGAGTAAGATGAATTCCAAAGAATAATTATCGATAAAGAAAGTGTTTTCTAACACCCAGGTCTCATATCTATTCCCAATAAAGTCCGTAGAATGTCTCATCCTACACTGGACCTTCAGTTTTTCTCTGGCCAGCACAAAATCTTTTATTACCATAACTCTCAGGCAGTTATGGCAACATTTTTAGGTCAATTGGAGACCAGTACACAAAGGAGTTTATGTTAATGTAATTTCTACATGGTGGAAACATATTCGCCAATGATATATCAATTACAAAGCAAATTCATAAGTGAAAAGAGAGGAAAGGAGAAAATGTTTACAAAAGAAGAAAAAAGGTTAGGGAATGGGAAATAAAAGGTGATGGAATAATGACTCTGTGAATTATATACTTATTATAGTTTAGGATATAAGAACAGAAGTTGTGCAATTTTAATTTTAACACTTGTGTTGCAGAGAAGCCACTCATGACCTTGCTCTTTGCCAGGACCATTAGCAATGGTACTAACTGCTTCTTGGAATAGACGGTGTTCTCTTTATGCCTTTAAGCTGTGAATGGATTGCAGCTTCTCCACAGGCACAGCTTCCTTCTTTTACCAACCCACATCCTGTAGGACAGTGTTTAAGCACAGCGCCACCTTCAGGAAGATTCAGCATGGTCCGTCAGGCTTGAGCAAAACAGTGGAGTGGACTAAATCAGGATTGTTAGATCAGGGTACCAGTTTGCACAGGAAAATGTTATTAAAGGCTGTTTGTCAAAGCAGTGAAAAAGTAAAACAGCATCATAAAATTATCTGTTATCATATTTAAAAGAATTAGAAAATTAGGTTAGTTCAAATTCTTTTGTAATTTTCATACCTTTTATTAATTCAGCCTGCTTTGACACTCAAGGAACTTGTTAAGACATTATTCTGACAGTAGAAAACGAAGATTTTTCTATCAGTCTTGCTTTCTCTGTATCTTACAATTTAAGACATACTCACCAATGATATATGTGATAAGGGGTTAATTTCCAAAAATATATAAAGAAATCATATAACTCAACAGGAGAAAGACAAGCAATCCGATTAAAAAATGGGCAAAGGACCTGAATAGACACTTCTCCAAGGAGGACACACAATGGCCAAGAACATATGAAAAAATGCTCAATGTCACTAATTATCAGAGAGATGCAAATTAAAACCACAAGGAGGTATCACTTCACACCTGCTAGAATGGCTACTATCAATAAATTAACAAATAACAAGTGCTGGTGAGGATGTGGAGAAAAGGGAGTCCTATTACACTGCTGGTGGGAATGCAGACTGGTGCAGCCACTGAGGAAAACAGTATGGCGTTTCCTCAAAAAATTAAAAATGGAACTGCTGTTTGACCTAATGATCCCACTTGGGACTATATCCTAAGAAACCCCAAAACACCAATCAGAAAAAATATACACACCTCTATGTTCATAGCAACACAATTTACAATAGCTAAGGTCTGGAAATAGCCAAGTGCCCATCAGAAGATGAGTGGATAAAAAAGCTGTGGTACATTTATACAATGGAATACTATGTAGCAGTAAAAAAGAAAGGATCTCTTACCCTTTGAGACAGCATGGATGGGCCTGGAGATTATTGTAAGTGAAATAAGCTAGTTAGAGAAAGACAATTATCACATGATCTCACTTATATGTGGAATCTAATGAACAAAATAAAATGATGAACAAAATAGGACTATAGACATGGAAGAATAGAACAGACTGATAGATCTCAGAGGGAAGGGGAATGGGAAGAGATTAACCAAAGAATTTATATGCATATATGCATAGCCCATGGACACAGACAAGAGTGAGGTGAAGGTCTAGGTGGGCAGGGTGGGGGGGGAGCCAGGTGGAGGGTGACTCCAGGGGGGAAAGTAGGGGACATCTGTAATACCCTCAATAATAAAAATAATTTTTTAAAGAAGTGTGAATCATGACCAATTACTTTATGAATTCTCAGACTTAGCAACAATTAGAATTTCCCTTGTTCATTTGATTATGATTTTTTTCATCTGTTTAGCAACTAGTTTTTAGAAGGCAAATATATTCCTGAACAGAAAATATAGGGCCATTCTAGAGTCACTCCTCATTACAAATTTATACCTGTCATGAAATGCTTAAGTTCTTAGTTTTTACAAAACTCTGTGAAATAAAATCTGTACGCCTGTCATGTTGTTTGTTGTCTGGGTGTAAAGAAGAATTCCTGGAAATCCCCAGAGAATGTGTTAGAGGATTTAGGACTTACAGCCTACTTTTCTAAATGTATGGAGTCTGGGGAATTGAACCAACTACTCTAATTCTGTGACTTTTCAACAAACAGAATGAGTCCGTCTCTTTCCTTCTCCTGTTGAAGGAAATAACCACAGCCCTTGCCCCACAACAGGCCAGCCAAAGGTTAGTCTCAGGGAAACACCCGGCCACTGGCCCATCTTCACAACCAGACTGCAGCTGGTAAGAAAGAGCTCTTCTTTTTAGCTTAAAAAGTTATTGTTATATAAAACTTCTGACATAAACAAAAGCAGAGAGAAGAATACAATAGATATACCCTTCATGCAGCATCAACTAAAGTCTTTTCCCGAGTTCTAAACTCCATCTTAAGGAAAGCATAACTTTTGGCCAGCAGGGGGACCCCTCTCAATGGAGCCCTGGATCCACTCCTTCCTGAATCTTCCCGCATCTGCCCTTCCCTGTATGCTCTTTTCTCCCAACTGACAGACAGAAGAACTGTTGAAAGCTGACTGGCTACCAGCTGGTGTTTCATCGCACATCTTCGGCAGCCTGACCTGGTAACTCTCTGGGCCACCTGAACACCCCGGCTCATCTTGGCGTGCCTCTCTGTGCTCCAGCCACATTGCCATCTCTCCAGTCCTCACATGCTGAATAAGACCACATTTTCTTCCCAGAGCCAGGAAAGGCTTGCTCTCCTTGAAAAGTCACCTTTCAGTTTTTGGTTTAAGCATCATTCCTTTCCGTAGGGAACTGTCCTAGCCCCTAATCTAAATCCAATCACCTCGTTGTAAGTGCCACAACACTGTGCTTGCTTGTTCTAGATAGCATACCTCAGCACAACCATTGTGGTCATCTACCTGTGCGGGTGCTGATGGGCATGTCTCCCCATCTTTGGCTGACCATTGTGTCCCCAGCATCTGTCACTCTGCTTGTGCATCAATTTCTGAAATGAGTACATTTGTCATCCGGTTGCTGGATGTCATATTGTTTCCCTATCTGATCACCATTTTGATTGCAAACATGTTGATGTCCCTTTCTCCCCATTTCTCTATCCTGCCTGTCAATTTCAATATTTTGGGGAGAAATTTAAAGTATGTTTTCACCAATAGTTTGGGAAGGAATGATTTACAAGATAACCCTCTTTGTCTATGGAGGTGAAACTATGCTATGACCATTCATAACATATTCAGTCTGTTCATCACAAACATGATAAGTTTTCCCCCTAATGGTACAGTCCCTGAACAAACAAACAAACAAACAACAACAACAAAAAACCAACCACTGAATTTTAGATGAAAACATAATATTGGTTTCTTATAGTCAAAGAACTTAATGATTTCCTTAATGAATTGAAGCTCAGAATCACAGACAAAAGAAGGAACAAGCATTTGTTGGGTCCTTGTTTTGCGCAGTGATGTGCTCGGTACCTACATCCTTTGTCCAATTTAAATTTCATGATGACACTTATAGGCAAGCACTGTTTTGCACTCAGGAAGAGAGGTTAAATGACTTGCCCAAGATCATGTAGTTAGCAAGAAGGGCAGGCATCCAAATTGCATAGATTCACAACTCTGAACACCACAATAATAGACTGGTATGGTTATCTGTACCAACAAGTGGGAAGGTGAGTTCTTGAATCTCCCACAATCTAAACTCATGGAGGGATGTCGATGACCCTCTTTAGCATCTGACCCCCCAATCTCCAAGCATCTAATTCCCAAGAGACTCCCATCATACCTGCTCCTTCAGGCTCAGAGCAACGATATTTGTCCCCAGGCCAACGTATCCCATTTTGGATTAACTTCACAAAATGGATCAGAAGCACAAGATCCTGGGAGGAAAACCATGCTATTCATTTCTTCCTATTTTCTGAACTAAAACAACTCACTTAGTTTTCCTGGATTTTCACCAAAAGAAAAATACTGCCTGATTTGAGCTGATCTAAGAGTAGCGGGTCATAAAACGAATACTGAGAAACAGGATGGTTTTCTATTTCTTCAGCATGCAGATCTTGTCTCTTAGGTAGATATAAAAGGCAGTAGCTCCACTTGGCTGGGCTCCTATTGAATACACCCGGTTGAAAGAATGTAACAATTGGGAAAAAATGTAAAGCCTTCTGGGCTCTCATCTTTGTGGAGTGCAGGTGAAGGTAAGGAAGGTAAGACAAGCTCCACTGGGCCTAAGGGGTTCTAAATCTTCTTGCATTGAAACCATTCATCTCTGGTTTAAACCTTGCAATATTCTTACTAAAAATACTTAAATGCTCTAATATATTCAGTTTGGGCAGGGATATGCATTCTTTTTGTAAGCCATTCTGAGGATTTCAAATTCTTTGCAAAGCAAATTGTAAGGCTGTTAAAGGGTTGATAAGGGAAACACTGAATTGAAATTTAAAAAATGTTTAATATGAAAGTAATTGAAAAAAGTTGTTGGGAGAGGCAAAGTGTCTCTTCTTCTTCTTCTTCTTCTTCTTCTTCTTCTTCTTCTTCTTCTTCTTCTTCTTCTTCTTTTTCTTTTTTTTATGTTTCTTTTTTTATTGTTGACATTATTATATATGTTCCCTGTCCCCCTCCCCAACCCAGCTCATGCCCCACTCCAGGCCTTCACTAAACTACTGTCTGTGGCCCTGACCGGTTTGGCTCAGTGGGTCGAGTGTCGGCCTGTGGACTGAAGGGTCCCAGGTTTGATTCCAGTCAAGGGCATGTACCTTGGTTGCGGGCACATCCCCAGTAGCGGGTGTGCAGGAGGCAGCTGATTGATGTTTCTCTCTCATCGATGTTTCTAACTCTCTATCCCTCTCCCTTCCTCTCTGTAAAAAAATAAATAAAATATATTAAAAAAAAAAACTACTGTCTTTGTCCTTGGGTTATGCATCTATGCATATAAGTTGCCCCCAGCCCCCTCCCCTCTGAGTTCTGTCAGTCTGATCCATGCACCCATGCTTCTGGACCTATTTGTTCATCAGTTTAGTTTGTTCATTAGATTCCACATATAGGTGAGATCATGTGATACTTGTTTTGCTCTGACTGGCTTATTTCACTTAGCATAATGGTTTCCAGGTACATCCATGCTGTTGCAAAGAGTAAGGAATCCTTCTTTTTGATAGCTGCATAGTATTCCATTGTGTAGGTGTACCGCAGACATCTTATCTACTCATCTGCTGCTGGGCACTTGGGCTGTTTCCAGATCTTAGCTACTGTCAACAATGCTGCTATGAGCATAGGGGTGCATACATTCTTTCTGATTGGTGTTTCAGGATTCTTGTGATGTATTCCCAGAAGTGGGGTCATTTGCAAAGTGAAGGGCAAGAGGGCTCACGGGTGCAGGCTGGTCTCCTGCAGGCTTTATTCTGTCCCTGCCTGTGGAGGGCCAGCCCCTGTCCCTGGCAGGGCATCTGAGACAGAATCTTTCCCTGTTTCTCCTTTCCTATGCCCCCAAGGTGCCTTTGCAGTCTGCCATGCGTAGGAATTTGATGGGCCGTGTGCCACAAATCACCTGTTAGCGTCACCAGTATCGACAGTTACTGGCCTATTTAGGGGGATCTGTAATTCCATGGGACAGTGACAGAGTCTGGGTCCCCAGGGTTTACAATCAAGCGCTCACTCTAATGAGGACGGCTTAGCAGTCACCCACATTCAGAGTTATCCATGCTTAGAGAACTTGGAAGCGAGCCCAGAAGATGGGAAATGGGACCCAGCTGTGTCCTGGGTAAATAAAACTAAGGCGAGTGAGGCATGCTTGGGGTGGGTGGCATGGGGTGGAGGCAGAGCCAAGGATCTGGGGCGGTGCTGGCAGGGTGATGTCCATGATGCTATGAAGTGGCCCAAGTATTTGTGCTTATGGACAGCGGCAGCTGCAGCTCCTTTCTCTTACGGGAGAGGTAAGAGTCTGTTTCAATGGGGCTCTGCCTACCTTGGAGAGAGGAAGAAGGAAAGAACAACCATGATGGGAGCGTTCCCAAAGGAGAGGCCACGGAGGGGATGCGGGGCTGTGCCATTTGTGCAGATGTGCGGTTGGCAGCATCTTCCAGGGACCAGGGGTTTGTATCTAGAAGGCTCAGCCTCAGGTTCTCCCCACCTTCCCTGCCCCCCTCTGTCCTTCCTTCAGTTCCTTCCTCCCGCAAACACTGCTGGAACACCTATTAAGTGCCAGGCGCCGAGGCACTGGAATCTCTGGGAGACGGGCATTTATGTGCAGCATGCAGATTTCCAACCTGGAGGGGGAAGTGTAGAGGAGAGAGAGAAAGGCTTTGTCCCGAGGTTCTGTCCTGGAGGGGAAGGCAGCTCAGGAAGAGATCGCAGGTGCCAAGCTTGCATGTGTGGCTGAGGCCGGAGGGGGGAGTTTGAGGAGGAGCAGGGAGCTGGCCAGAGGGCGTGGACCTGATATACCAGAACAGGACTTGGACTTGGGCCTCCTCATGGAGGCGATGGCACCTACGGCAGCCTCAGGGCAAGGTGTGCGAACCCCCAGGTGGCAGGGTGACAGTGGGGGGCACTCCAGGCAGAGATGGGGGGCTTTGCAACACATCCAGGGAACACAGCACTGAGGAGCAGGGGACTTCAGACCTACCAGCTGTGTGACTCTGGGAAAGTCACTTGACTTTGAAGGAGAATTAATGAAATCGTGTCTATTCAAGTATTTTGTATCACCTCTTGGCCTTTTGGCTAAGATCAAGTGCAAAGTATTTTCTGAGAAATACCTTATATATAAATAGGAAAAAAAACACCTTCCTATATAAATATTAGTCATTACAAACCCTAGCTTTCTTCTCAATTTTGCCCTCTTCTGCCTCCCCCCTCTGCACCCCCCAATTCTTTTATGCCTGGATTTAAAGGACATGTTACCTGAGGATGTTGGCTTTAATAGAATAAGGACAGAAAAAGCATAGAATGGGTGGTACAGATATTAAAGACATTTCCTTCACAGGCATTAAAGAAATTCTTTTGACAGGATACTATTTCTAACACTCACTTTAAAGTTGGAGGAAAAATAGGCGGCATTATTTATGTAGGTGGACTATGCACTTCATTTTATTTTGGTTAAAGACTGATAAAAAAAAAAAAAAGAGGCCACTCGGTTGGAAAGAAGGAGAGGATGTAGGGGGATGGTTTCAGGGTTTGCAGGAAAGGATGAGGCAGGTTTTGAAGGGCCGGTTTTGGGAGATCCCAGGGGACAGGGACAGTATTACTTCACAGGAGGGTTCATGAGGAGGGCATGGCTCAGCCTAGAGCAGGGGTGACCTCGAACCCCAGGACCTCCAGGCTCCGATCTCCAGGCCCCAGATGGGTCCCTCCCAGGGCTGGGAAGAAGGTGATGGACAGGGAAGGGTATGGGAGAAAGGGGGCTGGTTGGAGGACAGCGAGGGAGAAGGAATGGCTGCCCTCCAACCACGATGAGGCCCTTGGGAAGGGCAACAGACACTTCAGCTGTCGGCTTTTGATTTGCTTACGTTTCCTGGTTTTATTCCTCAAACAATTTCTGCCAGAAATGGATGCCCATTAAAAATATCTTGCTTCTCCTAAGATGTAGCTTTCTTTAAGGAAGAGGCCTCTTTTGGGGTGTGTGGGTTGGGACCCCCAGCTCCTGCCCGATTTCCCAGTGCCTTGCCCTTTGGGTTGCCTCATTTTGACTCTGTCAATAAGAAGAATATAGCTGGCTGCTGGGACCATTTAATAATGCAGCAATAAATTGTGCTTTCCAGCCCAGCAACGCCTTTCTAGGTGATTTACCAAAAAAAATGACTCCATACCCGGAGGACACGGATACTTGTAGCATTATCTGTCCCTATGGTTGGACGGGCTCAGAGAAAGCGCACCCTGCAAGGAGGACCCCAGGCCTCACAGATGGCCCAAAGTCACCTTCTCAGCCACCCCTTCCTCACTCTCTCCGCCCCCTGCTGGACCCAGGTCCTTTCCCCTCTCCTCTTTAGGGGTCCCTTGGCAAACTCCTACACGACTGCCTCTGTGCTTTGGAGAAAGGAAAGCCCAAGAGGAAAGGCTATGAGAGCATCTGATAACATGACGACGGCTGCCTTGCAGAGGAGAGGAACTAGCTGCTCTCTTCCCAGGAGCCGTGTCCTTTGGAAAACCTATCCTGCCCTCTTCTCACTGTCACCCAGAATCTGCTCTTCCGTGCTCCCTTAGCACCTCATGTGCACCTTAACTTTAACTTTCGAGCTATTTATTAGCCTTTCTCTTTCTGCGGAATCCGTGCAAGTATGGACGGAACTCTGTTCTTGCTATACTCCGAGAGACTCAGAAAACGCCTAGCACACATGATAATTACTTGATAAATTGCACTGAAATGAACTGAACTGAACTTGGAGATGTTTTAAATTGAAGTATTGTTCAGATGCCGTTCTTGCCTATAATAAAGAGGCACAAATGACCTGAATCTGGGACTATTTATTAGCAGCATGGGGCTACGCCAGCCCTCAGGGACAGAGTGTATAACTCACAAATCACAAAGATTCCAATGTGCATTCCTTCCCTGACCAGAACATGCTCTTAATAGGATAGAAACAAATTAAATGCATGCCATTACCAGGTGTAAAGGTTTTTCAATTAGAATTTTGTATTCTAGGAAAGTAAAAGAATAGTAATTTCCCAAGACAGATTCCTTTAAATGGAAATGACCAAGTCCAGATTCAAGGCTCCCTCCAAATCTCCTAAAATTGACTAGAATAAATTATTTTAAGCTTTCTAAATACAAAGATGTGTGATTTTTTTTATTGTATTAAGGGAAATTTAAATTGAAGTTTTAAAAAAATCCTGGGATTGCACCACATGTCTCAGAATTTTTTGCTTAGTATAATATAAGGAACAGTACAATTTGGAAAGGCTGATATACAAGTAGTCCAATATCTATTACATAATCGCTCTAAAGCCAATAGGCACCATTCAGTTTATTCTGAATGATAAACTTGCAAAAAAGACTTGAAGCAGATAATTATCAAATAAACATAACTAAGTAAACGATTAATAGAGAATAACTAAGAAAGAGTAACAGCACACCTAGGCTAATATTATTTTTCTAATAGAATATTGAAATATGAACTCACAAGATGCTAAAATAAATAAATAAATAAGTTAAATAAATAGGTAAAATAATTCTCACTGTGGGATAAAAGCAAACAGTACTGGTCCTAGTAGAAGGTTGTAAAAGTAATGAACCAGCACAGTCATTACACTTTTCATGGGGTAGGTGCTGGGTCCACAGACTATTGTTTCCATAATAAACTTTTCAAAAATCTAAGCCAGTTTATATACACAGTAGGTCTGTAATGCATGTAGTTGTCTTCTCAGAAATGAGACATAAGAAGGGCAGGATGGACCTAAAATCAGAATCAAGGATGGCATGAAACCAGCTTTTATTAATAGGGAAAGGGGATGTCAAGCATGAACAGATAAGGAACTGGTGTGCACGTAAGGTGGTCTCTACATTGCAAAAAAGATAAGATCTAACCAAAAGCAGTGTTCTCTGCAAGGTAGAAGATTGGGAGTTGGCCTTCCTGGGACTCAACAGTTCTTTATCAGACACTGAGAGAAAGCGGGCGGATATGAAGACATTGCTATTGCTAAGTAGGATTGAATGAAACTTTGAAGGACAGGACTATTGTGCATATCTGGCATGCAGCGCTTCCTTCTCTCGGTGGTCTGGAGTGGGGGCACTTGGGCCTAGTGTGTGATTTCCACTGTGAGCCCTCCAACACTATCTATTTGATCTCCAGGTGGCAGAGATCTCAAACTGACTCAGGTGTCCTTTCCCTCCACCACTCCCGTTCCTAAGCCCTCCTGAGGGCTGAGTTGCATCTGCATTCTATGCATTCATGGGAGAGAGGGCACAACAAAACCTTTATCAGAATACAGGCGATATATTCGGAGAACCACATTCTACCCTTTCATCTTCCCAGGGCTGTGAAATAATGGCTATTGCTCTGCTAAAAGCAAAATCCAATTCACAAATCCATATCCTGTATGAACAAATATGACAACCCTGGAAAAAGTTGCTTCAAATGTTCAAATATATGTATTTTGATAGAGGAAGATTATTTTACATGTGGTGGACATGGCCTGATTTGGAACAGTATCTAAAATATTTTAGTGTTTTCTTTAGCTTACTAAAATTTTTTTTTAAAAAAAAAATCAGGTGCTGAATAACCAGAAAGAAGACAAGTAAGGAAACAGAACTTGAACAACTAGATGTAGTAATTAGACCTAACGGATATATACAGAATATTCTACCCAATAATGTCTCAGAATATACATTTTTTTCTCAAGTGCATGTGAAGCATTCTCCAGGATAGACCCCATGTTAGGCCACAAAACACATGTTAATAATTTTTAAAATGTTGAAATTATACAAAGTATCTTTTTGCTACAATGAAATAAAAGTAGAAATCAATAGTAAAGGAAAACTAGGAAATTCAAATATGTGAAAATTAAACAATACACTCTTAATGAGTCAATGTGTCAAAGAAGAAACCACAAGGGAAATTAGAAAATATCTTGGAACAAATAAAAACAAAAACACAACACACCAATATTTATGACTACAGTGCAAACAGGAAAATTTATAGCTGTAAATATATTATAAAAGAAGAAAGATCTCAAATAAAAAATTTAATATTACACCTTAAGAAACTAGAAAAATAAGATCAAACTAAACCCAAAGCTAGCAAAAGGAAATAATTAGAGCAGAGATGAATAAAATAGAAAAACAATATAGAAAAGTCAGTGAAACCAAAAGTTTTTTTTAAAATCAACAAAATTGACAAACCTTTAGTTAGACTGACTAAAAAAAAAAAGAAAACTTAAATGATTAAAGATGGGACTGTAAATATAAAAGCACATAGCATGTGTCTGTCGGGCATCAGGGGTTCAGCAAATGTTGGTTTCCTTCTTCTCTTTGTCTCCATAAGTGATCAGTCTTCCTTTGAAAGGGAACGGTGACTATTATACAATTTTCATAGATCAGTGTTGGGAGAGGATGGGAAGAGTGGCTTTGGTGGTTTGCATAAGGGCCTCCTATGAAGAGCTAAACTGTAACATCCTACAGAGCAAGGAATGATCGTCTTCGTCTTTTATCATAGGTCCAACATGCTGCTTAATAAGTGTGTAGAGAAAAATGATTGAATTTTGTCAACATGGTAAAATAACCATGAAAATGGCATTCACTTAGCTTTGATGACAATCTGCAGGGGAAAAAAATAGGTCATCCTGACTTTTGGGGATAGAATATGGCTTTCAATCCTGGTAAAGTTAATACCTTATGCTTGCAGAAATCTGGAGAATAATGAAAACTAGAAAAGAGGGAACGCAAGGATCATGAGCTTACTATTCATTCTTTCCTTCTTCTTGCAATGTTCTCATTTCTCTACATTTTGGGGGAACAATTTGCAGGAGCAGTTGCTTTTCAGCACTTCTGACCAACTTGCTCCTAAAAAACTGCCCCTCCTCCCTACAGCATAGAGCATTTCGGAGGACACATTTTGGGCAATAACAGCCCTTCCTCTCACTGTTACTCTCAAACTCTAGAGAAGTAGGATGGAAGAAATGAAAGAAGACAATGAATGTTATCAAATTGTTGATACTGGCTACTATTTTCCTTCCCTCTTACTTTCAAGAGAAATGCATGCTCTGGTTCATACAAAAAGGAGGAAGGCACACTTAAGGATTAATACATCCATAAAATAAAGGAAAATCTCTAGGCTCCTTCCTGAATTCCAGCAGTAGCCCAAACAAAACAAAACAAAATCAGGAGAATTGTGAGCTAAAGACAGAGCAACAGCTGGTCTGGATACATAGCCGAACACTGTGTAAATAAATAATTAGAGACCAAATTAGTATTATTAGTACATGATGGCTTTCCTTGCCAAACTGCTGCAATCAGTTGCTTTGAATTCACCCCATCATCCTTGCAAGTTTCAGCTCCATGGCCTGATGGGTCCCTGGAGCCGTGTCACAATAGGTCACTGCAGATGTGGAGAGCAAGCTCTCTCTGCTTGTTAACTGACCACACTTCTGGGACACTTTTCAAGTCCTTAACCTGTAAATTTGCCAAAATATTACCAGAAAAGATACTTTACTAGTCATTGTCTTTGCCAAAGATGGAGCCTTGTGGAGCTGAAACACTCTGCTCCCACGGTCCCAAGGATTAACCAATGTGTGTCACATGGAAGGTGGGAAATGCTTTTCAAAAGGCAGGACGAATGATAGTGAGAGGAAATTGCTTTAATCTTTTTATATGCTTCTCTGTAGGTCTTTTTTTGGTGAGGTGTCTGATAAATTCTTTTGCCTATTTTTAAAATCAGGTTGTTTGTTTTGCTATTATTGAGTGTTGCGTTCTTTATGTATTTTGGATAACAGTCCTTTATCACATGTGTCTTTGCAAATAGTTTTAGTCTTTTGCTTGTCTTCTCATTCTCTTGACATTTTTTTCACAGAGCAGACATTTTAAATTTTAATAAAGTCCAGCTTATCAATTATTTCTTTCATAGGTCATGCTTTAGTATTGCAGGCAGTTTTGAGAGACAGAGGAATTCAATTATGTGCTTGTCAGATTTGCGTCCCGTTTGGACAACTATTTGGATATAGCGTACTGAGTTCAGGAGAAAGGTTTGGGCTAGTTCACCAGGGCCTCTTCCTTGCCTTCCTCCCCAGAACTCATACACCTGGACGGAGGCTCAGTTCCTCCTGAAGGCTCTGCAATCCATGCCACTGTCTCATTTGAAGGCTCCCTCACACGGTCATTATGGCCTCCTTTCCAAAAATAGCAAGACGGCCTTCAGAGACAGGAAAAAGCTTCTGTTCCATGGCTTTCTGGGACCAACTTTTAGTCTCTGCCATTCAGGAAGTGAACACTTTCTACATGCACTGTTCTCAGGGGAGAGGCTTTTACACTAAGTGATTCTTGGCTTTGGATTCCCAAGTAGGGTCTGGGAAATCTGATTTTCAGCTGCAAGATGTGCGTGAGAGAGAAATGGTTTAATTTGCATTCTCAAGGGGCTTTGGCTCAGATACTCCTGTTGGGATGACCATAGATTTTAAACCACAAAAAAGGAAGATGCAGCATATGAGAAGGCAGCATAACTACCCTAGAAATCTGTAAGGTTTCAGTGCTTTGCTTTCTGCCTAAAATTTTGAGGACAGACCACATCTCAGGCTAGCCACAGCGGACTTCCCATGGCCACGTGGCATCTAGGCCCTGGTTTGTGTGGGGAGTTCTTCAGCCGCTGGATGGGGGGTTGCCTGAGCCTCAGAAGCTGTCAGTAGAGAGACTCACTCAGGCTCCTGGTTTGGATCAATTCATAGCAAATGCTTAGAAATGAAGTGGAAAGAGATGCTGTCATTAACAATCTGAACAGGTGCCTCTTCCCTGATACCTGGACAATAGTAGGTATCAACCCTAGAAACTTAGATCACCTCCTGGGAGATTCCTGAATTTGACTTGATATTTATCTCAAATAGACCAAGTTGTAAAACGGGAAGAGCTGACTTGCAATGGAGTGGGATTAAGATTATTTTTTGTTTCCTTTCCCCCTTACCTTCCATGTAAACCAAAGCTCTTGAGCAAGTTAAGATGTGGAGAATGAAGTTCCATTCTGCATGACTAATGTAGAGTGCATGATTCTGCAACTTCTGTACGAGTCCCTATGTCAGTTCTGGACCATGAAACTCTTTCTTTGGTTCCTGAAAGTCCATACTGTCCAATTACAGCATCCTTTTCATAACTTAGCTGCCAGGACATTCTGTTCAATATCAGCCCACCTCATTCTCTGACAGCATTTCTAGCCATTTCAAGACATTTCAATATCTATATTGGCCTTCTGTTACTGCTATTAGCCTCATGATTGCTTGACCTCCTTATCATGAAAATCTCCATCTCCTAATTGCAACCACAAAATAATAACCTTATTGTTACGTTATACTGCTCTGTTTTCAAACACTTGGACTTGGCGTGCTCCTCTCATTCTCTTTCCCTTTCTCTGATCCTAATTCAGCCTTTAACTACTGGAAACCAACTAACTTACAGTTATCCTTATTCTGCTCTCACTTATATCCCTATCGTATTCAGGTACCATGGTCAGATATTTTAACTTATCTTTATTAATATTCAAGGCCTTCTTAGCACCTTGCTGTGCCCAATTTGCTATCATTTCATATCATTTATTCTCATTTCTGCTCCTGGGCTGCAGATCATTGCCAAAGAAAATGCTGGAATTTTACCAACCTGATCTGCTACACATCATGTTAACTTCAAATGGGCACACATTTCTGCTTCTCAATTTCATCACTCATGTCTTTCTGTTTGTTGCCTTAGAAGACCAGGATGGTCCTCTAAACAGGTGCATATCCTAAAATAACTTTGAAAATCTATCTATGTTCACACATTTTTAAATGAACATGCAAAAGCTTTTAGCAAACTTCAATAGTTAAAATATGTACTTTCTGGAATATTGTAATATTGACATTTAAAAATAAAAGTGTTGTATCACTCCTAGAAATAAACCCCTGGCAATAGAAATACCTGGCATTATCTATTTAAAATGAGCAATCCACTTAAAAACACACACCAACAAAGACTTTTTTTTTTAACAGAGATTTCACATTATTCCTTTTATCTCTTGAATTTGTATTCCATTCTGCTGCCTCCAAATTTTATTCTAATGTACTTTTATGCTTAATGTCATTTATTCACCACTCTATCAGACTTTACACAACTAAAGGCTTATGTACTTTATTCATTTTTAATTACCGTACTTTCCGGCGTATAAGACGACTGGGCATATACGATTTTCCTGGGTTAAAAAGTCATTTTATACGCCCGAAAATACGGTATATTGGACTATATTGATGGGATTAGATATAATGGATTAGATATATTGAACTACCGCATTTTCCGGCGTATAAAACGACTTTTTAACCCAGGAAAATCTTATACGCCCAGTCGTCTTATACTCGGAAAATACGGTACTATTCCCGCAGGATTCTATGCATTAACACATTTTTTTCTGGACTAGGTTATCATGAAAATAGTTATGAGTACAGATTTGATCAAAACATCAGAAATATATGGCAGAGTTTGAGAAATATTATTAAGCAAATATCTTAATCTCTGAATTAGGCATATCGTAATTGGACTGATAGAAATGGCTATATGGTTATTTAATAAAAGGAACTGTTAAACTTTTTCTTTGTTTCCTACGCCTGAATTTTTAGACTTGGGTAATGTGTGGAATGGATGAGAGATCTGCCTCCTTTTGAGGAAGTGCAGGAAGGGAGGCTGTGAGGGGGAATGAACAGAGTACTGCAAGATGAGCCAACCCATAGAGGCTTTCTCCAGGAAGCCATGAGCAAGTAGAGGATCTGGAAATCAATTTCCTTCAAGCACTCCATGCCCTGTGCTCTCAGGGTTCCTGGCATCCCAATTTGAAGACCAATGTTCTGAACTCTCTCCTCTCCTCAAGCCCCAGTTCCCAGGCAGTGAGGACAGTGGTTGAATGAGATCTTCATTTTCTATCCCCGCTACTGCAAACAATCTAACTTTCCCTCTTTTTTCTCTTCTTTCCCCCTTTTTGGAAGATGTATCATGGCATGTAAGGTTAATTTATTCCTTCTCACAAATGCTGTTTTTGCATGTTTTTAATTGCATCCTCTCTCCTACTATCATCATCAATTTCTTTCTTTCTAGTTTCTTTTCCTTCTGCCAATAAATGTGCCAGTCTTTCCTATTTGAGTATTTCTAAAAATTGAGCTAAAAAATTTCTTGATCTTGCTGCCTCCTCAATACTAAGCTATTTCCGTTCTATCTGTGGCTACATTTCTAGACGTGTGTATTCAACTCTAATATGTCTGATTCAATATTTTACCTGCAATGATCAACACACTCCATCCTAGATTTCCCCCACTTTATCCACACCAACAAAGACTTAAATATATTGATTTATATTTTTTAGAACTTCTACCTCTCAGACGTCAACTAATCTGCCTTATTTTCCTGTTTCCTCACACGGTAGGCCCCAAGTATACCCAGGCAGCTTCTCTTGCCAAGAGGTTTATCAAACCCTGCTCAATGTTGGGGTTCTCCTCTGACTCAGGATTTCTAACCTTCCCTGAAAGACTGCCTTTTCTTCTGAAATTCATTTATTGAATTTTTAAAAATTTCCCTTGAGACTTCATCTCTGACACATTTTGAAGTGCATTGTTTACTTTCCAGATGTTTCCTCTTGGCGTTCACTGACAATGCAAGAGTAAGGGGATCAGCTTGGCTTTTAAATCCACAGTTTGGCTCAATTTATTTTAGAGCCCCATTTCCCATTAATGCTTGCAACAAAGCCCTAGTTCCAGCATAACTTAATGTTCCAAACCACTTCTGAATATTACTTTGGGCCTTTCTCACTTTAAATTTTTGCTTATATTTAGGATTCTTTTATAATCAGGTTTTCTTTTAGTTTTCCAAATAATGGTTGCAAAGTCATCTTAAGGCTATTCTATTTTTTAGTTCCGAAAACACTGCAGTTGAAATTATGGAAATATAATAAGAACCGATGATTCTGAGGAAACAGAAATAGCCTAAAGAGTGATCATATTAGTGTCTAGAGTTTGGGTTCCTAACCATATACCCAATTTGTTCCCAAGCAATACAGAATACATGACTTAAAATGTCTGATGAATGTCTGTCTGTTGCCATTTGAATGAATGATTCTATTGTCAATTCTCACTCATATTAATTTGCCCTGAGAATTTGAGTAAATTTCTCATGTTTTCTGAGTTTCTTTTGAACAGGGCTAATAATGATTAATTTGCAAAATGCCTGGGGTAAAACTATCTCATAGCTGCAAAGGCTTTTAAAAGTATATATATATAATTAATAATAGCATAGCACAAGGTTTCATAGAATATTATTACAGTATTTAATCTCAGAGAACAAGTACATATAATTGAGGCCTGTTAAATAATGGAATATAAAAATTATTTTTGAAAACCCAAAATACATTCAATAAAAATTATTAGGTAGCAAACTTAATGCAAACAATCACATTTTATTGTAACCCTTTGAATTTATATTATACTTCTTTCTCAGTTCAAAGAATTTAATTAAATAATTTTTAACCAAATCAACATATAATCATCCAGTAAAACCTACTGGTTAGTAAATGAATCATAGAATCATACTTTTCCATGTAGGTATGGACATGTGTTGATAATTTCTTACATGAGATTGCACCAGTTAAAATGCTGTTTCTTGCTTTGAGTGGCATTTTGACCTTTAGAGAGATCATTCTAGAATCCTTCCCTTCCTTTTACTGCTGAGTAATGGCAGTTGAGAACACTGTTACTGACTTCCCTCTTATGTCAAAATGGGCTGGGCTGGAGTGAGCATCACTGGCAGTGGGCCTCACACGGGAGTTTTTTTTTTTAACTCATTCTTTCCTTGGGAGACTCATGAGAATGCAGTCTCCGAGGCTCCACCCTTAGCCATAGAACTGGAAAATACAAACGTCATCCCGAAATCAGCTTTCTAAGTAAAGTCAGACCCTGTTAAAATTTATAAATCACTTGTCTGAACCAAGACAATCCATATTCTCAGGTATGGAATTTCTCTTTTACATGGCAGAATTGGCTCATCTGCCCACATCCCTGGGGCACTAGATATAGTGTGGTCTATTTAATATTGCTCTCTATGGCTTGGCCGGTGTGGCTCAGTGGTTGAGCATAGACCCATGAACTAGGAGGTCACAGTTCGATTCCTGGTCAGGGCACATGCCCAGGTTGCAGACTTGGTCCCCAGTGTGGGGCATGCAGGAGGTAGCCAGTCAATGATTCTTTCTCACCCTTGATGTTTCTCTCTCCTTCCCTCTCTCTCTCTCTCTCTCTCTCTCTCTCTCTCTCTCTCCCTCCCTCCCTCCCGCCCTCCCTCCCTCTCCGTTCATCTCTGAAATCAATAAAAATATTTACAAATATTGCTCTCTGTGTCTGCCTGCCATTTTACATCACTTTTGCATCAGCTGGTGGGAACAGAAGTTACCACTTTGCTCTTTATTCCATCACTAGCTGCTGTATCTGTGTATTGTTGAGTATCACTGATGACGTACTATACTCTTCTTTACATGTGTGTATAGGTTCTTAGGTTATTGTTTTTAGTTGCATACATTGTGTATATTTTGTCTCCCTGACCAGATTTTAAGCTCCCTGAAGACAAAGAGGATGGCTTATTTCTTTAATAATCTGCACCAGTGCCTTGCTCAGAACTCTGAGGCCAATAATTTCCATTAAATGCATTTTAACAGACTGCTTTTCTGCATGCACATATTCAATTTTAGAAGAACGAGTATGCCCTGGGAGCTCTATGATACGGTGCCTGGATAGCCATGTATAGGTTACCTGACGGAATACTGGATACAGCATTAGGTGCTTGGTTCATTTGGTAGCTCATGAGAGGGAAGGTGCCATTTTGGTATAGTCTTATGAACAGCCAGGAGGGATTTGTGATTAATTAAAAATGTTAGTGATCATCAGTGCCTGAGAGTCAGGGAAGATAGTTATTCAGCATCTGCTCTAATTATAACTGAAGTGCCCCCCCAGATTGCTTATATTCTAGTCACCTCAAAGTATAGTTATTCTAGGAACATCTTAGAATAATAGATGACATTTTACTTAAGCCAATTAGCATTTTCTAAAAACCCAAGAATGCTTTCATTTCTTCTTCTAAAAAGAACTTTATATTATTTTTTAAAATATTAAGATGACAGTGGTGTGTGTGTGTGTGTGTGTGTGTGTGTGTGTGTGTGTGTGGTGTGTACATAGGTTGTGAACACTTAGCAAGGCTATCTGATGTTTAGCTTTAACGAGGAGAGAGCATATTTCATTAATGTGTGCTGATCAGTGGGTAGCATTTATTCACAACGATGAAAATCGAGATACAGCCCAAAGTAAGGTTTCATATCCTTATGGTAGCTGCTCATCAATGATCGGAAAATTAGTGTGTGTGTGTTTGTGTTGAAAAGTCAGTTTTTAATTTAATATTTAAGTGAAGCTTTACTGGAGGAAATTATTAGAAGCTGCCACATGAAATGTTTTACTACCCTTGTGCATAGAAAATGCCATTTGTGATGTGGATCTGAAGTTTCTTTTAGAACTTAGGCAAGGAGGTACTTGGGTTTCTCAGGGAAACTGGCACACATATTTCTTCATGAAAATAGAAACTGTGTAATTGACAGTGTCTGCCTTTTTAGTTGGTTGCTAAAAAACTTAGAGCTTAATTTAAAGCTGAGCTATGCCAATTATGTAGATTGAACAGCTGAATATCTATGTTCTTTTACCATCTAGTCTTAACACTCTACTCTTAGTTTTTTTCAGATGCCCCTACCTGGAATTCTTCATGGAAAAATATGGAATTATTACATTAATACAATAAATAAAATAAGATGGTTACATTGTGATTTATAAGGGGGGAGATATTGGACAATTTTCATCTGCAAAAATAATCACAATAATACTTTCCTATCTACTTCACAGGATGGCTGTGAGGATTAATTTAGGTCAGGTCAATTATAGGGAACAATACCAATGGTATTTTTTTAAGCGACGGTCCAGCTTTAAAGTCTAAGCTATATTTACTCTGAGGATTCAGACACATCACTAGGGTTAATGGGGCAGGACAAGCCAGACTGTGCAGGATAAGATGAATCCTAGAAACGAACCTATCCTAGGTAAAGATAGGGTTAAGGTGAGCTCCATCATTGTTTAGGATCAATGGATCAATATCAGTGGGTAGAATGATTATATTTATAGTACGCTAGTTTTTTCATGCTATACTTATGCCAGGCCCCTGGGGAGAGAAAGTATAACACTGAGAAGAGTGGTTTCACTGACATTTCTGTAAGATACTGAGAATGTAAGGTGACTTTTATAACCAAAGAACAGTGCAAAGCATAAATCTACCCTTGCTGCCTCCATTTCCTCATCTTCTATTTTTGATTCAATTACTTCAGTCTTTTTAGTTGATAGGTCAAAGCGACCTCAGCTTCCCTGTAGAAATGACTTTGATAAAGTTCAGCAATGAATGCTTAAGAGCAAAGCCCAATGTCTCTCGTACTGGTCTCTCTGGAATATGGCAGTGTTCATCACTTCCTGTTGGAAATGCTCTTTTCTTGACTTCTGGGACACTATCTTCTCACCTCCTGACCATTTCTCCTCCCCTCTTGCTGGTCTCTCTGCTGCAGCCCACACTCCAGGGTTGGAGAGAAAGGCAGTCAACTCTTCCACCTGTCTTCTTTCTACTATACATACTTTAGGATTCTGTGTATCCCATGTGAGAAGTTCTATGTACTAATAATACTCAGGATGACAATGTAGGTTAATTATGTACTTTTAAAAATAGAACATGTTCACATCTAACAGACCACATTTGCATTTTGAGATGACTTCTTGAATAGGAGAAAAAAAGAAACCAGTATGTGAAGGATTGCACTTAAACCTAAACAGAGCCCTCAGCATTTCCAGACACATATGTAAATGTCATTTTTGTAGAGGAAAAACATTGAGAGCCACCCATCCAATCTACCACCCAAATACTCTAAATCTATTACCTTTCCAGAAGTTAGTCCTGATTTCCAGACTAACACTTGCCATCGAATTACAATACCTGAGTCTTCCTCAGGAACTCAAACTCAGACTTATTGTCATTTCCCCTTGAATACGTTTCTCCTCCTAGATTCATCAACCTACCTGAGGTTATCCAAGATTCATCCTTCCCCTGTACAAAGCTGTTTGTATTTCATTGCCATTCTTTACAAATCTGTCATTTCCTCCCAATCAGTCATCTTCACACTTTAGTAAGCATCTCAATCCCCTGCAGGGCTTGTTACAACTTGGGCCCTGTTCTCAGAGTTTCTGATTCAGTGTGTCTGGCATAGAGCCAAGAATTTGCCTTTTTAACAGGTTCCCAAGTGATCTGCTGCTGCTGATTGGGACAGGGGTAGGGCAGGAGGGGGCAAATTACACTTTGGAAATCACTGGATTAAATCTCTACTATTATTTTTTTTTCTCTCTAATCCTTTCTCACTTGTCTTAGGTAATGGTCCCCAATGCATCTCCTATACCAGTGCTGTCCAATGGAACTTCCTGTGATGATTGAAATGTTCATTCTGTGCTGTCCAATGGAGTAGCCATTAGTTATGTGTGGCTATTGAGCATTTGAAATGTGGCTACTGCAACTGAGATACTGAGTTTTTAATTATTAAATTATTATTTAATTTTCAATGTAAGTAGTGGCTACTATATTGGATAGTGCAACTCCATACTGTTCCAAGAAAAGAATCCATTCATATTTCTTTGTTTAAAATGTTCTGATGGTTCCACATTGTTCACAGACTAAAGGTGGGTTATAGTGTAATCAATGCTCAGCTTTCAAATCAGGTAAACCTGATTCAAATATTGGCTCCACTACTTAATAGCTGTGTTGCTTTAGGCAAGTGAGTTAATCTTTGATTTTCAATTTCCTTGTCTGTTAATGATCAATAAGTAGAACCCACTATTTTATTGAGAAACTGATAATCATTAATAAACATGATAGTAACAATAATAATTATTATTGCAAACTCCTTTTAAGGCATACAGATCCCTTCACAATGTGGAGCTTTCTTGCTTTCCAATTTTAATTTTGATAAGTTTTGTCTTGTGCTTTAACTTCCAGACTTTCTAAATTATTCACATTTTCCTCAAATATTGTCACCTAATTCATGCTCTTGTGCTTTTTCTTGGGTTTGTTTCTTGCTGGTCTACCCTGGTGAACACAACTTTTCTTTTTATATTAAACCCAAGGGGTTACCTTATCTATGAAATCCTTCTGCTTTCCCCTGTCACATTAGTCAGAGCTAACTACTCCCTCCTTTTTGTCAGAACAATGCACGATTTCTATCACAGCATCTATCACCTTTTATTACATTTTTCTGCCCACATGTATCTCCTCCTCCTAGACTGTGTTTCTGGAAAGCAAGGCCATTTTTTCATTTTTTGTATTTCCAGGACCTCGCTCATCACCCATTATAGGCACGGAATTACCATTTGTTCAGGGAATGATGGGCCAGGTCCTATGAGAATGTAGGTTTTGATAGTTCCTTGAGCTTGAGCTATGGAAGACTGTTCAAATCTTTGGTTCAGGATTTGTTCCTGAGCAGTTGTGTGACCTTAGTAAGCTGACTCACTTCTCTGGCTTTTTCCAGTGGGGCACTGAGGTACAGGCTCTCAAGAGCCTGTCCTGATTTAACACCTTCAACCCTCAGTGTCTTTTACACAGACCTTTTATTTTAAAGTGCTGCTACATTCACTCATATGTAACATACTTTTGGTGCCAAGAAAAAGAAATATTGAGTTTTTTGAACGAGGTAAAGGTTTAAAATTATTGTTTTTTTTCTGATTTTAGTTGAAGTATATATTTTAAACATTTAAACACTGAAAATAAGAATTCAAAATCAAACAAAAAGGGCAAGGAAATAGCAAAATATAGAATGTATTTAGGAAATAGCAAATATGCTGGGTGGCTCAGACACGGCATAAGTGGGAGAAGACAAAGAAAGGCTTGGAAAGCTAGGCTGGGCATATTGCAAAGGGGCTGCATTGTCAACAGACAAGAGAGAACTACAGAAACATCAACACAGCTACAGTGTTTCGGGTTAATCATTTCAGGGAAGATAAAGATGACAAAGAACTTCCAACTTCCAACATTGAGTCCTGGAATGACATGCTAGGAGCCCGAACTAATATGCTGGTAAAGACTGAAATAAAGCTAAGAAAACAAATATTGCAGTGAACAAATATTCTGATTGTGGAGACTGATTAAATATGGGGAGAGATAAAGATGATGAAAAGTGATCCCTTATTTCTGAGAAATATGACAATAAGCATCCCTTATGTCTGCATTCTGAGAAAGAGAGAGATACAAATCCCAGGAATAAGGAAAACAAGAAGTTTGAGAGGGATGGCAAGAGTTTGGTTTTGGATACATTGACTTTGACATGATAATCGATTGTTTTATAAGAATGCAGAGTAGAAATCTGAAAATTAAGAGGGACAACCTGAAGTTGAGACTTAGGGCTGAGTGTTTGAAAAGGTCAACCAAAAAATTTAAGCAAAAAACCTTGAGTTGAACATCAAGAAGAATCAGAACAGAGTAGGACTTAAGGGATCAGCTAGTTTAATTTTCTCATTTACGAGCTAGACGTTACACAGATGAGCAGCTTTTGGTTTAATTAAATCAAATTCCTGTTCCATGGATTTGCCTGGATTTATTTTGATTGCAAAGATCCTTTCAATCAGTGACTTATAAAAGAGAAATGTTTAGGTTTTCAAGGCTAAGCTTTATTTTACACAAAATGGCTTTCAACTCATTGATTGTTCATTAGACACACTGCATCTCAATCTCTGGCTAGAAGTCCAGATGTATGAGCACTTTATTGACTCACTCTTTTTTTTCTTTTTTTCCCCAGAGCAGTGATTATTTTATATGAATAAAAACAAGTTTAATAAATCACCTGGTCATGCCAGACATATTAATAGAAACACACGAAGCATAGAAAGGAAACCAAATTCTTCCAAACTAAAAATACACCGAAAATAGAAAGTGCAAAATTGTAAAAGCTTGGCTGTTCCTACTTTACTGCTCTTTTTAGCCTAAGTGACAGGCAGCTTGCCTGCCAGGGAGCTTTGTAACCACAGCTGACTCAATCAGGAGTGAGGGTGGCTGCTTGGTGTTGTCTAATATCCTACACCAAGAGTATTTGACAGACAGGCACCATTTACTGTGAGAGGTTAATGTTACCCTCTTTCAAAATGAATCGTTTAATAAACCAAGCATCAAAACAGAGTTAAGAAAGTCTCCAAGTCCCCAGTCTTAGAGTCCTAATTCTTATGCTAGAAAAAAACACACAGATGGAAATGTAAGGTGTATATTGACTGCCTCTTAAAATCCCACAGGTTAGAAAAGGTCTCAAGAAAAAAAAAAATCTTGCCTGAATTCTATTGCAAGCTGCAAAATGACTGCTGGTGACACGCAGTTTCTCTTCTGTGAAGGGAGGCCTGCCAGGTTGTCTTTTAGATAGTAGAGGATGGATGCTATCTCAAGGCACTCAACAAACTCAATGAAAGAATAATGATAATGGACTAAGACTAACATAGCAGTGAAAAAGAGTGTAAAAGACTTACCCAGGGAAGTCTGCCTCCACCCCCTGCTGTTAACCTGGTTCCTTCTTTTTTTTCCTTGGCCAATCTTTTTAGAAAACTAATCTGCATTTGCTAATTTCACTTCCTCCCCTCTCCACCCATGACAAGAGCACTGGGGGTAAGAGAACACCATTTATCTTCCATTGATTTCCAACTTGGAATGATGCACAGATTTGGCTCCCACTGGGCATCTGATTTAGGTCATATCTTCTTTCAACTCTTGCCACATAAAATAGCTTCTAATATTCTCCTGTATATTCTTTGGCTCTTTAACTATTAACACTTTCTTAGATGTCATTTTTATTGTCTCATAACTGGCAGAACATACAGATCCTGTTCAGAAAAATGGTCCACATAGGTCTCTATCTGTACATGTTTATTGTTACGGGGTTTATTCTCTATTTCAACTTTGCTTTATTTTTCCCCAATCAAATAGGCTATATCTATTAAAAAAATTGGGTGAGATATAAGACTAAGTCTCTTCTCTGAGGTTAATGTAAATTAGATTTATTTCTATCCAACTTTTCATAAAAGAGGGATTGAGGTATTTTTGAAAGTAAGCAGAGAAATGGGTGGTACAGTATACTTTTTCTAAGGGTCTGCTCCTTGGAGATTCACTGTCCCTCACTTTGTAGGTGCTAACTGATTGAGCAGGTAGCCATTTCCTTGGATAGTTGGAGAAATCTCTTCTAGAAGGCACTGCCTGGCAAAAGGCTTGGATGCCACTGAATAAGGTATCAGTTTGGTGGTCGTTACTTGAAGCCACTGTCCCCACAACTTTATTGTACAAGCTCATTGCAATGGAATTACTACTGACCCCCCTGCTGAAATTGGTGAGTTAAAGCATATTTGTTTCAGTCTAGCTCTTGGGTAATCCCCCAGTGCCAAATTTTTGGAGGAACTGCTGAGCCTGCCAAGGTCAATCCCCACCAACTCACGGTAGCATCTAGACATGAGTCCCAAGATCAGTTTGTGCTGGGCCAGGTATCTCCATGTGATGGATAAGCTGGACTTTTAGCATACCTTTCCTCTGCATCCCTAGGAATAAAGCTGTAGATTTGGGATGGAGAAGAGGCAAGCTAGGCACTTGGATGTGGGCAAACAGGAGGACAAGTCAAGAGATACTGAGGTTGCTGGTTGAGGACCATCATCTGCTGTTGGATCACTGGATTGCTCAGCCCTTTACACAGAAATGGTTCGGAGCCCCAGACAGCACCGGAGAATTTTCTCTGGAGCGTTCCTCGGGCATGCAGTCGGAGGTCTTTCCTACAGGGCACTTGGGGTCATGCAGTTGGCATTGCAGACACAGGATAGCAGCCTATTTTGCAAAGTTTGGTATTAAGCATCTGTGCACGTGAATAAGAATAATGTTGTTGCTACTCTTACTGTGGAAACAGTTACTGTTGTAATTATTTTTTGCTAACAAAGGCTTTAGTGTGTTGGGAGAGGAACATGTCTTCTGATTTGACGAAGGCAATCGTGCCTAATCAGCAGGCTAAGTTCTAACGTTCCTCCCCAGCCAGCGCATGCTATGAGAAATCATGGTCTTTCTGTTCATTGTCCAAAAAACTCACCCTAGAAGATGTAATTTCAGGCATTAAAGTTGAATCCATGACTTCTAGGTTGTTCCTTTAAGGGAGGAAATATTTAGCAAGCCTTCCTTATTACTTCAGTGAGGGTCTCACATTAATAGGGCATATATATATATATATATATATATATATATATATATATATATATCCACATAGTTACTTTATATAAAATTAAATGGATATAAAAGAATCAGAGTACAGCACCTTTTGTGTTTTGCTTCTACTCCACTAAATATTATACTTTAAAATTTTTTTCATATTAATAGAGCTGTGGTTTATTCATTTTCATGGCAGAATAGGATTCCATGATATTTTGATAATACCTTTCTTCATAAAATGTAATGTTTTATTTGTGAAACCAGACTTGGCCTTAGGAAACATTAGACTAAGGTTGATGTAGGCAAAATGAGAGACTAGGAGGTCCCAGCTCCCTGAGATCTTGACAATTTTTAAATCAAGTTGTTTGTATTTTGTTGTTCAGTTGTATGAATTCAGCACAAACTGATCTTGGGACTCATGTCTAGAAAGGTTATATCAAAACAACAATTGTGATATAACCATATCACAATTGTTATTTTCCTACTTTATCAAAGTATATTTAGGTTCCTTTGCCATAATTACAGATAATGTTGATATGAATAATCTTATATTTATCTTTTGATACATGTGTAAGGATTTCTCTAGTGAATATATATATATACATACAGTTAATATACATACAGCCCAATTACTGAGCCATTGGGCAGTATGTATATTAAACTTTAATAGGTAGTATGGGAGCACATCCAAAGCTACAGTCAGCAAAACAGAAAGGTATTGGCAGAAAAACAGACACACAGATCAATGGAACAGAAATAAACCCACACATATATGGGCAACTACTTTTTGACAATGGAGCCAGAAGCATACAATGGGGGATGGAAAGTCTCTTCAATACATGGTATTGGCTAAATTGGAAAGCCACGTGCAAAAGAATGAAACCAGAATGCTGACACCAAACACAAAAATTAACTCAACATTGATTCAAGACTTGAATAAAACTTGAAACAGCAAAATACATAAAAGAAAACATAGCCACCAACTTATGGACTTTGATCTCAGAGGGGTTTTGTGAACTTGACCTCAAAGTCAAGGGAAGTAAAAGCAAAAACAAATGAATGGGACTGCATCAAACTAAAAAGCTTCTGCACAGCAAAAGAAACCAACAATGAAACACAACGGCAAACAACTTAATGAAAGAAAATATTTGCAAAAGATACTTTCTCTAGGGGCTAACATCTAAAATATATAAAGAATTCATACAACTGAACAACAAAATACAAACAATTTGACTTAAAAATTGTCAAGATCTCAGGGGGCTGGGACCTCCTCGTCTGTCATTTTGCCTACATCAACCTTAGTCTTATCTTATGTTGTTAATGTTTCCTACGGACAAGTCTGTTGTCACAAATAAAACATTACATTTTATGAAGAAAGGTATTCTTATCACTAAATACACAATTTATGTGAACATAATAACTCCTAGTAAAATAAATTTATTTTTAAGTTGAGAGAACAGAATTTGCCTGCTGGATATTAGATTAGGATCAGAACTGATGTGAAATTACTTAAATTTGGGTCAAAATAAAAATTCAGAGTGAAGTCATGCAAGGTGAGCAATAAGTATCTGTTCTCAGGGTCATTCAGATATGTTACTGTCCAATGATCAGAAATGCCTGTCCTTTCTTTACATAGTTTATGTAATTGTGAAAATTCCACTCAACTAATTCATATATTTATATATCACCACAGACATTTTGGAGGACAATTTAGCAATCTCTATAAAAATTTACAATGTATGTACTGTTGGACTCAAAAGGAATTTGTCATACAAAATCTAATAAGCAGGTAAAGAAAAAGGATTTTCAGTTGCATTGTGTAAATAGGAAAAAGTTTGTGAAAATGTAGATATTCGTTGTTAAAAAAAATGGGCAGGGGACCTGAATCGACACTTTTCCAAGATGGACATACAAGATGGCCAACAGATATATCAGAGATGCTCAGTTCATTCTTTTGGAACTACAATCAAATATGTGGTAACTCTTTTTTTACTACACACTCTAACATTGAAAAAGGTTTCCTATGTCTTTGTCTCCTTGTGTTGCATTTCTTTAGATTTCTCTCCCATTTCACTTTTTTTGGCTGTATTTAATCTGCTGCTTAAGCCAGTCATTGAGATTTTAACTTTAATTTTTTAATGTTTCACTTCTATACATTCTATTGGTCCTGCTCTACCGGATTGCCTCTTGCTTCTGCACATTGCTTGCACTTCTTCGAAAACACTAAAACTGCCTATTTTGTATTTTGACTCTGACGATTCCAATGGCTGCCCCCTTTGCAGGTCTATTTCTGAGGACTTCTGCCTCTCATTCATGGTGGTTGATTTCCTAGTCTGTTTAGAGAATTTTGGCTGGGAGGGCGCTTATGCTCTTTGGGAGTGTATATGTGGACATTATTCGAGGCATGGGTTTATAGTGTATTTGTGTTTCTTTATGACAAGTGCTTAGAGGGGGAAAAAAAATCAACCTATCCCACTTCCATTTACATTTTTGGCTTGAGGCTTTGTATGTCCCATGGGTAATGTGAATTTAAGACACATTTATATCAGAGTGAGCAGGTGCTTGGAAGTTCTTATTGGAGACATTTTAATCCTGTTGGCTTCTCTGCTCGGAGTCTCGGCTGAGCCATGCAGGTTCCCTATGCAAGATCATTTCCTCCATTCCCACCACCTCTCTGCTCTGATTTCCCCACCCTTGGCAGTTCTGGCTTTCCATGGGGACCTCCGATTGGCCCTCTTCACTACTTGGGCTCATTGAAAGTCAGGTTCTCTGCAACTGGAAATGAGCAGATGTCCTCGGACTAAAACCTGGCTTCATACTCACTGCTCTGGATTATGCTTCCCTGCTGTTTGTACCTCTCTTGTCCTTTTGTTCCTGCCAACTCAGAGAGGCCTCAACAGTTTAAAATACAGTTGTTCCAATATTTTATGAGTTTTTGACCAGAGGGTTTCCTTTATGCATATAATAGGACAGAGTAGCTGGCATAGAAGACCACTGATCCCTTCTTTAAATTCATTTGGACAGACTCATTTCTTGGTACCTTCTTTGATAAGCTTCTCTTTTTTATCCTCCCTTTGTGTTTGCCTCCTATTTCCATATTTTATTCACCTTTAGGCCAGCAAGGGACCTGTTCTGAGTCACTGTTCCCTGACCATGCATTTTGGTGCATTGCTTTAGTTTATTGTTTGGTGTTCCCCTTTGAAGTGAGTTCAATACTAAGTTAACTTTTTAAATCTGATAATATGCCCCTGGCGTGCCACTCACCCAGTCATTGTGGATCCACCCTCTCTCCCTCTTCAGCTGCCAACTCTCACGTCTTCTCTCATGGCTATACCCAGGGCCTTTTCAGTTCTAATCCATTCATCGTAGTTTCTTGAAAGGATAACCCATGCTTCTTCACATTCCTGCTTCTTTGCTCTTTGTAACTCACTTAACATTTTCTTTTTAAAATGTCTTATTCCTATTGTTGATGCATTTAAATCACCAGTGGGGCTTATCAGTGAACCACATGCAAAACAATGCTTAGTCAAAATTATAATAAACATAGACCTATTATTTGCTAAGTTGGCTTGGGTATTTTCTATGTGTTTTAATCATTATATAGCATTATTTCATTTAATCCTCTTGGGATAGTTAGCTATCCCAAGAAGTAGGTATTATTTAAAATCCCTGTTTTGTAAATGAGGAAGTTGAAGTATATACAGATTAACTAACATGCTTACATCTTATTGTTATTGAATAGTTTAGATGGACTTGACCTAGACAGCCTTCCAATAAATAAAACAATGTATGTATAGTAGCTAGCATTGTCTGGGTCACATTGTAGGCACTCGACAAGTGTTTGTTCCTCCTCTTTATATGATTCACATTCTCAGATCCATATGATTTTGGGGGACTGGTTGGATTTCTTTACAATGAGGCTCTAAAATGACCATGTAGGTAGCTAGGAATCTAATTACAATAAAAGAAGCTTTGAATTCAGGTTATAAACACTTCAGATTAGATCAGAATCCTTAGACTATCAGCTGTAGACTATTGCAACCCTGACTCAAAAATCACACGTAAACTTCTAAATTTGATTTGGGCTAGATACTTCCCTTCTTAATATAGCAGATTGAATAAGCTGCTTGCTAAAATCATTTCTTTATTCAGGTTGGCTATCAGAAACCTGCTTTCAATACCTTCATGCACAACTTACTTCCTCTACAATTTTTTTTTTTTTTTTACTGTGAAGAACACATATTCAATCTTCAATCTCTGTGTTGAATTCTGAGCAGAAACAGCAAATCCCATAACTTTTGTAACATAGGTGTTTTTTTTTCCCCTTGTTTAGGAAACTAGGAATGGAAGATATAGAAATGAGAGTAATGAATAATTCTGAGCACAGAAGAGTGTGTCTGAGAGCCCGTTCATAGCGCACAGGCCCGGGGCTCAGATGATCTAGCAGCTGGACCTTCTATGGTATTTGGATCAATCAACTCTTGAAACTTGAAAGGTGCATAGAGATAATCAAGTCTAACACCTTTACTTTGCAGAGAGGGAAATGGAGGCTCAGAGAAGAGAAGTGATTTGCATGGTGACCACCCCTGAACCCTGTGACTGTTGTCATAGAAGCACGGGACTGAGCCATTTCTTTCTGTGTGTGTGTGTGTGTGGGGGGGGGGGTGTTGGGGTGGGGGGGTGGTGTTTAGAATAGAGAACACTTCTTTGACTTAGTTGTTTTTATAAATAGCTTCGCAACTGAATGTGACAGCATAACAAACTGTGTATTATTCCTATGTGTTGCATGAAGCCCGTGCTTTCCATATATATTTTTAAATTTGTCCTGCAGGATGAAGACCTACAAGAGATAAAGGATTTAGCCCCAAAAGTGGAGACTCAGTTCGGCTAGTTTTCTGATGGTGTGATTGTGAATGACAACCTGCAAGCTGCATGTGCCCAGGTGTCTGCAGTTCAGAAGGCGTAGAAGGAGCCTCTGTGGGGGCAAGAAACATGGATTTTCTCTGCTGCTGTCTTAATGAGGCCTCCTGCTTCAGGCTAGAGTTTAAACAATGTTCCCCATTACAGAGAGCTGCAGTATCAGACCCACTGTAATGTATGCAACTTTAAAGGGCTGCAGTTTATTACATAATCTTATTTGCAAAAATGTATTTATCTAATGATTACATAAAGTTGCCTATTTGGCTTTTAGAAAAAAATAAATCTTGCCTTACATCATATACAGCACTGGTAGGAATCTGAGCAATATTAAGGACCAGGCCATTTCTGCTCCTATATGCTTGGCAATAAATTCTGCATGTGTGGGGTTGGAGGTCAAAGACCATGGAACAAAAGTCCTCTTGGAGTTGTACAAAAAAGGGAGCCAAATGTCTTTCCAAACTAATGGAAAAGGACTTCTGAGGTCAAATTGGAGCACATCTCAGGAATTTTCCAGGATAAACTTCAACTTTTGTACAACACCATTCTAATTTGGTTGTGTTAAATATAGGCTTCTGATCAGCAACTTGTCAAATAGATTTATTTTTAAATCCCTCTTTACTTAAAAAGCACATCTGTGGAGTATTCTTAGCAGAGCTGTAAGACCAGTGACACACTCGTTTCTTGACTGCAGAAATCAAGGGTTACTTTTTGGTTGGCTAAACAAATACTGTTATTAAAATAGAAGCACTGTAAAATAAGGCACCTAGGCATTTGGTGTGAAGGGAGAACCTGCTATTTTGTCTTAATAAGAAAAACGCTTCTGATTGAATATATTATATGGTTCACTAAAAACCCGATGCATAAAATGGCTTGCACATTAAAGATTAACATAGAGATAATAGATTTGCATATGTAAGAAAAACTGTGTACTTGATAAATATGTAGCGTTTGACAAAAATATGCTGCAACAAAGAGTGATTTGTAACAGGGCAGCTTGTTTGGGGCAGCTCAGAGTGCAGATAATTTTACAGAATGTTATGTGTTTTTTTTATCCTCAAAACGAACACCTGCAGCTCTTTGAGGATCAGCTGGAAGGTTTCAGGGGCAGCTAACACCTCTAAGTATATATTTTAAATATATATATTTTATTGATTTTTTACAGAGAGGAAGAGAGAGGGATAGAGAGCTAGAAACATCGATGAGAGAGAAACATCGATCAGCTGCCTCTTGCACACCCCCTACTGGGGATGTGCCCACAACCAAGGTACATGCCCTTGACCGGAATTGAACCCGGGACCCTTGAGTCCGCAGGCCGACGCTCTGTCCACTGAGCCAAACCGGTTTTGGCTAAGTATATATTTTAAGAGGATTAAAAAGTTAAGATGCCTTGTTTGCCCATACGTCTCCTAGGGCAAGGGAAACAAAAGAGAAAATAAACAAATAGGGCTACATCAAAATAAAAAGATTCTGCATAGCAAAAGTGAAAAGGGAGCCCACGGTATAGGAGAAAATATTTGCCAATGATACATCTGATAAAGAGTTAATATACAAAATATATAAGGAACTCATACAACTTAACAAAAGGAAGACAAGCAATCCAATTTAAAAATGGGCAAAGGACCTAAATTGACACTTCTCCAAAGTGGACATACAGAGGACAAGAAACATATGAAAAAAATGCTCAAGGTCATTAATCATCAGAGCGATGGAAATTAAAACCACAATAAGGTATCACCTCACACCTGTCAAAATGGCTACCATCAACAAATCAACAAATGACAAGTGCTGGTGAGGATATGGAGAAAAGGGAACCCTAGTACACTGCTGGTGGGAATGCAGACTGATGCAGCCATTATGGAAAACAATATGGAGTTTCCTCAAAAAAATAAATATGTAATTGCCATTTGACCCAATAATCCCACTTCTAGGAATATATACTAAGAATCTCAAAACACCAATCAGAAAGAATATATGCACCCCTACGTTCACAGCAGCACAATAGCTAAGATCTGGAAACAGCCCAAGTGCCCATCAGTAGATGAGTGGATAAAAAAAGCTGTGGTACATTTACACCATGGAATACTATGCAGCAGTAAAAAAAGAAGAATCTTTTACCCTTTGAAACAGCATGGAGGGATATGGAGAATATTATTCTAGGCAAAATAAGCCAGTCAGAGAAAGACAAGTATCACACGAACTCATTCAGATGTGGAAGATAAAGAATAAATAAACTGATGAACAAAATAGTTCGAGAGACATAGAAGTATGGATTAGACTGTGGAACCTCAGAGGGAAGGTAGGGATAGGTGGGTGGAAAGAGATTAACCAAAGAACTCATATGCATATATGCATAACCCATGGACACAGATAATAGTGTAGTGAAGGCCTGGGAGGGGGGCAGGTGCGGGCTAGAAAGGGTCAATGGGGAATAAGGGGACATCTGTAATATTTTCAACAATAAAGATTTAAAAAAGTTAGGATGCCTGCTAGGTCTAGCCATTGGTAAAACTATGAAATGGGCTACATTTGCTTTGGGAGTTCCTTTCCTTCTGCTGCAGTCATATGCTGGCATCTTTCTGCTCTCCGCATCCCACCTGTAGGGGACTCACAGGCTTCAAGAAATGCCTTAAACTTCAAATGTGATTCCTCTCATCATGGGTGCTTTCCTCTACTGTCCTGCATTCTAAGGAAGGAGACCCCTCCTCTGTCTAGGGCACAATCTATAAAATAAAAGCGTAATATGCTAATTAGACTGGACAGCCGGACGACCTTCCGGATGTCCTTCTGGATGTCCTCCCGGACGACCTGCTGGACAAAACCGGGGCTGTGAGGGCCGAGGCAGATGCGAGGGCTGAGCCCCTTGCATGAATTTCATGCATCGGGCCTCTAGTGGATAATAATGAGTTGGCAATTCAAACTAATCCTAGTTAATGTGTCATCAAACCAATATATTAACCTTATAAGTGGACTGAATGTTTTAGCCCAGATAAAATGTGTGCATCTTCAGAAGGTCCTGAGCAATTGGCACTAATGATAGGATTGGTCCACACTCAGGTAGACTGATGGGGGGCATGTTTTGACCAGCTAAGACTTCTGTGTGAATGTGTGTGAATAGCCCTGTGTTCAAAAGCATGAACGTTCCTTAGACTTTTAGAAGTGTCTGTAAGTATACTTAGGTGTGTGTGTAGTGAACTCGTTGATTTTTGTGGTATCAGCAGTTATATGATGGGGTGCAAGATTAACCCCACTTTGCATGTCAGGAAAGGGAAAGCTAGGCATGCAGTCTTGTCCTCATACTGTCTTGGAAGTTAAGGATAGCTCTGGGGCTTAAGTAAGTAGGTGCAGTGTAACTGTGCAAAATATTTTCAAATTAAACTGTTCTTCCCCTGAACAAAGAAAAAAGCTGTTAAGTAGAAACACAATGGGGCTCATCTTCACCATACCGAGTGGCTGGATATCCCATTACCATGAGCAGATTTACACACGTAAGTCCAATACATCCACAGGAGATTGTTCACAAACACGTTGTATGGTGACTAATAACGATAAAACAAAAATCTTAAGACTTTATTCTGTGCACATGAGATTGTGCACAGTCTCATGATGGAATCTCATTTTCAATCTGGCTTGTATGCTATGGTTGGATTTTATCTAATTAACTAATATCTAAACTGTCTTGAATGCCATTTGCTTATATATGTGTGAGATATATATATATATATATATATATATATATATATATATATATATATATATATATATATATATCTCACACATATATATATGTAAAATTACAGACAAAAGTTTAGTATCAAGCACAAACAACCCAAATGAAGGTTTTCAAATTCACATTAAGTTCTTTCATGAGATATTTTCAAAGCTGCATTTAATTCTTTTCCACTGGTAGGATTATTCAAATCAGCAAAAAGTTAAACTAGGAAGACTCCCTTCACAGCTGATTCAGTTATGTTATAAGTTTTAGTGAACAGAGAGAAAATATACTGTAGATTTATATTATAGTTCACTGTTAATTTTATTTAATGTACATATAAGTTGAACATATTTCACATTATTTATATATTTTTAATGTAAGCTATTTTAAATAAAAAGAGAAGCATATTCTCTTGAATTATATTTTTCTTTGGTTAGGGTTAATTATTTAAAGAACTAGACTCTTGCTTTCTATCACTCCCTTGTATTCTTCATTCAATAAGTATTTGTTGACTGTCTATTCTATATCATGCAATTAGTACTGTTCTCTCCTTTTAAATCCTTTTGATTATGCTTGCCTTTCCAAAAGATTTCATTCCTTTGAAGAATGTTTTTCCCTTTGGAGAGAGGACAATGCCTTTTTCTCTAGGGGAAATACAGACTCACAGAAACCAAATTCCTCTTCAGTTATAAGAGGAATGACCAATAGAATAATAAGAAGGGAGACTTCACTTAAATCAGTAGACTTAAAAATAAGATTACATAAAAGTGAATAAACTCAAATTAATGATTTCCTATTATTGTCTGTTCCAATTTTAATCATTGTTCAGTCATAGTTATAATAAAAGAACTTCTGGCCTGATTGGCATGGCTCAGTGGTTGAGCATCAACCTATGAACCAGGAGGTAATGGTTCGATTCCCAGTCAGGGCACATGTCCAGGTTGTGGGCTCGATCCCCAGTGGGGGGCATGCAGGAGGCAGACAATCAATGATTCTCATCATTGCTGTTGCTATCTTTCTCTCCCTCTCCCTGAAATAAAAAAAAAACATATTTTTAAAAAAGAATTCCTGGATTCTATAAGCAAAAACTGTGAAATGACTTCACTTAATGTATTCTGCATGGATTCACTATTATTGTATGCCATTAATGAAAAAAACTTCTATAATGTATTATAATTCCAAGGCAAAGCTTGTTAATTAACTAATATTTAAGATATTATAAATCAATTGCATTTATAGATGTTTATCTCTTTTCCTCTGTGATATATTTTTGTCTCAGTATTTTGAATGGATAAAATAATTCTTTGGTTGGGAAGAAGACAATGCTATTCTAAAAAAAAGTACCACAGATAATTACAAAAGTAAATTTGTATTGTAAATATAAATTTTAAAATGTTTTGTAAACTAAAAAGCAATACTTTTTTAAGAGCCAGTTGGTCTCCCTGAAGATTGTACGCAGAAGGTGGGCAGTGATCAGTGACTTAAGTTGATGAGGAAGGAGGGGAGGTGCGTGAAGAATCTATCTTGCTGTGAGAGGCCTTGGGTGAACCACAGAGAGACTCATATGAAAACATGTTGTCCATGATCATCTTTTTCTTTGTCCTTCTCTGACATTAGGACGGGGATAACGTCAAAAAGGAAAGGAGTTTAGATTTTAAAGGATCAAGTATGGCCTTCTCATGGAAAAGTTGATCAAAATAAGGTCAAGGGAGTCAGTTAGATTAGGAAGCTTTCTAGAAGAAATTGGAATAAAAATGCAATTAATGTAATTTCTCTGATAAATAAAATTTTCTTAGAACTTCAGATTTCTCTCATAAATGGTTTCATATTCACAAAACAATATACAAATGTATGTATGTTCAACTACCCACCACTTAGTTTACCCTAAACATTACTGCCAATACCCGTGCAGCTTCCCCATACTACACCCCTACCCGCACCCCACCATTATCTGCCTTTTTCTAGTTGGAGACAAAGTTAGACTGGATACAAGGAGTAGGTGTTTTACAACAGCCCAGGGACAAAGAAATATGCAGGTTGTAGAGTACCTACTTTGTGCCAAGTGTGTTTTAAGAGCTTTACAAATATTTAATTTTCAACAAAGACCTAGAAGGTAGGTACTATAATTGTTCTTATTTTACAGGTAAAGAAAATGAAGCACAGAGAGGTTAAATAGTTGTCCTAAGTCACACAGCAAATGAATGGTGGAGCTAGAGTTCCAGCCCATGCAGTCAGGCTCCAGAGCTTATGCTATTAAGTACTACACTTTGCAAAGACAAGCTTCCTCTTGTCCTCTCCACCCACCACATACACACAAGTCAATGTTTAGATTGCAGATCGCCTCCTCTAGGATAAAATTTAGCCTTCATAACCATAGAGAGATGGCATTTTAAATTATAGGAAGAGGAAAATGCTACAGCCTATAATATTATGTGGTCATGATTGGATTAACCATCAATGATTTGCTCTTCCAGTCCATGAAGAATCAGATGCCAGAATAGTACAGTTGAGCAACCCCAAGAAATGCATCTTATAATAGTGAGTTTTCCTTGAGTAGTTCATTAGCTTCCCCAAGAATACAGTTAGAAAATATCAAAGGAAATATATGACGATGAAGAAAGTTTACTACAAAAAATGTTTATGCGAGGAACTGAAAAGTACAATTTCAGATTACTGTATGTGGCTATAGTACTAAAAAACTTTCACAAGGTTGAGAAGTTGCATACACAATCTATCCCTCAGATGCTTTTGGTAAATGCCAACAAAGGATTCACTCTGACAGTATAGGCACAGGCATGCACACTTCATATTCAAAATAATAGATACAACGTGAGGAGTCCTCAAGCTAAAGATTCCTGAAATCTCAGGAGTCCAAGGCAATTGATCTTCAGTTGTGGCTACTGATATTATTAAATACTGGCATTTAAGAACATTTTGAGCTCTGATTCTGAATTCCTTTCAACTTGAAGTGAATTTGCACTCAATCTATATATATAAAATTACAGAGTCTAATGTTGTTTTGGGGATTAAAGAAATTCTGTCAATTAAAATCACTAGATAAGCTTCTTTCTATACATAGAAAGCAAACAGAGGCCCTCCGCTGTTCTTTCTCTCATCTAATAGCATTTTGCTTTATCTCATGGTGAAGACTAAACTTCATTGTGGGCAACCCTAATTATTTTCCCACTTAATAAATGTCCAGTTCCTTTAACTACATTTGTTTTATTACTTAATCAAACACCTTTACAAATACCTTTTAAAATTAAACATTTTATTGTGAGGTAACTGTAGGTTCACATGCAGCTGTAAAAAATAATACACAGAGAACCCGTATGCCCTTTCCTCAGTTTCCCCTAATGGTAACAGCTTACTGAACTATAGTACAAAATCATGATATTGATACAATCAAGATGCACAATTGTTTCATTTATATGTTTCCCTCATATTGTCCTTTTATAGTTATACCCTCTTCCCTCTATCTCTACCCCCTCCTTGACCGCAGGCCACCACTAATCTGTCCTACATTTGGATGATCTTGGCCTTTCAAGGATGTTATGTAAATGGAATTATATGTTTGTTTAGCCATTGACCAGTTGAGGGAAATCTGGGTTGTTTCCAGTTTTTGAGTATGAAGAAGAAAGCTATTATAAACACTTATATCTAGCTTTTTATGTGAACATAGGTTTTCCTTTCTCTAGGATGAATGCCCAGGGGTGCAATTATGGGTTATGGAATTTACATAATTAGTTTTTTTAAGAAATTGCAAAATTGTTCTACAGAGAGATTGTACCATTTTAATTCCCACCAGCAATGTATGTGGGATCCAGTTTCTTGTTATCTTACCAGCATTTGGTGTAATAGCTATTGTTTATTTTACCATTCTGATAGGCATATGGTAATATCTCATTGTGGGTTTAATTTATATTTCCCTCCTGGCTAATGATGTTGAACTTTTCATGTGTTTATTTGCCATCTATATATCTCTTGGCAAAATGCTCTTTGTCTTTCCTCATGACTTAGTTGGATTTTTTTTTTTTACTGTTGAGTTTGAGAGATCTATATGTTTACTAGATACTAACTCGTTTGTGGTTTGCAAATATCTTCTCCCAGTTTCTAGCTTGTCTTTTTATCCCTTTAACAGGGTCTTCCATGGAGCAAAAGTTTTTAACTTTTATGAAGTCTAATTTATCAATATTTTTATGTATTTGCTTCTGGTGTTAAGTCTAAAAATTCTTTGTCTAGCTCTAGATCACAAAGATTTTCATGTATATTTTTTCTAAAGGTTTTATAGTTTTGCATTATACATGTAAGACTATGACCCATCCTGACTTAATTTTTGTATAATTTTTGACTTAAGTTGATTTTTTCTCTTTGCTTTCTTTCATCAGTGTTTTGTGATTTTCAGTATCAAAGTCCTGTACATGTTTTGTTAGATTTTCACAGAAGGAGGCTGCTGAGTGGAAGTGGAAGTCCAGCCTCCACATGGGGTCTCTGCTGACATGGAGAGGGGTTAAGATGATGGAACTGATCACTGCCTGGTGGGGAAGGAAGTCCAGGTTCCCTACTCATCTTCTCCAATACCACTGTGATGGGATTTGGACAATTTGTTACAATCTGATGAGAGGGAAGTCTAGCTTCCCCACTTAGCCTTGCTGGTGTAAGTAGGATTGGGATGGGAGTACTATCTGTGGTGTTTGGCTGGAGTATAGCAGTTATTATCTAAAAGCTTTCTGTCTTGCTAGGGATACCTCAATCTTGGTCATTTAGCTAGAGGTAGCATTTCCAGGTTGCCAGGCTTAAATTCTGGAATATATGGGGCACAAAGAAAACTCAGGAAACTCACTGCTGTGCTGTTCATTGTGTACCAAGGTCTCTACTAAGTCTCACTTATTCTCTATACCTTTCAGAGCCTTCAAATATTTATTTTATTTTGTATATCATTTCCAGAGTAATTGTATTTAGTGAGAATATATATATGTATATATGTATATATTTATATATATTACATATATATGTATATATGTGTATATATATCTTCCCAGAAGCAGAAGTCCTACAAATATTTTTTAAAATATATTTTATTGATTTCAGAAAGAAAGGTAGAGGGAAAGAAAGATAAAACATCAATGATGAGAGAGAATCATTGATGGGCTGCCTCCTGCATGCTCCACACTGGGATGGAGCCCACAACCTGGGCATGTGCCCTGACCGGGAATTGAACTGTGACCTCCTGGTTCATAGATGGATTCTCAACTACTGAGCCACTCCGGCCAGGCCCTACAAATGTTTTAAAGGCACAGTAAGTTACACAAGCCTTATCCAGTTTTAATCGACTGAAAAAATTACACAACACTCTATTTGTCTCAATAAAATTCAGTTCACACAAATGATAATCTGCACTTAGAGACTTCCTATAGCAGCCCCATTATGAGAAACTGAGTATTGGTCTTTCAATTAGCTCATCTGCAGAGCTGAGATAATGATTCTAAGCTACAAGAGAAGGGACCATGCCTCTTTTTTTTTTTACCATCATAAACTTGGAACACATACTAAGGGCTTAATAAACAGTTATTGGAGGAGTAAACAAATGATATCTCTGGGAGGATATAACCATTAAGTAGGTAGAGACTTTTGGATAAGACATTTGTTCAAGAACATTTGTTTGAGAGAGCCTATTATTTAGTTGGAAATAACTAGTCCTTCTAAAATTAAATACAGGCAGTTCCAAAGAGCTTATTACACAGAGTGTGTATGACCAATAAACCTTTATATCATGCTAATTTTATGGAAATGGAGAGAATTGTCCCCCTTGTACTATATATTGGCCTGTAACAAAAATTTCAACTTACAGTTAAGAATAGATTTTAATTAATGAAATAAAATATGTCAACTTTTTATACTTGCTCATATCCATATATACTTTAGAGTTAATACATCTTTTTATTTTTTTAGCCATTTTTGTAATAATCCTCTAATATACTTTATTTTGAGCACATCTCTTCCAGTAATTGGATGTCTATTCTATATACGGTGGGACATTGTTTACAGCTGTTTTAAGGTAAGTGCTGAACATCAAATTCAATAATGCTGCTATTATCTAAATATATGTTTATATGAATGCAAAATATAGTATTACAGTAATAATCTAAAAGACTGTTACTAACAATTACCATATTTTATATGTAGCACTGAGCTAATTTGGTTTTACTACCTGAAAATTCTGGTAAATGATTTGCTGTGAATGGCAACTGTAGACAGTGGTAGGAAATTATTATTCCTCAAATGTTATTACATCATCTATGAATTTACAGAAAGTGAGTCAATATTAAAAAATCAATTTATCTGTATGATAGAGTGACACTATTCTTTTGTCTAAGATACTAAGACTTTTGGACAAAAAGAAAGTGTATCCAACTGCTCAATTTTTTAGCACAATTTGGGTTGGTCTCATGATTGGAGAGTGGTAAAAACATCAACTGATTTCACTATTACATTATTCTGTATATCAAACTCTTTCTTAGTTTCTGATCCACGTTTTTAAGTTTCTGGTGTCATTATTTGTTTTCTCATTCATTCATTCACTCACTCATTCATTCAGTAGTTTTGCTTACTTCTGGGGAATCGAAGAAGAATAATACATAGCTTTGCCTTTAAGCATGCACAAGTTTTAATAAGGGAGATATAAATGTAAAGAAGGTAATTAAAATATTATTTATTAAGTTCCCTGGTAAATGTAAGGACAGGCTCTTAGGGGAACATACATTTAGAGAACCAAACTCAGCCTCTACATGCATGTGTGTGAGGAAGAGAGACACATCCAGGGGGGTCAGGGGTGTGTAATGCTACAAATTTAGGAAAGCCTTCTGAGAGAAGTTACCTGAACCAAGTCTAGAACACTGAGAAAAAAGTGATCCAGGCAAAGGCAAAAGGAAGAAAAGGAGTTAAATTAGCATTACTGAAGCAAAATAAACTCTGCAATTGTTCCTACCTGTATCTAACTTTGAAAAGTTATGTTCTTTTTGACTAAATTATAGACTTCTCTACTGCTGTTTATGAACAAATACCTTACAATAGTCTCTACCTATTTATGTTTGTATCACCCTAGAGATAGCTTCTATCATTTATCTACTTGTTACCTGGGGAACTCAAAGCACTTTGGTGTTGCTGGGAAATCAAGAAGGACGTAAAATGTGATGGGAATTCGGTCTGGAGGTGGGGTAGGGGTGGAGGGCTCCAAGCACCGAGAGCCTCTATGCTATATTGAAGAAAAAAGGAAAGTCCCTATTGGTTACAAGCAGCTGGGGTGACTCAATTACATTTAATTTTCAGCTTGACCACTCCGATGTTTCTGTGCAGGCTGCCCTTGCAGAAGCCTTGGACAGCAGAATGGCTACTACAGAGGGTCAGCTGAGAGCTATAAAGCTCAAACTAGGAAGCAGCAGAGTGAATGGTGAAGAGATATCGGCTTGATAAATATTTAAGAGAGATGATCATCAGGTCTCAGTGTTTCAATGAGGTGAGAAGAGAAGGGGGGAATCATCCCAGATTTCTGGTGCTGATGAGTGAGAAGATGGCACTGACACATATGGACTATGAAGGAAGATGCACTTTCAGGTTTGGGCATGCTGAATTGGAGGTGTCTCCAAGACATATAGGTGGAGATGTTAAAGGAAATAGAGGCTCAGGACTAGAGGTCTCCATCTGATAATCATTCGTCTTAGGTTGGTAGTCACAAGCAAGATAGTGAGAGAGTCTAGTAGCGAGTGAATAGACTGAAATGAACAATTGGGCAGACACAGATTCTAAGACTAAATTCTCAAAGGGTGAGAAATCAACCTCTAGCTAAGCAATGGTTGGTGCTATTTTCTGTGACTTTTGAAATCATGGATGGCCTAACTTTAGGTCAGAATCTTAGCCCGGATCTGAGCTTACTATATGCCTCCAGGGGCCAGGCAAGTAATATCAACCAGAGGCTGCTTGGTTGTTAGAAAATAAATGGCTAGCGAATGAGGGTCTGTATGCTGATTTAAAGGCAATGGGCACCTCGGTTGTCTTCGATACAGGATACAGGTAGAGGATGCCCACTCTTCCAGTTTTTCATGAGAATTAAGTCCAGATTTTTATGTAAAATATTCCACTTTTTCAATCTGGGAAGTTAATTAAAAAATTTAAAACACAATGCAGAGACCAAGGGAAAATATCAATGTCTGTGGCCTACACTTTGTACTCTCTGCAACAGGCAACTTGGGTTGGAATGACTGAGAACAATGCTGAGGGTCAGGGATTTGTGCAGGTCCATTCACAGGGAGAGCATTCCATCAACAAGTATTTAATTGGTGCCTAACATGTGCCAGTTTCGAAGGATTTAGTGGTGAATAAAAGTAACAAATTCTGAAAAACTAATTACATATTAGGAGCTCCCCCCCCCCCCCCCGACTTTGTGGTTGGTTATTCTCTGTGATATTGACATGTGGTTGAAACAAACCTCAGTGTTTGTGGTAGAAGAACCAGGCCAGCATTTGGCTGCTGGTGTCAGATTAGTTCATATTTGACTCTGCCACTTATTTGATGCCACGTATGTGGCTCTGTTGAGGGCATCTGTGCTGATTTAAAGACAAAGGGGCACCTCAGCTGTCTTCATTACAGCATACAGGGAAAGGATGCCTCAGAAAGATCCCTGAGTTCTCTGTGCTTGTTTTCTGGCCTGTAAAATGTACATAATGATAATACCAACTTACAGAATCATCCTGAGACTAAAGGGAGTTGATGTCTATAAAGTGTTAAGCCCATGTTCTGGCCTATATTATCTTCGAGAGAGGTTAGCTATAATAATGATTATGATGTCTGACTTGGCAACCTGCCCATGTGTCTAAAACAAGTGATTTAATAATGCTTACAGGATGTAAATGTGACTTTTGCTCATGGAAGTGGGAGCAGCCATTTGAGAGGCAACCCTGTTTTTGAAAGCTGTACTTTAAGGAAATTGATTTCTGGATGCAAGGCAATGCCCTGAAGTGATTCTAAGCAGGTGCAAAATCAAATTAATTGCCAATCAGTTGTATATGCTAATACAAATACGATCCCTCCTGCTGAGCTCCTGGAGGGCACAGATGTGTATTTTGGATCCTGTAGGGATTGGGGGTTGCTCTCAATAGTGGAGCTGCTTGAGGGGAAAGAGGTTTGCTCCCATTACCACAACTGACACCTCTTGTCTTTCAAGTGAACGGAGTAACAAAAAATCTGTTCCTGACCCTCTGTGGTGAGGGGATACAGTTTACCTCATGAGACAGAACTTGTGATTTTGATTGGATCTGACAAGAATTATGCATATTAAAAAGTCTGTCTTACACTATAAAGCATTTTTCCTTCAGTGAATATTAATTAAGCATTTCCTATGCACCAGGCGCTGGAGCCAGGTGCTGGGTATGAGAACAAAATGGACAAATTCCCACTCTTCATGGAGTTTATAGTCTAATGAAGAAGGCAGGCTATTCAGCAAGAACTAGCATAAGTTTAGGTTCATAGTACAGCACGTAGAAGGAGCACTTAACTTAATCCGAAGGATGAGCAATTGCTTCCCAAAGGAAGTCATGTCAAAACTGACATTTAAACTTCAGTAACAGAGTCAGCCAAATAAGAAAAATGATGAAAAATTCAAGAAGAGTAGGAACAGTGTTTATTACAAAACTAGAGGCCTGGTGCACGAAATTCATGCACTTTGCGGGGGGGGGGGGGGGCGGGTCCCTCAGCCCAGCCTGCGCCCTCTTGCAGTCTGGGAACCCTTGGGGAATGTCCAACTGAAGGCTTAAACCTGCTCCCTGCAGAGAGCCAGCCTAAGCTGGCAGTCAGACATCCTTAGTGCTGCTGCAGAGGCGAAGAGGCTCCCGCCTCCACCGCTGCGCTCACCAGCCATGAGCAGCTTCTGGCTGAGTGGCGCTCCCCCTGTTGGAGTGCACTGACCACCAGGGGGCAGCTCCTGTGTTGAGCATCTGCTCCCTGATGGTCAGTGCGCCATTCGGTCGATTTGCATATTAGCCTTTTATTATATAGGATTAAGTAAACCATCTTTTGACTCTGCTGGTCACCGTTTCTTAATTATGTGTCAAGATTTAGTTTTAGGATAATTTTCAAATTGTTGTTGTTGACTTAATAGATTATATTATTAAAGTACACACTGACTGGGACATGGTCCTGGACTTACTGCCATTTTAATTAGCATATTGCCTCTATCAACCTCATAGATCTCAAGGACATTTGCATGTGCATCAACGTTGCGGGAAGATAATCCATCCACTTTGCATTGTCTCTTCCTCCCATTGCCACTTCTCATTTAGCTCTTGTTGCCTCTTACTGAATTACTGCTATATTGTCTTCACTGATTTCCCTGTGTTGTATTTTCCCCCTTACTTTAGTTCCTTGTATGCTTTGCTGCATTCTATCATTTCCGTGCTTGCAGTTTCTCATGGAATCCCCACAGCCTGAGATGCTAGTAATGAATCATTCAATTCGGTATTCAAAGCTTTTCAGGTGATTCTGGCCTACCTTCTCAGCTGCTCTCGCATGGCTCTGCAAATGAGTTTGTGGAGCGAGCTATAGCTCAGACAGGTTAAGAAATGAGCAGAATAATTAAGAAGGGAAGCATGTAATTCAAACCCACAACCAAAATATCTTTGAAAGAGATTCTGACACTTCCTTTGTTAACCCAGAAGCTTCTTTTGCAAAAATCTACATGAAATGAATAACAACCATCCTTTCCATAGCCATCAGTTAGAAGCCTCCGTAGCATCCCCTTTCCACACTCTGTAGCTTCATTTCTGTGGGCTTTTCTCACTGGCCCGATTTTCCAGCCCTTTAATCACTCTCAGTGCATTCCTCTAGAGAAGTCTCCTAATTCTACACATTCATTTAATGTGCAGGGTTCCAGACCAAGCCTTTAATTACAAATGTAAAAGTGATGGTGGGAGTGGAATCATAATAACCTCATATTGCTTAGTGTTATGCTTGCCTCTAAGGAAAACATTACTTTGTTTCTATTGTGTTAACTTTTAGGTTCATATTACTCTAAGCTGGCGATTTTCAACCTTTTTCATCTTATGGCACACATAAACTAATTACTAAAATTCTGTGGCACACCAAAAAATATATATTTTTACCAATCTGACAAAAAAAAATAGGTATAATTTGAATTAATTCACACCAGAGGGCTGTTGTCATTTTTTTAAATTTGACAATCTAAAGGAAAAGAGGTTGGTGCCCCTGACTAAATAGTCAGGCATTGCATGTTTTAAAAATTCTTGTGGCACACTGGTTGAAAATTGCTGCTCTACACCTTGAGGTTGTAATAATTTTTATCAGTGTGATTATTATTATTAATAACTAGAAGCCCGGTGCACGAAATTCATGCACGGCGGGGGGTTGTCCCTCAGCCCAGCCTGTACCCTCTCCATTCTGGGACTCCTGGAGGGATGTCCGACTGCCCGTTTAGGCCCGATCCTGGTGGGATCGGGCCTAAACGGGCAGTTGGACATCCCTCTCACAATCCAGGACTGCTGGCTCCCAACTGCTTGCCTGCCTGCCTTCCTGATTGCCCCTAACCGCTTCTGCCTGCCAGCCTGATCACCCCCTAACCACTCCGCTGCCAGCCTGGTTGATGCTTAACAGCTCCCCGGCCAGCCTGTTTGCCCCCAACTTCCCTCCTCTGCCAGCCTGGTCACCCCTAACTGCCCTCTCCTGCAGGGTTGATCACCTCCAACTGCCCTCCCTTGCAAGCCTGGTCCCTCTCAACTGCCCTCCCTTGCAGGCCTGGTCCCTCACAACTGCCCTCCCTTGCAGGCCGGGTGCCTCCCAACTGCCCTCTCCTGCTGGCCATCTTGTAGTGGCCATCTTGTGTCCACATGGGGGCAGGATCTTTGACCACATGGGGGCAGCTATATTGTGTGTTGCAGTGATGATCAATCTGTATATTACTCTTTTATTAGATAGGATAGAGGCCTGGTGCACGGGTGGGGGCCAGCTGGTTTGCCCTGAAGGGTGTCACAGATAAGGGTGGGGGTTCCCTTGGGGTGTGGGGCGGCCTGAGCGAGGGGCCTGTGGTGGTTTGCAGGCCAGCCACGCCTCCTGGCAACCCAAGGGGAGGCCCTCGTATCTGGAATTTATTTTCCTTCTACAATTGAAACTTTGTAGCCTGGGGCGGCAGCCATTTCTGGGGCGGCAGCCATTTCTGTGGCAGTTAATTCACCTTCTACAATTGAAACTTTGTAGCCTTAAGCGGGTGAGCCCAGCCAGAGTGTGCGGAAAGCTTTGCTTCCCCTGTTGCCGCCGGCAACTCTGGCCTGCTCTCTCAAGCTCCATTCTGCCCCATTTGTTTGAATTTGTTTACCTTCTATAATTGAAACTTTGTAGCTTGAGTGGAGGCTTAGGCCTGCAATGGCTATGGAAAGCTTGGCTTCCTCTGTTACCTGGGAAACCTTGCTCTCTGTGGCTGTAGCCATCTTGGATTGGGGTTAATTTGCATACTCGCCCTGATTGGCTGGTGGGCGTGGCTTGGCTGGTGGGTGTGGCTTATGTAGCGGAGTGATGGTTAATTTGCATATTACCATTTTATTAGAGAGGATGATGACTTCTATTTACTGTATGGCTATTCTATGCCAAGTTCTGCACTAGAGGATTTTCAATAGCATTTATTTCTCATAACTCTAGGAATTTAAGCCTTCATAAATCCAAGGTCACAGATTTTAACTTGCAGGACCATGATCAAGCCTAGATCTCTCTGACGCCATAATTATGTATATTCACTGCATAACCACTTCCTTAAAACTGTTTTCTAATGAAGTTTTAATTATTTGAAAATTAGAAACTAAAAATGCTGTGGGGATCAGGAATTCTTCTGTAGTGGTCCCCTTTGAAGGAGTCTAATGATTTCCAAGTACAAAAGCAATACATTGTCGATGGACATTCAGATTTGTTTTTCTTCTTCATCCATGGACCTAGCACCTGGCCCATAATAAAAACTCAAAACACTTGCTGAATGCAAGGTAAGACCTAAGAATGTATTTCTTTTCTCACATGACATGAAGGTAACTCAGCTGTTAGGCATGTAGCTTCAGATGTAATCATGACTTTTGACAAATGCAGTTTTGGACAGATTAATACATTCTTTTTTCCACTCTCCCCCCCACGTGTAGGTCTGACCCTCCCCTGCCTCAGGGTGGTGCCCGCTCACCTCCCTGCCTCACACAAAAGTAACAGGGCAATCAGAAATTCGGAAAGGTAAAAGTTTTCTCTTATACCTTATCTAAATAATCTAAGAGGAACTCATAACTTTGAAAAGGAGGTACATAATGCTGCCTGGCATTTCTTTGTTAAGCTGTCTTTCAGATTCCAGTCCTTTCTTCAGTATGATCACAGACTCTTGTTAGCTATGCAAGGTGAGCTCTGCCTGTTTTGACAGAACTAAACATTCTGAACAGGAAACAAGGAGAGGAGATGTGTAAAGCTATCACTTAAACACACTGCCTCCTAGCTCCTCGCTTGACATGGCTGGGGGAAAAAAAGTATTATGATTCTTTAATACTATAGCAGACTGAACAAGAGGCATACAGCATGTTTCTCCCCTTGCCAGCATTCTTATTAAATTTTTTTATTTAAGATAGCTTTGGAAAATTAAATGGGTAACTCCAGACAAAATAGTGAATCTCGTTATCCTGAGTTAGCATTTAAATAAGAACTATAGTATATTTGTGGTCCACAACCTCTAAGACAGCCCCCAGTGATCCCCACCTCCTGGTCTTCATGCGCTCATGTAAGGTCTTACCCTTGGGTGTGCACTGGACTTAATGAATAGAATATAACACATCCAAGATGAGGTTATGAAACAACTGTGACTTCCATCTTGGGTGCTCTCTCTTAGACCACAGATGAGAATGTGGCCACAGCTGAAAGCTTGACCTTAAGCTCATGAGACACCTTGAGACAGAGGAACTCAGCTCAGCCATACCTTGACTCCTGTACTGCAGTAGCTGTGATATAATAAATATTTTGCTGTCTTAAACCTCCAAGTTTTGGGATGACTTATTGAACAGCAATAAATAATTAATGTAATATTAAAAATGCAAAAAGCTTTCCCTCTACTAAACTCCTCTGGAGTTTTCTGTTCCTTGTCCTTTGTGATAAAATTCTCGTGGCATGCACCAGATTTTAACCTATATTATAGATGTGTCATTTCTCCTGCTTGTCTATAAACAGAATCCCATCGCTATTAATTTTTGAATTCCTCTTCTTTCCTCTATTTCCTAGAAATGAGCCTCACATGTTGCAAATGCTGAATAAATATCTGACTAGTAAATATGTAGATAAAGCTTGCCTTTAAGGACCAAGATGCAGCTGGGTAACTTGACATTAGACAAGGCTTCTATTTGATCTGCTAATCATTTCCTGACTCCTCATACATCTTAATGTATTAATAACCGCCTTTCAAGAATAATCTCTGCTGAGATTTCTACTGTAGAAGATACAATTAAAGCTTGAATAAATGATGTGGCTTCATTATTTCTCTATGATGTGGGGAGTTTATAACATGCAATCACAAATCAAAACATAATCTGTATTTCTACTATCCAACAGACATGTTTTTTTTTTTTTAAAATTAGTAATCCCTTGAATGTATAAGAAAATGAGCTTGTCTCATTAGCAATTTGTGGAACTATTACTAATAAGCAGCAAAGCAGTATTTTCACGTAAAAATTTATGTTTATATTCTTGTCTGCTAGTAGTTTGTTATTGTTATCTCTTAACATAAACATAACTAGTACAGGAAGGAGAAGAGGGTCTCCAAGATCAATTTGGGGAAGTGGAAACTGTGGGCCTGAAATAAACTAATGTTGCTTGTGTAACAGAACATGCCACTCTGGTTATTACGCAAATTGTTAGGAATGATACTGAGTTTTGAAGGACTTAATCAGGGTTTAAACATTTTTTTATATGAAAGGACATTTAAAAGGTGGCCTTTTGCTGCCATCACAAAAGGAAGTAATAAGGAACAGAATCTTTAATTAAGCCTATCAGAGGAAAGTGAAGATACATCATTGGCATATGGTCAATATAGCAGCTGACTTCTCCATTTTCATTTCTTGTCACATAAAGTGGAAACAACCAGTAAAGCAGTCATATATATATATATATATATATATATATATATATATATATATATATATATATAATTTTTGTACAAATGTTACTAACTAAAGGAGCTGGAAATGTCAATAAAATTATCCAGGGTGAATCTGGTTTATTTGCCTTTTGTCTCCCACCCTTCAGCATAGACCATCACTGTCAATGACTTTGTTATCTGACTCAACCATGAGGATAGTTCTGCTGGTGGCTTTCATTACTTTCTCATCAAAGCCACATTGGACAGTTTCAGAAATTTATTCTTTGCTTCCTAGGACACCTTAAAGGACAAATGATCCTTCTCCCTCCATTGTTCGTCAGACATGGCAGAACATCACTTGGTTTAGCCAACTTCAGTTAGGTTCCTCAAGAGCTGTGTGTGCATGGTGGGAATAGAAGTGTTGAGGGCATTTCCCGAGTCTTCCCACATCTGTAACATGGTTGGTCTTTTCTGAGCCAAGATTCTCCAATTCAAATTACACTGACTAGCAAGAAGGTACTCCATGACTCTTAGGTTTCAATTGTAATAATTTTATAAATACATTTTTTGAGGGCTTAAAATGTCTCAATTATATGTGTCATATGGCCTCTTGAGACTGAAGGAAGGGGACAGCATACATTGGGTGAGCAAATGATACTTGGTACAAATGTTGTGCATAAATGAGTCAGGGCCATGGATGTTAGTCTTGGATCTGCCATGATAACTTCATGGATATTGCATGTATTTATTTATTTATTTATTTATTTATTTATTTATTTACAATAAAAGAGGTCGTTATTTCATCTTTCCTTATCTGAGAACGATGGACTGGGATCACAGTTTATAGGATGACAACTTAGGAGCTGGAAAGGACTTTGGAAATCATGTAGTTGCCCCTTCCTACTTCAAATTTATAGAGAAGTGAATTCTCATTTTCACAGATGACCAATGGATGCCTGAGCTTGAGCTTTATAGAGAGCTTGTTCAGGACTCAGTCCATAACCCACCACACTTACTTCTGTTTCGTTTCTACTTTCCCTTAGTGAATAGTCTAGAGATGTATATATAACACCACCTGAATTATCCTCTACCCTGCTGCCCCGTTACAATTGTCAGCCATAGATTTCAGAGTTCCCTACAGCAGTGATGGCGAACCTATGACACACGTGTCAGCACTGACACGCGTAGCCATTTTTGATGACACGTGGCCGCTGAGGCGGCTGCATGCCGAGGATGAAACATTTGCTGCTCCTGAGGATGAAACATTTGTGAAATAATGTTTTTTCCTCAAAGTGACACACTACCCGAGTTATGCTCAGTTTTTGGCGAAGTTTGACACACCAAGCTCAAAAGGTTGCCCATCACTGCCCTACAATCTGGAGCCATACAAAAATTTTCAACTGCTTTAAAGAGATTGGATTGTGATCCAATGTTTCCCTGAGTAGGCCCCCTATGATTTGGGGGAGGCTAAATGTGAATCTAGACGAGCATCTTCCAGGGAAGTGGGCTCTTCGTGGAAGCCATTTCTGTGTCCATGAGCTGACAGGATGTGTTGTCGCTGTCCTTCATGAGTAAGTGCAGCCTGAGAGCCGTCAGGTCAGGCATGTCTGGGCCTGGGGGCCCTGGGCACCCACTGTGATCCATCATTACTGCACCTGGGCCATTTTCCTACGCTAGTAATGATAATATCAAACTCCATTTCACTAGGCTTAAAGACAGACCCTGAATGTCAGGGAAAAGGAGGAGAATGCTGACCTACTTCACAAGGTTGACCCCATCCCCCCATGGTGAAGGAGCTTGGGTCTTCAACTTCTAGCCTGATTTTCCATGTTGGTTTTTGGGCATCAGTGTCACATAGGGAAGTGGGCAGCTGACCAAGAACTAGCAGAAACATTCCAACTTCACATCCTTCTGGGATTGTCTGCATGTGACCCTGAGTCCCTGGACTTAACTAATTCTTCTTGGAAGAATTCCATTTTGAAAACACACTGAGTGATTTTCTACTATTCTGAGTACAAAACTGAGGAATAATAGTAATTTAAAAAAATCAAAGATCACACTTAAGGAACATGAATTATGGATCAGGCTCTGAGCTAAACACAGGAAGTGGAATCAGGAACGTGAAGGGAGAATAATCATGTCTCTTGCCCAGCAATCCAGAGCTCATTAGTGGTGGATTCATATTTCAGGTCCCGGTGGTCCTTTTGCAAGGCCTAGCCCCTTAACCACCACCTAGGACCCAAGAAACTTGTGATTTCCTTGGGGGTGGCACTTCAGAAACTTCTAGTCTTCATAGACATGCAAATAACTAGCATTAGTATGAGACAAAATTAAATAATCATTAAATAGTGGTGAAAGCACTACTGATGTGGGAGTACAAGGTAGAAAAGCTGGATGTGACTCAGAATGCTGCTGACTGAGGCACGAGCAGGGGATGGACCAAGGCGGGGGAGGGGGGGTGCTGTGTCTCAGCAAGGCCAGTGCTGGGCAGGCCAGAGTGTGTGCTCCACAGAGACCTAAGGCGGGAGAAAAGCCTGGAATGCAGCTTGGAACAAAGTCATGAATGAGTCTGAATCCAAACCAGTTATGTGGATTTTATCCTGTAGACAATAGGTACCAACTTTAAATTTTAGAGCCGAATATCATGAGCTGCCCGGTGTTCTGGGGAAGCAACTTTGACGTCAGTAGGTAGATTGAGGTTGGAGAGATGGGAGCCGGGAGGCCTGTCCGGGCCCAGGTGAGAGGTTGAAGTAGATCAGGGACAGATGTGTGGAGAAGTAGAGACATGGCAGTGGAAGGCCTGGTGACAGCTTACACACGTGGGGGGGAGGACATTGGTTACTAGCATGGGTGTTAGAAAGGCTGCAGGAGCCTCTGGGGAAGACAAGGTAGCCGGGAAGGACAGGTTGTGGGACAGGATTTTGAGCTGAGGATGGTAACCCCAGTGACAGACTCAGTTCCTGTGGGTGTGTGCGGGTCCTGCAGATCACGTATGTGAAAATGCCTAGGGGAGCCCAAAGTAGAGTCCAGGGAGAGATCAGGGCTGGAGCCATTAGTGTAGAAATACCTGGTGAACCCCCCACAGAGGGTGGATGGTTGAGGGAGGTAGTGGAGAAGCAGACAAGAGGATGAGGGCAGGATCACAGGCACCTTCCCCAGGGAGCAGAGGAGAGCTTGGGTCAGGGGGCATCTGAAAGATGTGATGAGAAGCAGGGGATAAGAAGGCGGGTGAACCAAGAGATGGCAGGAGAGGCCTTTAAGCAACAGAGAGAACGTTCCCCATTTTCATTTCAAAGGCCTTACTAATTTTTTTAAGGCAAATGATAGAGAGAAATCAACTAGCCATGGCAAACAGAAATAAAGCAATTCTCCATCCTCCCCCAGCTCCAGTCAGACTGTTCAACACAGTTTATTTCAGACACATGAAGATGTGTTCCAGTGCGCCTGGGAGCAGTCAATTAAAGGGATTAAAGGCAGAGAGCCACTGCAGCAAAAGTATTTAAGTTGTAGTTTCTTCTGCAGCTGTGCTTGCTCCACTTCTCAGCAATCAGAACTTCCTTATTCTCTGTTCTTTCTGGCTGTTGGAATCAAAGGGAAGCTATTTCTTTTCCTTCTATTTTTTTTAAAAGATCTTAGAATCATAAATTTCCATCATTTTCAGGACTTATCCTATATCATAAAAGGGTAATATGCAAATTGACCGAACGGTGGAATGACTGGTCGCTATGACACGCACCAGGGGGCAGATGCTCAATGCAAAAGCTGCCCCCAGCCCTGCTTGCCACCTCTCAGTACCTTCCCCATGGCCAGCAGGCTCCCAATGGCAAACAGGGAACTGAGGGTGAGTGGCAGCAGGTGTGGGTGGCACCAGGTCAAGGCCCCCGCCCTGTCAGTTGTCCCACATACGGAGGGTGACCCGCAGAGAGAGGCAGGCAGGCAAGCTGACAGGAATGGCCAACCTCTTGGTCCCTCCCCGTGACCTGCAGGCTCCAATCGCCCAATGGGGTGTGAGGAACCGGCGGTGGGTGGCAGCAGGGGTGGGGCCAGCTGCCAGCAGCAAGGAAGATGGCCCTGATCACAGGCCAGGCCTAGGGACTACCTGTGCATGAATTTCGTGCACCGGGCCTCTAGTATTATATATATCATCCAAGCATAGGTACACTTCATTTAGTTTAAATTACTTTAGAATGTCTAAAGAACTCATCCCTCTATCCCCAATTTATAGCTGAGCAAATCAAAGTCAAAGGTTTTCCTAAAATTAAATATTGTAGGTTAGGCAGCTTAAAAAAGAAATCAAACCTTTGTTTGATTTCATTGATCTCTCCAGACAAACCTCATGTCAATATCTGTTCTTGTTTAGTTAGGACACTTATAAACCTAGAGACTTAAAACTAAAAGCTTCTGTGCAAATCACCACATTCCACCTCTTCTTTTTACTGACCGATGCTCACTCTAGTTAACGACTTCCCCAAAGTCCTGTGGCCAGAGATTTCTGGACCTCACCAGGAAAAGCCCACAGCTCCCATAGTTGCAGTATCTACTCATTCTGCCCACAGGCTCAGCCCCAGCCCCGAGGGTAAATGATACTCGGGCAGGAGGGAACTGAGGAACTCTAGTAGGCAGGTCACTTGAGCTGATGCAGCTTTGACACATGGCTTCAATCTCATTCTTAAGAGCAGATCCCTGGCAGCCCAGTTGTGCTAATTGAAGGTCTGTGTTGCTTCTGTGCCTCAGTTTCTATCTTGGTCCTATATCTAGTATCTTAGTCCCTGCTGGACATCAGAACCTGATTTAGAATTCCTCCTGATGTCACAGCTCTATCTTTGAACTAGAGCCAGAGTCTGGGGCCCTGTCACTTTCCCATGAGTCCTGAGCTTGAACTTCTCATTTCCTGGCTGCCAAACTTTGCCCACCTGTCAGGAGACATGGGCTCTCTCGGGACTATTGTGTCCGGAAGTATGTCCACCCGAGGCTCTGGACTTCCGGCCCTTTTGTGGCTGTGTTTGCTCCTTCAGAGCCTGTACCACCCCACTGGGAGAAGCTGCTTCTGGGTCCTGCCCCCACACCTACTCTTCCTTATCCTGAGATTTTACACAGAATAAGTGAATAGCACAAAGCCTGGATTCCTAACTTCTGAGTCAGCATTTACCATGCTTTCTCTTTCATTTCCTGTAAGACTTAGGTCCACCACTTACTAGAGTGTGAATTTAGGCAAAAATTTCTACTTCTGTTGGCATCACTTTCATTAGATGAAATATCGAGATAATATTAACTCCCAAGGGTTGTTACAAGATTTAAATGAGATATAAGAATTTGTGGTATAGACAAAATATGTTTGATTTCAGCTGAAGGCTATGGATTTTGGCACTCATCTTCTTACAACTAATTACCTGCATTCTCCCTGTGCTAAATATTGTAACAGGAAGTTTACAGCAAGGCTAAGCACTATATTTGTGGATACGCTTTGGTGCAGCAATATTGATCCAGCTCTAACGTGGCTTGTTACTGATTCATGCCTTTACTTACTGCACTATTAATCTGGGTAAGTGTGGACATGCTTTTGAATGTTGGTGTCATGTTCTCAGGTTAGCTACACAGGGGCATCTAAAAATATACCCTGAGATGGAATCAGTTGGCCCTATTTTTAAGGTCCCACCAAAGCCATTCTTGGCCTATGTTTTGTCTTTCACAAAATAATGGGCATGATGATACTTCTCTATGAAAGTGTAAAAGCAAAAACTCCATATGGAACAAAACCTTTTACCTGAAATATTTAGCAGACAAAAGCAGCCTGTGCAGTGCGCGATCTCCCCAGGAACTTCTAGGAGGTTCTCTAGCACCCGGCACTCTAGGTATGTTATCCGACTTAGATAAACCAAGGTCTAACCTTCCCATTAACGTTCTCAACGTCTTTATAAGAGCAACTAATTAAATAAATGTTACAAATCTTATTACTGTCAAATCACTTTTATCCAAAGGTCATGATTCCAACCAGCTGCCTGAGGAGGAAAAGAGACATCTCATTGCCGAGCCCAGGGTTACCGGATCAATTGCAAATTAGTTAAAATTGTGAAATCTAGGTGTGTCTTAACGATGGTTCACAATCACACGGCCTTGATGATATTCACGGCTGGGTGGTTCAGATGCTGGCCAGTCCTGTATGCAAACAGAAGACCTCACTTAGGAAGAAGGCCTCCTGCCTCACCAAGCCTATTTCCACTACCCATGTTCTCCCCTTAGCATGCCACTTAACTGGCAGCAGGAAAGTTCTTATTGTAGAACTACTTCCTTTTGGGTCAGTTACACTGGGTTTGGATTGAGAGTGTATTTCTGAACCCACTTCCTTGTCCAGACGCCCCGGAAGTAGCCGTATTCCAAAATTAAAGAAATTTGTGAATTGAAGAACGTTAAGAGTGTGTGTCAGCAGTAGACTATAGAAGCCTCACTAGCTGATCAGGGCCTGCTGAATCCTCTCAGAGGCAAATGTCTTACAAGTCATGAGTTATAACGTCTTCCTTTCTTAACCTTTTGCACTCGGATGTCGAGTGTGACTCGACACGGTTAGCATTAGAATAAAGGAATCGAGAAAAAAAGCAAGCGAGTGCAAAGGGTTAACTTATATGTAACTGATAGAATCTGGGAAGCAAAGAGGTGATGTCTTGCTGGCGTCTCTCAGCTCTCTCCTTGCTGTAAAAATGGTGGGAGTTTTGAAGTTTCAGAAAGCAAATGATAAAGCCAACTAGCTATGCTTACCTGATGCCAGTTGCCATCATATCTATAATTTAAGCTTTTTCAGGAAGCAAATCCCAATGTGGGCGGCGGGCTTTGCTGTCGATTGCTATTAGATTTCCTTATCCTTTCTCTGGCCTCTCTCTTGGCCTGCCCATCCAGGCTGTCAGACCTAATTCTTTGCTACATGCGTCTAATCTGACCATAACAACACTGACGGCTTGACTTCAAAAGAGGAGGAGAGGGTTTCTTCTCTGGTCCAAAGAGTGTTAGGAGACCTAGGATATTATTAGTATTTCAGGCAAACAGCTCTTCATTCTCACCAACCAGAGAAACACTTTAAAAGAAATGTCTAAACCACTCGGTATATTAAGGCATCACTTTCTTGCACAAATTGTAACAGATGTTGTTTTTCTTTTTTTTCTTTTCCCCATCGTGGAGACACAGAGATTTGGGAAAGATGTCAAATCACATAAAGCCATAGCACACCACAGCATCAAAGATGTAATCTGTGTTTGTCTCTTTGTGAGGCAGCAAGGCAAGTAGGCATTAATATACCTTTTGGGTGAAGTGGATCTAAACACAGTTTATGTCTCTGCCACGACAGGCAGGTGACTGCCTTGCCAGAGTTACCCTCCTTCTCTCTGCCTCCTAGATATCCACTTTCTTTTTCCCATCCACGAAGCAGCCAGCAGGACGGGCAGGAATCAAGAGCCTATATATTAAGAACTTTGGTCAAAGTCTTACTATTGAACAATGAGATGGGCTTGGACTGAGCAGTTCACGCATGTGAAATGTACATCTTGTTATGGATTGGTTACAAAAATTAAGATAACAGTAGAATCAGGAAGATAAATGGACACAGGGTATTGCTGTGGTTGGCATGGAAGTGAATGCTTGTTTACTTGCTATTTCTTCAGGCTGGAAGCTCCTAGGGAATGACTCTACCTCCGCTTCCAAACACACAAGGCACAAGGCAGCGGGGTTCGCTGCTTATCCTGGTTGCTAAATGTGACTTCAGGTTAATTTTTCAGGTCCCTAATCATGCAACAAAAGGATGGTGCTCTAAATATCTGTCTGTCTACCTACCTTCTATTTCTACACATACACACATATCCTATTATAATAAAAGGCTAATATGCAAATCTACCAAATGGCAGAACAACCGGTCGCTATGATGCGCACTGACACCAGGGGGAAGACGCAGGAGCTGTCCCCAGCCTGCAGGCCCCAGGCGGGCCAAGGTGGGTGCCAGTGGGGGGCCCCCAAATGCCCCACCAGTCACCCCACAGAGGGAGGCAACTGGTGGTGGAGGGTGAGGGGTTGGGGCCGGCGAGCGGGTGGCACCAGGCTAGCCAAGGCAGGTACCAGCGGGGGCCCCCTGATCGCCCCGCTGGTCACCCCACAGATCGGCCCTGATCACTGGCCAGGCCTACGGACCCTACCCATGCACAAATTTCATGCATTGGGCCTTTAGTTGTTTAATATTCTTAATGTTAACAGATATCAATAGAAACAGTGTTAATATTTTGAAATAATATAAGGATATTATAAACAGAGTTTATAGTAATTTATATATTTACACACATAATACATATATACATACTAGTATATAGGTATACATGCACACATATATTCACATACACTGTCTTTCTGAAACTGTCACTGGCACTACTCTGCTGCTCTCTTGTTCCAAGGTTGTAGAGCAGGCTGGTCAAGGGCATTTAGGGGTCCCAGAAGAGTGATGTTGACATCAGCTGGAAGGGGTGCAGCCAGGTGTGCCCTGATCATGAACTTCTAAGATGTGATACTTGCCAGGTCTTAGCAGTGACACCAGTAAGCTTTCCACTGGGTAAAACCCAGAGTTTTTAACTACATGGAAGTTCTTATTAAATGTTTATTGAATGAGTGAGGGAGAGAGGCAGGGAAAGAAAAAGAGAGAGAGAAGAAAGCCGGTGGGGACCGGCTGGGTAGAAAGTCTGACAGAGTCTGCTTTGATCCTTCAGGTAATTGTTCATGTTAAACTGTCTCAAACAGCATCTTACTTTCCATGGTGCTGCTTACACAGACTTGCCAGATTAATACATGGTGATGAGACAAATGGAAATGCAACCTTTTAATTACTTAATTGCTGGCCGGGAAGTGACGGCTGACTGCCAAAAAGCTAAGGCTTGTCTGCAATGGGATGGCATTTGGCTAAAGGAAAATCTATTTTTCACTTGTCCTTTGCAGGCAGTTGTTTGTAGTTTGAACAAGTTACTTCTAATTTCCTTATCTTACTTTAATTATAAATTGTTCCCACATAAGTAGCCTTGCTATAAACTGAGAGAATGTTAAAAAGTTGGGAAAACTATTTAAAAGTAGTAGGTCATTTTCAACCTAAAGGCAACACTTGCAAATTTAATGGAAACTGTAGTTCAAAAGCGTATATAGAAATCTTCAAATGCTCAAAGCTGACATGAAATATTATTTTTGAAAATAAAAAAATTAACTACTGATAAAGTTGACTATAAGTACATGATATCCTATTATTAAAATGATGTCAGATAGATTCTGTCAGGACACCAATGGCATCCGGTGGAGCAACCAGAGAACCAGGACCTCCATATCGGGGAAGCCTGTCGTTGCCAACACCGTGTTTTAGGATGAAGGCCAAGCCCGGCCTGCCTTGTCCTTTCTGATTCTGATTTGTGATGCGCCTTGAGCTGAGTTGGCCAAAGTCTGTCTGCCTGATGGTGGCAGCCTGACTCTGGCTGGTGGGTGTGGTCCCCCTTGCCATTGCTGCATTTCTCTGCTGGGTCCTCTCCATTCATCTGGCTCCAGCTTATGAACCTGGCGCTGGACCCTGTTTGCTTCCCTCGCTTGAAACTTCAGTTGATGGTCATTATCTTGAATGTGACCCTGACTCTGCAGCCCACTAAAGGAGAAAAGCAGGCAGTGCTGGCCGTGTTGCCCCATGATGGGTCAGGGTCCATATTTTCACAGTGCAAATTAAAAGAGCAAGCACTTTGCAGTGAATGCCTCTAATCATTTGAACACTAGCTGTGGACACTGGTCCTCAGCAGACTGGGCTTCCTGCTGGGCCAGTCTGGTAGGGGAGGAGCTGTGCCTGGCCTCCAGGGAGTGGCAATCCCACCTTTTAAGAAGCACTGCCCTGCAGGCACCATGAGAGTGACAAGGTTACCCTTTGGGGACCACACTAGCACATGAGAAACCATCAGCCCCGAGATCCATGAAGTAACGTTTCTAAGACCTACGTGCACAGTGGTTCATGGTCTAAGTGACTGGCTTGCATTGGTGACGGGTTCCAGAGCACACACAGCCAGGGACCTGCTCAGGGCGGAGCCAACTCCACTCTCCATGTAGGGTGTGGCCACAGGACAGCGGTTCTCCAAGTGTGGCCTGGAGACCCCTGGGGTCCCCGACACTCTTGTGGGGGGGGGGATGGGGGGGGGAAGGAGGGCAGAGGTCTTTGAGGTAAATCCTGTTTTCAAAATACTACTTAGATATTTTTCACTCTCCTCATCAAGTTTTCTAGAGGCCACCTGATGATATTATAACAGACTGAATGCAGAACAAGATACAAGAATCTTCCATTAATCAGATATTAGAGAGACTTGCAGAAATGTAAAACAATGTCACTCATTATTTTTCTTAATTTTGAACAATAGTTCTTTTTCATAAGACAGACTATTTTTTTGTTAACATGTAATAATAATTTTAAATGAATTAATAAATGAATATTTAAAATATTCTCAGTTTTAATTTCTAAGGTGGTAAATAATCCATATATGGCCAACACAAAGGCCTTTTGGGATCCTCAGTAACTCTAGCGACTGTGGAGGGCGCCTGATCCCAAAAAGCTTGCAGATTGCTGTCCTAGTGGGAAATACGTGGGCTTTGGAGTGAAACTGATAGAAGGAGGAGCTGTATTCATCGGGCCCAAGGCTTGAATCCTGACTTGTCTTGAAGTGCCTGCGCTTCAATTCACTCACCTAGTTTCCCTGCACTTCAGTTTACTCACCTATGGAAGGACGATAAGACTAAGCCCCAGGGAGACCCCGCAGGTGAGCTGAGATGCAGCATGGAGAGCAGTGGTAGCTAGCAGGCACTCCATCATCGTGCCCACAGCCGCCCATCAGGCCCTTAGCCACCAGCTGGGGAGGAGACTGACCTCATTTGTCCCTTTGTCCTCAGCCAGATGCAAGGAGGAGGCTGCTTTCGATGAATTTCAAGGACCTAATTCACTCCTGTGGGCTCCTTCTCCTTCCCTCTTTATCTGTCCTCTCCTGAAGAGTCAGGATAATTAAAATGCCTCCTGCTCACTCTGTGCTTTGGGATACCAGATGGTCGGAGATGGGCCACTTCACTCACGAAGGAGGCGCACGAGGACGGCCACAATCACCGCCAGCTCAGCTGCTGTGTCCTCTCCGGTTACAGGTGGAACAAGGGGAGCACACAGCGTCTGCCCACTATCTCCAATAAGTGGGGAGTCCACACAGATCACGTTTCCTGTGTGTCTCCATTTGGCGGCTGCCTCTAGGCTGCTCCTTGCAGATCCGTGCTTTCCCCCGGGGCAGGCACCAGAACGGACCTAATCAAGTGCCATGTGTGTATGGAAAGGCATGGGCAGCCATGAGCCTGCCGGCGGGGTGCTGGCTGTGTGAGCCTGAGTGTATGCCTCACCTGCATGTGCTTTCTCCCACGGTGGAACTTTAAGGCTGTGATCTTAAGGTCTTTCTCTGGGTGATTCCATGTGGTACTCAGGCCTTCACTAGTCATCGGGAGACAGAGACTGGCAACACCCTCACAAAGCCAGCTCAGCATATACGCAGGCAAACGTGGAACACAATGTTGAGTAGGAAAAGCAAAGCACGATTACTCCAGATTTTGAAAGCAATATGTAAATATGCCCAAATCTATGTCATCCAGGAAACCATTGCTCACCTAGGTGGTAGAACTCGAGATCTTTCCATTCACTGTTGGGAAGGAAACTTCTTGGGATGGGTTAGAGTCCAGTGGTCGGCAAACTCATTAGTCAACAGAGCCAAATATCAACAGTACAACGATTGAAATTTCTTTTGAGAGCTAAACTTTTTAAACTTAAACTTCTTCTAATGCCACTTCTACAAAATAGACTCGCCCAGGCCGTGGTATTTTGTGGAAGAGCCACACTCAAGGGGCCAAAGAGCCGCATGTGGCTTGCGAGCCGCAGTTTTCCGACCATGGGATTAGACTATGGATTGGGCAGCATGGGGAGAATCTGAGTAGGCTGTGGATTCTCACGCTGTTTTACTGTCATCCGTCTGTCTGCCTCAACCTTGCTCTGACCCTCTCAGTCCCACCCAGTGGGGTTTCTTTCTCTTGCCTGGTCCTATGACCTCAATTAGAAAATGATCCCACAGAAACTATGTGTGCCTCATTGTCATTGTTTCACTAAGACAACATTTCTCCAAGTGTATTTTAGTGATCGCATGCTTTCTTACTTCACACAGGCTCCATCAGATGATCAGGGTGGGGAGACGGAAGGAGGAGCTGTATTCATAGGGCCAAGGTGGTTCTGACAAAGCCCAAATTGAAGAACCATTGCATTATAATCATTACATATTTCAATCTTGTGACCTTGATTTAGAGAGCATGCTTGCCTGAATCTAAGGTCAGGGTCTTATCTGAGTATTTTCACTGGATATTCCAGAAGCCTGTATGGCTGCTATGCAGGACTAGGAAGGAAGGGATGGTTTGGGGGGTACAGTGAGTCACAACTCAGTTATAAACAGGACACTGGAAATTGAAATTGGGGGAGTGTAGGTCTGAGATTCTTTTGGTATTTCCTAGAGAGACAATCTTTAGCAGATCCCTTTTAGGGAAGAGGAAGTAAGATGGAAGTGGATGAATCTAAGGAGTGGGAGGAAAATGTGAGGCAGCCTGTCACAGGCTAGAGAATTTAGGTCTAGTAAAGTTCTTTGCAACTCCAGTTGGCTTCCTTAGAATTTGAAACCTGTCGTTTGAAAAGCTGACTTATATGTTGGCTGCGTTCTCTGAAATGATGTTTTCTTCACTGTGCATGGGTATTTGAGACTTCCAATCGGTCTGAGCTGTGCCACAAAGGCACCGATGAAGTCTATCTGTGCTAGAATGTGAGCTTTTAGGAGAGTAACAGATACTTAGCATGTTGGGGACAGTGGAGACAACCCAACGGGGTAGCAGCGAACTGGAGACACTGCAGCTCCTCGATGCCCCTCCCAGAGCCCTTGGCATGCTGGGCTGCCCTGTCTGGGTAGCTTGTCCTCTACAGCCTCCCCTGTGTGTGTGTCTCTCTCGTGGGGTTCGTTCTCTCTCTCTTTCTCTCTCTCTCTCTCTCTCTCTCTCTCTCTCTCTCTCTCTCTCTCTCTCTCTCTCTCCTGTTCTTGTATTCACTTTGCCCAGGAAAAAGGCACAATCGTCTATCTGACCCCTGCCTGTTAACCAGCCTGCTCTGCCCTCCTCAGGGGCTTGACTGGCAAGAGCACCCACGTCAGGAAACTGTGTGAACAGTGTCCCTTTCAAGGACAACTGGGATCACACACTTGGCTTCCTGTCTGTACTCTCATTTAAAATCTCAAGGCCTCTAATACATTTCTACACATTTTGTGGGTGGGGATGGGAACAGGGACATGTGTTTTAAATGACAGAAATAGCAAGAGAGGTTTAATAAAATCAGGTAAAATTCAAGATTACACAGACTCTTCTGCTGACACAGTGAACATGTAGCTTCTGAGCTGTCACTGGGAAGAAGTTAACGCACAAACCTATTGTTTAGCTACTGGCTTGTTCCAGGAACAGTGGCTATAAATGCCACTTGTACTTGAGGCTGAATTATACCTTTTTTCTTTTGGTCCTTTCTGCCACCTCCCAGGTCAGCCATCCACCTTTTGTACACATGGGCAGTAATAGCTACAGAAAGTGCGAGGGTGGAGAGCGTGACATGGCCGTACCATGTGGTCCTGCCAAGACACATGTTGTGGGAAATGCAAATCCCTCTTATGAAGTCGGGGGCAGAAGACAGGTTCCAATCCCATTCTGAATAAATCTCTTTCCTCGAGGTGGACCAGTGCAGTGCAATAGCTTACTCATCCTAGAAAACCTTTATTGGCGGTAGATGGAAAACAGGAAACACAGTGCTTTTGTGCACTTAAATATTGCCATGATGCATAATGAAATTTTGAATCTGAAATACTATAAAATTAACAGGCAAGTAAACTTTCGTAGAAATCTTACCATTTCTATAAAACCCCCTAATACACCAAAGCATTATTTTTTTCAGATCATAATATTTGAAGGCAACAAGAACCTTAAAAACTCTTTTGTGAAAGGGTCACCCTGGATGTCCATGCAATAAACTTACCAAATGTTTTATTTGACTTTAAAATTTGAAAAGTCTTCAGATTTCCATCCTGACCTATTTCCTTACAACCCTATCTGTTCACTCATTTCTAGCTCCTTCTTGTCTCCAGATGATGGTTATGAATCTGATGCTGGATGTGTTTTTCAGATCTTTATTTTGAAGATGAAGGCACAGAAAGGTAAAGTAATTGACTTAAGGCCACAGCGCCAATTAATGCCCAAGTGAAGATTAATACCCCATCCATCTCCCATCACTTCCACTGAGTGTCCTTTCACTGCAGGATGCTGCCTTGCCTCAATTTTGTATTCCAAGCAACACATAACAAAACTTAAAAAAAAAAAAAAAGCCCAGCCGGCTTGGCTCAGTGGTTGAGTGTCAACCTATGAACCAGGAGGTCATGGTTCGATTCCTGGTCAGGGCACATGCCCAGGGTGCAGGCTCGATTCCCAGTGTGGGGTGTGCAGGAGACAGTCGATCAATGATTCTCTCCATCACTGATGTTTCTATCTCATTCCTTCCCTCTCCCTTCCTCTCTGAGATCAATAAAAATATATTTTAAAAATTCAATTATGATATATTTTTACATAGTATGCTATATTGTCTGATATGGAAATTTGTAAAGACATAAAACAGTATCTCCAGAATGACAGCACAGACCAAATCTAAGTAATAACTAAACAAGGACCTTGAGCCACTGAGAAGCTTCATTTGCACCCTAATTTAGCTGGGGGGGGGGCATGGAGGTCATCATCACCTCCCTTTCTGCAGCCACCCTGCTGTGGGGTGACCAGCTGCACTGGGAGCAGGTATGGGGTCCCACAACTCCTGGGGACCCTTTTGGCTACGGGCAGCTCATTTTGGAGAGAAAGAGGGTTTCGAGGAGGGTGAGAAAGTTTTATTTCTCCCATCCTTTCAAAGTACACATACACCTGCTGGGATATCAAGAGCCTTTGTATGTAAAAACTAGTTTTCTATCTGTAAAAAGACTACAGGGGTTGTAAGTAAAACTGGGAGATAGTTTAGTTTGGCCCGATTTCAAATGATGTTTTAGGGTGTATATGGACCCCCCAAAGAGGAAGTCACCCCTGAGTAGTTAGATCAGAACCCCTCAGGAAAGTTCACATTCTCGGGTTTGAGATCTTTGGGAGGCGCCTGGGATGAGTTGCAGCAGGGCCCTCTCATCCTACACAGAATCAGCTAAACCGGATCCACTAACTGCGTCAGAATATCAAGGGGTGGGCCCAGGCAGCAAGGTTTTTCAAGATGTGCAATGAGACCTGGGGCTTCGTTGGATAACAGCTGACTATGATAATGGGACTTAAAACGCACACCCTGCTTAGGAGTGTGTGTGTGCAAGTGCGTGCGTTTGAGTGTGTGTATGTGCTTGCATGTAAGTGTGCGTGTGTGTGCACATGTATGTGGTGGGGTGGAACAACAGGAAGGAGTTCGGAGGAGATAAAAAGAAAGTTGTGCTTCATTAACAGCCAAGCTCTGATAACAACAAAGTCACAGCTCACTCACTGTATGGTATCGATTGCAGTTGATCCTCAGCCACCTCTTACTTTCAGGTCACAAGTTTTCAAATCCCTCAGACAGGGGACCATTTCGGCATCAGTGCCCTGCTCAGACAGGGGGTGGAAGTCTGTTGAGCACAGTTGAGGGGGGCTCTGGCTTTCTTTGCACTGTTTTCTGAAAACCTTTCCATCGAGGTTACACAATAGAGACTAATTATTGCAGCAAAAAAGTTTAAATTAGACTAACATGATCTGTGACATGCAGTGTCTGGTGAAGAATTTAAGTGAACACCACACAATTCACCTCTTAAAAATGTTCAATTGCAATAAAGAGAATAATTGAGGTGAAAGTTAATTTTATTCTGAATTATCTAGAATATTGCCTTGTTGCTCACTTTACATCTACAGACATAGAATTAGATGAGCCAATTATAGGGAAATGGTGGGGAACTCTCAGTCCTCAAAACAAAAAGACAGAATTTGAAAGTTTACCAACATTTCCTTCATCTTATCTTGTTTTAAGGGTGTAATACACAAACTGCTCTCTGAAATACAAGGGTGGCTATAATTATTGCTCTCTGAAATAAAAGGGTGGCTATAGTTATATGTTGAAAAATGTAGAAAAATATATTCAAAGAGATTTCACAATAAATGTTGTGCTTTTCTTATAAATGACATGAATATAACTCAGCCACTACAACAGTTGGAAAATCCAAAGTGCACCTTCTTTAAAGCATAGTTTTAGTTATTGAAGCATTGTTAAACTTCATCAATTTATTTTTAACAAGCCCATGGCTGGGTGGTAACATGAACAGAGCAAAGTGCATTCAGGATATATTTATTCTTCTTCAAAGAGATCACAACCGCATGTTGTCAGTTCTACTTCACTCTCTCATGCGCAAGTCAATATCCGAGAGTGAGGAATGATGGAATACAGGGGGAGGCACTGGCCTGAAGTGCAGCTGGGAAGTGGGTGAAAGCTTTGCCTTCCACTGCGCTGTCCTTGTTCTCTCCACCCGCTCGGGGGCTCTGGTGACAGCCCTGTCTTTCCTTCAATCAGGCGGTGCTCTCACACTGACCCTCAATTACCTTGACTGTTCCACGACACTGAGTTCATCCCTTGCAGTAGACCTTCCTCTGGCCCTTTATCCCAATGAAACTGTTGCAGGGTATCTGCCTACCCAAATGATAAACCAGTGAGCATAAGATAGATTTGCTGTTGGGATTTTCCTCAACCAACAGCGCATGCATTTTCAAAAAAAAAGGCCATGGGTCCCACCAGAATTGAGTCTATTGAATAATATAAAAACTGTCAGCAGTAATTTCAGTGGGAAAACAACTTGTGAAGGGCAGTTTTCTCTGCTGCCCTTAAATCGTACCTCTGGGATGACTACACGGCACCTAGACGTGAGGTCCCGGATGGACCCAGCTACTTACAACCCCTCCTCACTGGGTCTTTGTCCTCAGCTCTTGCTTCTCCGGCGCATTCATCCTGCTCACTGTGCTGAGTGACCACTTTTGAGCAGTGAGGTCCAGGCCACTCTCCCCTCAATAACCTTCCCTGGTTACCAATCACCAGCCACATGAGCTCTGTTTTCTGGACGTCCTGTGGGCTGGGTCTGTCCTGCCTTCCTGGCCTCTTGTTTGGTTACACTCTGGAGCTCTCATGGCATCACAGGCAAGGCAGTGTTGTGGCTGCCTTGATCTGCCCAGACCACCAAAGCTTCCTCCATATTAGCAATAAGGCGGTTTCGCTTTATCATTCATGTGCTCACTGGAGTAGCACTTTTAATTTCCTCTAAGAATATTTTCTCTGCATTCACAACTGGCCAAGAGGACTAACTTTCAGCCTATCTCAGCTTTTGACCTGCCTTCCTCATTAAGCTTAATCATTTCTAGCTTTTGATTTAAAGTGAGAGACATATGACTCTTCCTTTAATATATATATACACACATATACAGTGTACACACACACACACACACACACACACACATTTGTATTGATTTCAGAAAGGAAGGAGGAAGGGAGAGGGATAGAAAGATATAAACATCAATGATGAGAGAGAATCATCAATCAGCTGCCTCCTGTAAGCCCCCCACTGGGGAGTCTGCAATGCAACCCGGGCATGTGCCCTGACTGGGAATCGAACTGCGACCTCCTGGTTCATAGGCTGATGCTCAACCACTGAGCCACTATGGCTGATCATGACTCTTCCTTTTAATTGAATATTTCGAGGTCTTAGTAGAATTGGCCTAATGTCTATATTGTTGTGTCTCAGGAAATAGGGAAGCCCGAGGAGAGGGGGAGAGTCATGGGAATGGCTGGTAGTCAGAACACGTACAATATTTATCCATTTAATTCACTGTCATATATGGGCATGGTTTATGGTGCCCCCAATATATGACAATAGTAATATCAAAGATAACTGACCACAGTTCACCATAACAAATATAATACGAGTAAAATGTTTGAAATATTGCAAGAAATATCAACATGTGACACAGGGACACGAAGTGAGCAAATGCTGCTGGAAAATGGCACTGACTGACTTTCTCCACACAAGGTGACCACATCCCTGCAACTTGTGAAAAAACACAGTATCTGTGAAGCGCAACAAAAGGAGGCATGCCTGTATTTTGTTCTAGAAGCCCCAGTGGACTGAGATAGTCTGCTATCTTTTTAAATCCTCACTGGGCCAGAAATGCATTGTTCTGCACACAAGACAGAAGAAGGTCAAGGTGATGACTAGGGAGTTATTCAGGTAGATTCACAAGTACAATCTCAAGATTTGAGAAAAATCTAGTTCTCATTTATTTACTTGGAAAAAGGAGGCATCTCTAGTTTATGGTTTAAGATGGAATTTCTTTGAAAAGAATGTTGGTTATTACCCATCTCTTTAAAAGAAATATCCATTTTGAAACTAGTGGCCAGCTTGCTGATGTCCAACCAGGACTTCCTTGCCAGGGACAGTGTCATCTACAGTGGGGTTGATGACTGCGGAGAGCAGAGCAAGCCAGTGGCTCTAAGGCTTCCATGTATCAGAAAATAAAACATTTTCTGAATTTGTTATCAAGAAAAGTTTCAAACAAAACAAAAGTGGAAAGATTAATATGAGCCTGCATATATTCGTCACATAATTTCATCTGCTAGTCTGCCTTCCTTTCTTTTCATTTTTCCTTAAGAAGTATATTCCATGCATTTGTCATTTCAGCCTTACTTCAGAAGAAAAACAAGACCAGTTATGCTTTAGAAATCCCAGGTTTTAGAATTTCCTGCTTGATTCATTATGGTGTTATGTAACTTGATTACATTTTTGTTCTTTTCGGGAGAGGAAGTGGAGCTATGTCCTTCAGAATGCTTCATTTTAGGAGATATACAATGTCTTGTCCCACTCTGTGATGCTACATTATGAAGTTTTCTATCAAGCTATTATTACCATATGACTTTATCCATTAATGGGCCTTGCTAAACCTGTTATTTATTTTTTTTTTGGCATTTCAAAATAATGATTTTCTTATAATTCTATCATTCTTTCCAATTTATTAACTGAAATTCTTTTTGAACAGGCACCTCACATTTCTTATTTTTAATTGGCAACTTTGGAGTAAAATGTTGGGATCTAAGTTATTTCCAAAGTGTTTAATTATCTTTCCCCCCTTTGGGACTTTAAAAATATGTGCATAACAATTCCAACATAGCTTTAAAATAGATTAATGCATTTCAATCAATTGCAGTTGTTATTTTAATTAAAATTGTTCCATCTTTGGCAATGAAAGTCTGTTCATGTTAGTTTAGGTTTCCTTTTAGTATGACCTATGAGTCTTTGGTAGCATTTTTGCTTTCTGGGATAACAAGATATTCCAGGTTCATATTCTATATTTCCTCCCCTGGGCTGGGAATCAGCCTTTCCTCCAAAGAATTCCCTCTCAGTAGCAAATGGTATTTAGAATTGACAGTCAGGGCTCTTCGTGTAGCGACTGCAGTTTTTCATTTCTTCTATTCCTTTTTAGTAGACATATGTGTGAAATATATATTTTGAAAAACATCATGAGCTCATACTGTCGTGTTAAATATAAACTGGAAATAATAGCTTTTATTTACCTTCTTTCATTTTATATTTGTAAACTTTTCTTTTATACCAATAATCTTGGTTTCTAACACCATTAATGTAATTACTTTATTCATCGTTGCACATCATATATAGGATAGTTTCAAAATGATTGGCACTAATATTACACTATGAGTTTGACTGCTTACAGTTCAGATTTCTTTGTAGCTCTATTTTTCTTTAGAATATGATCACTAAGTTAGCTTAGCCCAAATATTGTTTTAAGGACATTTAAAGTAAGTCTTTTCTTTGTAGTTATGCTATTAACTTTGCCTACAGGTAGATTCATTCATATACTTATTTTTATTTTTTGATATTTTTATGTTAATTCCAAAATCAAATTTATAGGGTGAGGCAAAAGTAGGATTAAAGTTGTGTGGAAAATAATACAATAATAAATAGATAATAATATAAGAATAAACTGTTTTACATACTCACAGCTCTAAACTTACTTTTGCCCCACACTGTATATTACAAAGTATAGTTAGAGACGTACCCTTTCATTCCTGTCCCTCCCATCCTATTCTTTCCTATCTTCATTAATTTTGATTTTCCCTTTTATTGTTTCCTTTTGCAAAAATGAGACAGGGAGAGATTTTTCCTTATATAAAAGGCTATCTACTAAAATACTTCTTTAAAAATTTAGTTTTTAACAGTATATCTTGAAAATTGCTCCAACTGGAACATAGATTTCATTCTCTTTTCTGTTTAAAGCTAAATTATGCTTCATTGTGTAGCTATATCCTAATTTATTCAACCAGTGTCTTATTGATGGACATTTGGGGCTGATTCTAATTTTTGTTATTATGGTTTATGTTGTAATGAATAAACTTGTTAAATATTTCATATTTTGGAGCCATAACTTCTTGGTAGATTCTACGAAGTGGGGTTGCTGGGTCAAGGACAAATGCAAGGGCAAACTTTGTTAGATATTGTCCAGCCCCAGTCCGCAGAGTTGTATCATTGTGTGGCCGTCATCAACTGCCCGGGGGCTCCTGTTTCTCCACAGCTGCCCCCACAGACAAAACTGTCACACGTTTGGATTTTGTCAATGTTATAGGAAAGTAGTGACATCTCGGCGCAGTTGCTCGTACCGTCAGGGAGGCAAACCACTTTTGCGTGTTTTATGTGCCAACAGAGAATGTTGTCAAACTTATGGTTATTTTTAGAGTAAAGCACTTAATCAAACTCACCATGTAACCTGCCAATTTGAGAAGTCAAATTTATTTTTAGGTTTAAAAATTTGGTAACAGGGAAAGAAAAAGATGGGAATGATTTACAACTTTCCCCCCTCTAATATACTGGGCCGGGGCGGGGGGGGGGGGGGGCGGGTGGCTACCTCAGATAATTAAATCTCTCAGTGCAACTGGCAATGACAAAGGAGCCAACTTATTGTCATGGTCACCACCATGGCCCTGGGGAAGCAACCAGCTCCAGGTGGTTTAGGGCCAGAAGTTGGCAAATGGAGAATATAGGAGAGAGCAAAATACCATTTTGCAAATTACCATAGGAGATAAAATCTAGCATTGATTTCCACCCCCTCACATGTATTCTGTATTTGTGTTCCTTCTTTACTACTTGCCTGTTGATTTATTCCATTTTCCTTTGAAATTTTATATTAAAATGCACTTCTTCCAATATATTTTCTGATGGCTTCCATGAGACAAACAGTACAAATTAAACTGATTCAAACATGGCTTCTAATATAAGGAGAAAGTTCCAAAGACTCAATGCTATAGGTATTGATAACATCAGGATCTCCTCCATGTTAAGAAAAAGTTGGTGTAAAGTATAATGTATGTAGATGGGACAAAAATGCAGGGCTTACTTTGTGAATTCTCGAATGTGACAGCAAATGACACAGGACAAAGACGAATTTCTTTTTGACATTAAACTTATATTTATTATTAAGGCCCTTATTGCTAACCATAAACTTTAGGTTAAAATTGACAAATTATGCCAATAACCCAACTTCCCCTTTTTTGTGTATGTGTGCGTGACTTACAAAAATATCACTAGAAGCTCAAGGCCTAGAAGTTAACTAAGGAAAGAAGTAGATTTTCTTTTTGTTTTTAAATATACCTCAGCCTGAAGCCTCCACATGCTCACAAATGAGTTGTTAAATTTATCTCTTGACCTATGGGCAACCTGACTGGAAACTGAGATAACTGGAGACCCGTGTTTCTATTTGTCAAAAATTGGTTCTTGCCCTTAGCATTTTTCCCTAGGATCAAGGGTTACCACAGAGGCCCCTGTGCAGCTTGCACATAACAATTAGAATATAGAAACCAGCCCGTGGCAGGGACTTGGACTGTGAGCCTTGGGTCACACAGAAACAAGGAGAAGTATCAGATGTATGGGTTCTAGCAGGCACTGGGAACCCAAGGACATAGAAGTGTTTCCAAGTAACAGAAAATACAAGTAACTAAGAAGAGATGGGGGTGGTTCTGCAGGGACTTAAAGATAGGTTTACAACTTCACTTTATTTCAGCAGATATTTAAGAAGTACCAGGACTAAACGAGCCTGGCAAACTAGAGGCACTCAATAAATATTTGTTAATGAGTAAAGGATTGTGGAACTCTGGAGTAGATTCTATAGGAGATAAAATCGAGCACTGACTTTTTCCTCTCACATGTATGGTATATTTGTGTTCCTTCTTTACTATTTGCCAGGTGATTTATTCCATTTTCCCTTGAAATTTTATATTAAAATGCACTTCTTTCAATATATTTTTGATTGCTTCCATGAGACAAACAGTATCCATTAATCCCTATGTAGTTTTCCTCTTATATTGCTCTTTATTTTAAAGAGACAATCTATATATCCTATATAATAAAGAGATAATATGCAAATTGAGCCTCACGTTGTAACGCTGTCACAAGATGGCGGCATGCACAGCAGGGGTGGGGCAGCAGGGCCAGGGCCAGCGGCCACTCCGCACGGCTTCTGCTGGGGTTCCTGCAGCCCCACAGGGGTGTGGGAGTCCTGGCAGCCCTTCTTACGGCTTCTGCTGGGGTTTCCGCGGCCCTGTGCGCACCACGGGGGCGGGGCTTAGCAGCCACTGTGCACAGCCCGGAGGCGGGGCATCAGGGCAGCTCTCCAGGACTCGGGGCCATCCCGCAGTGCACTGGCCACGTGGGGCGGGACTCCAGGACTCGGGGCGGTCCCATGGCATGGGGGGGAGGGGTCCCAGGTCTCACGTGATTTCGTACAATGGGTCACTAGTCCTACCTAATAAAATAGTAATATGCAAATTGACCGCACCTTCGTTACGCCCAAGCCACGCCCACCAGCCAAAGCCAATCAGGCGAGTATGCAAATCAGGCGAGTATGCAAATTACCCAACAAAGATGGCGGTTAATTTGCATACGCTGAGAGAGGGAGGAGTGAAGACTGAAGACAACTTAGAAGGAAGAGGAAGGAAAAGCGGAAAGCAAGGTGGCTGCCAGAGGGAAAGCCCGGGTGGGGCAGAGCGGGGCGGAGCGGGGCGGGCGGCAGTGGCGAGCGGGTGCAGGCGCGGTGGCCGCAAAGGCGGCGGCAGCGGCAGCACATGCGGCCGCAACAGCCGCTTGCAGGATTTTCCTGCAAATGGGCTACTAGTATATATATAAAAACCTAAGTGACCATCCGACCATTCAACCATCTGACCAGTAGCTATGATGCACAATGACCACCAGAGGGCAGACGCTCCGACCAGTAGCTATGACACACACTGACCACCAGGGGGTAGATGCTCAATGCAGGAGCTGCCGAGCTGTGGTGACTTGGCAGCTGCGGTTCTTGGGTGATGCACCTGGAACCAGAGAGGAGGGAGCCTGATTCTGGGGTGTGTCACCCAAGAACCACCCTCTTGCAATCCAGGACCCCTCAGAGGCCTCTAGTTTTATAATAATCTTGTATGTTCTGAACATTATTTAAACTCTGAGTGAGTTACAATGATTTGGAGTGACACATCAGATAGCAAGAAATCATTTCCATCAGTATGAAGATTGTATTAGTCTGCTAGAGCTACATAAGAAAGCACCACAAACTAAGCAGCTTAAACCACAGAAATTTATTGTCTCACTGTTCTGGAGAGTCAAAGTCAGAGATTAAGGTGTCGGCAGTGCCACGCTCCCTCTGAAGGACCTATTCCAGGGCTCTCTCCTACCTTCTGCTAGTTCCCTGGTTTGTGGCACCAAAACTCCAAAGTTTACCTGGTGTTCACTCTGTGTGTGTGTGTGTGTCTGTTTCCAAGTTGCTGCTTTTTAAAAGTAGACCAGTAATAATTGGATTAGGACCAATCTAGTGACCTCATCTTAACTAACTGCATCTGCAAAGATCCTATTTTTAAAGAAGGTCACATTCTGAGATATTGGGGGTTTGGACTTCAACATATGAATTTTGGGGTGTCACAATTCAACTCATAAGAGAGATCTTCGTGGTGAGATTATGAATGGAAAATCAAGTAATTGCTATGAAATGCCTGAGTGCAATCCAAGGCTGAAAGGTCTTAACATGGCATTAATAAAACCCATTATGTTCCATTGTCTTATGAGGTGGATGTAGCTGAGGAAGCCTGTCAATATGGAAAATTTAAGAGTAAAAAAATTGCTCCTTTTTCCCCCCAGAAGAAGGCTTTTGAGAAAGTTCCAGTAAGAAGGAGAGCTATATAACTGGCCTTAAAGCAAATTATCTTAATAGGATGCCCGAACACATATATTAAAATTTGTAAAGCAACATAAGGATTAATATTAAATGACAATCTTCTGATCCTACAATGCAAACAAGGTAGATAGATTGCATCATTGTGAGGATTTTTAAAAGTAAGGAGAGATTGACTCCTAATGGCAGTGGTAGGAGCTCAGCATACCCTCCCTGCAGCGAAACAACTTTTTAAATGCTAATAATTACTTTTTAAAAACTTAAAGTCTCCAAAAATTCTCCTCAGGGACTACATAAAATGAGGAAGCATCTATTCAAGAAAATCTACTAAATCTCTGTGAAAATAGCAAGACACTGTTATATTTGAGCCAGAATGTGCTCACATTCACTCCTCCCTTCCCCCAGCTCAGTGACAGAAGCTCTATTCTGGGTGGGTGTGGCCGAGAAGCTGTGGCTCCCTGTCCTATCTCTCAGCCTAGAGCTACAGTCTCACCCTAGGAGGGGTAGGCTGTTGGCATCACGCCCAGCTTCCAGCTTTGTGTTACAGAAGCTCTATTCCAGCTGGGTACAGCCATGAAGATGGGGCTTTCTTCCCCACTGATCCCCCCACTTGCAAGGACGTAGCTGGCTGAAAATACTGGGCCCTGATCTCCCTGCCCCATAGGACAGATGTTCTATGCTGGGAGGGGCAAGCCGAGAAGACTGGGGTCTACTATCTCTAACCAGAACTCCAATAATAGAGCAGGGGTTTTGTTCTGGAAAAGTGGGCTGCTGACTGTAGTCCAAGCTTGGTTCAGTGGCATAGAGACAATGCTTAGGGGGTGTGAAAAGGTGACACAAGTGGAGCCATTTTAAAATGGAGCAAGAATAGCCATTACTCAGGAACTGCCTTGCACATCTTGGTCTTGATCTGGTCAAAATAACCTTTGGACCGGGCCCTAGCAACATTGTCTTACAAACAATTGTAAAGCCAACAGGAAAAGGAGACATCCTCACCCCAATGACTATTGATTATGGATATTCTTTCATAGAATCAGTAACCAGTCATCTATAGCAAAAGAGTAATACAGCTTGTCAGTACCAATAGAAATTTCTTTCTTCTATTCATGTAATTATTCTCTTTCTATTCTCATAAAAACTCCTTGACTTCACCCTGTAATTAGGACACTATTTGGGTTTCTGCCTGAATCTGTGCTCCCCAAATTGCAATTCTTTTTTATCTCAAATAAATGCTTGTTGCCTCTCATTTTGGCCTTTTATTTTTAGGTGAATAGGGGAGAGGTAGGACTTAAGAACAGAATGAGTACTCCAGTGTATTTGCCTAAAAGGGACCAATTTTATTTGAAACGGAGTATGCAGAAGTTCATGCTTAAGGGCATTGCCAAAAACAATGGAGATCTAAATGGTGAGCAATTAAGAAGGTGATCTATGACACTTGATAGAAAGAGTGAAATAATAGATCATCTAGAAGTTTAACAGAGAGAAGGAAGGAAAGAGACAGCGGAGAAGAGCCCTCCTGGGGTCAGAGCAGCCTCAGGATTGACAACGTCCTGTCCCTTCAAAGGGGTACAATTTTAATTAGATCAGACCATGGACAATTTATGCCACAGAGTATTATCAGAAACTAGTAGCCCTATGCAAGAATCTGTGTGCCAGTAGCTCCCCAGTAGCTCGCTGTCGCCCTCCTGTAGCTCTCTGCCTGCTGCCCCGCCCTCCTGTAGCTCCCCCCACTCCCCTCCCCACCTCATAGCTTGCTGCCCTGCCCCCTCCTGTAGCTCTCCACTGCCCACTTGTAGCTCGCTGCCCCACCCTCCTGCTGATCCGTGATCCTGTCATTACGCAGTCGGTCGTTATGCTTCACGGCGTAACAACCATTTGCATATTACATCTTTATTATATAGGATGATAGAGCAATCATTGAGTAATTAGTGGAGTCTAATGGCCAGGTGTGATACTAACAGAGACAGACCAGGTAGAAGCCTAAGTGAAGATGAGGGAAAGAGACAGAGAGAATCCAGCAGAAGCACTGGCAAATTAAAACCAAGATTTCAAGTTGCTGTAACTTCATATGATATTTCATGCGACGTACTATGTTGTTTATAAGGTATTTACTAAATGGTATGTGTTAAATCTGGATTTTTTTAGGAGGGAGGGACTAGAAAATATAATACATGTTATAATAAAGTTTTTTTTTTCTTAGAAAGGAATTTAAAAATTGTTTAAAAACAAAATAAAGTAAATGTGTTAATAGGGCAAACCCCATTGATTTAAAACAAGGTACATTAATTCCACTGGTTTGTACTTTCACGTCTCATTGTGAAATATAGGGTTCCAGAGGTTATTTTTTAAAAAAATATTATTAGTTCTATACTTATCTTTGCTTCTACATCCCATGATATATTAAAGCCAAATTGCCAGAGGGGCAAGATAAATGGAATCGCCTTCATTTCCATTTTGGCACTAATGGGTGGGACTTCATCAGTACAGAAAACTTTTTATTGACCACAATTTATAAAGTGGGCACACATATTGCAAAGATGTCAATCTGCCTGGCCATTATTTAAATGAATGCCTTTTTGTTCAGCTATATACAGACCATTAGATGGGATTTTTACAAAAACGCTTTAATCAGTTCTTTTGTGAGGTGTGCTAATTGGCTACTGGAGACAACCAGCCACGAGAAAAATCAGGGCCATGACTCCCTTCGGAGATACTGTCAGGCATCCCCGCCTAATGTGTGAAGGTCATGCATGGAGTGGGCTCTCTGGGGCCGCCTCAGAGGAGGCCCAGTTAACTTGAAACACAGTGATGCAATACATACCCTAAGCCAAGGAAGTGGTCTCTATGGATTTGAACGTTACTAAATTTGGCATCCTCAATGCTTAAGTTGGTGATTATTTGTTCTTCTGTAGTTCTATATAATGGATAAGCATTTTGATGTCTTGACATTTCATTAGGCATAGGTGTATACAGTAGTTGCTCTGATTTCAGAATCTCTTTAAATATGCTTTGGATAGTCCTGGCCAGTGTGGCTCAGTTGGTTGGACATCTGTATGCCACAAAAGGTTGCCGATTCTATTCCTGGTGATGGCACATGCCCCAGTTGTGGGCTTGATCCACGTTAGGGGACATGCAGGAGGCAGCTGATCGATGTTCTGCTCTCACATCGATGTTTCCCTTTCTCTCTCCCTCTCCCTTCCTCTCTCTGTAAAATCAATAAAAATATTTTTTAAAATATTCTTTGGATAAAGTGGTTTAAAAGAATTTTAAAATACTGTACATATGCAATATCTAAGCAACTGATAGAGGAAAATAAAGGCAGCACACAGAATATGAAAGCATAATTATATTTTTGTTTCTATCACATTCATAGTTCTTTTTGGATTCCTTTTGTCAGTACAATGGAATGCCTCTCCTCTTGGTTCTTTCTAATGGGATAGGCACACTATGTATAGCAGTAAGGCGGTGTACTTTCTAAATAGTTAAACTAAAAATGGACCATTTCTTTTTAACAAATATGCCAGTATACATCAAAGATAGACATTGATTTTTCAAACAGGTTTCTAAAGAGGTTGTTCTATCTCCTCTCTTCTGTGATGTAACTTTGCTTAACATTTTCGGGAGTTCGCTTATTTCATTTACTTATTCAGCAAATATTTATTGTGTACTTATATGTGCTCTCTGGAAACTCCAGGTACAAAGACAAATGAAACATGATTCTTGTCTTCAAGAAGCATACAGCTTAGAGAGGAAGGGAAAAGAAAGGTACATGCCAGTGGATGTGTGTTTCATGTTCTACTGAGGGTTAGAGAAAGCTTTGCAGTGAGGAGGTAATATCTGAACAAACTCTTAATGGATTTTACCAGATTGAAATGGGAAGGGGTCAGAGTTCAGGCCTAGTAAATAGTAAATGAAAATCACATGGGCCTAGAGTATCTAAGCTTAGAGTATTGAAATATTTTCTATCATTCAAGTAGAATATTATGGGAAATGCAGAAAGACTTGGCCAGACAGTTGGCAGAACTTCGAATAGGAGGAGTTTCAGTCAATAACACCTATCTCTTTGTTTATAATCACAATTTCTGGTTCACCCCACATTGTATTGTAAATTTAGAGCATTCTTCTTTACTAGACATAATTCTGTAATATTTTACATTTTCCAAAAATCATACTGTCAAATTTTTAAAAAATTGTTGTATTGAGGACATTCAAATTGTTGTATTGAGGTCACCAGTCATGATGGTAATTCTCAAAGAGAAGTCCCTGGTGTATTTTAAGCATGACTAAGCCATGAAATCTGTTTTGGAGATGATGTGAATTATTTGAAATTTGTACATTAGGTGTATTTTCTACAGACTCAGACTTATTACCTTATAAACATACTTCGTGTGGGCTGATAGATGGGTTCACAGGCATCGCCCAGTCACTCTCTGCTACTGGCTTCCATTGGTTTTCTCGAAAGCCTATATTTACTGTCATTATGCCTAATTCTCTGTTTAACAGTTTATAGGTAAATGTTTCCACAGTATTTTGCTGCTTCAGTAGCTTTAGGGATCTTTTCCCTCCAGTTAGAATAACCCTAACTAATTCTTTCAGTCATTCTACCCAATGGTTCAGTTAAAAGCAAACAAAGCAAAAAGCACAGAGCCTCATCTGCAATTGCCATTTCTCATCCTACTTTTTTGGCATTTATCTGCTCCCTTGGTAAAAGTATTTCAGCAGTCAAATGGGAGTTGCAAGGCTACTATTTCTACAACTTTTATGTTCTGACCCTGTAGCCATTCTTTCTCACTCTAACCGTGATCTGATGTTAGACACAGTCAATAAGCTAATGTAAAACAAATAACAAACTTGATATCTTGCACAGTTTTCCCAAAGCACACTCACCGATCCTCCAGAAAAGTATTTTCCTTAAACTTTTGTGCGCATGCCTTTTCTGCCGAGGGAAGATCTGACTCCTACTTGCTTTTCCAAAGGTAGCCCAAGACTTCCTATCCTCAGCTCCACTGGACATCTTCAGGCACGGAGCACAATTTGTTATTCCTGAAACACAGCTTTGACGTGGGCTGTTTCCTCCTCTTGTAAAGTTCTCCCTCCCAATATTATACTTTCGAGTCACAGTCTGCATGTCCAACATAACACAGACAATTTGCAGCAGAAACTTGTGGTTTAGGACTCAGAAGTCTCACTTGACTCCTCCCATCAGTGATGATATGTGATAATGTAAGACAGAATGTGAGACATTTCATGGGGAAATATAGTGTGAAGTATAGTGGAGCAGGTACATGTGCTATTTCTGCAACCAGATCGACTAAATTTGAATCCTGGTCCTGTCCTTCTTTCTTCCTAGTACCTTAGACATTATTTTCCGGCACCTCTATTTCCTTTTAATTGGCATTGGGATAATAAAGTGCCTACCCAATCTTCTCAGATAAAATTGGGATAACACTAGAACTTTAAAGGCCACTGGGAGGGTTAAATGAAATTAATAGGGCAACAATTAGACCATTGTTCTAATCATTAGGAAAATGAAAATCATTCCAAAAATGTTAATTATTTAATAGATATTATCTTAGCAAACTCCAAATCATAGCACCAGTTGCCTAAAAAATAAAAAAAAAACCTCAAACCAAAACTTTCTGCTCTTTCAAATGCTTAAAATGCCTAACCTGAGTGTCTCAGGGGTTCCCTTTACACTTGATTAACTGATTTACTCTCCTTCGTGTCCTCTTCAGGCCCGTAAGCAGGCCCTGTAGCTCTCTGCTGTGTGTACTGAGGATCAGAACATGTGCCAGAGACTGGAGATATGTAAAAAAAATCCTCTTCTGGTCAGATTAGGTAGATCAAAGGCTGGGTGAATGCGATTGCTTGCAGTCTGTTTAGGCTTCAGCATTTGCCCTGTGGTGTATACATGTACTTATCTGACTTCCACCACCATTCAGCCTATCCACTGGAATATTTGGGGAATCAATGAGGTCATGTACTTAAAATACTGAGTAATCTTTGAGGAACCAGAAAAGAACCCGCTATTGTACCTGGGAAAAAATAAAAATAAAATACTGAGAAAAAAAAAAGATGCTAAAAAGTATAGTGTTTATAAATGGAACTTCCCTCTAGAATATAAGCTAGCAGTTGGTATTAGTTGGGCAACCTTCTATAACAAAACAATTTTTTATAGACTAACTAGAGGCCCAGTGCACTCGGGGAGAGTCCCTCAGCCCGGTCTGCCCCCTCTTGCAGTCCAGGACTCCTCAGGGGATGTTCACCTGCCGGCTTAGGCCTGCTCCCTGGGGAGATCGGGCCTAAGTTGGCAGTTAGACATCCCTCTGGCAGCCTGGAAGCCCTCGGGAGATGTCCGACTAATGGTGGGGAGCTGGCCTAAGCCAGCTTCTGGCTGAGTGGTGCTCTCCCTGTGGAAGTGCACTGACCACCAGGGGGCAGCTCCTACATTGAGCATCTGCCCCCCGGTGGTCAGTGTGCATCATAGCAGCCAATTGTTCCTGGTTGTTCCACTGTTAGGGTCAATTTGCATTTTACCCTTTTATTATATAGGATTTTCTACAGTTGGGATGCTATAAGTGTCAATGGAGTCAATACCTAACTGAAATTTTCAGAAGTGAAGTTCTGACCTTCCAAATGCCCTCTCTTTCTTCTTCCAAAGGCTTCGCTGCAGTGCTCTTGGCAACATTAAGTATCACCTGATTACCTTTATTGTTATAAACTCTAAAGCAAACCACCTCAGCCATATCAGCCAAAATATATCACCCCTCAGTAACTCAGTATCATATTTTATTGTGCTTTTCAAAATCTAGAAGCTAGCATTTTATTCTTTAAGTTATTTTCACAACCGCTTTTAAAAAGTGGTGATCTGAAAATAAATGCTGCCAATTTATGTAAGTGTCATGTTCAAGTGATCTTGTTCCAGGTCAATGACTACTTCCATTCATTACTGCATGTTCCTATTGGAATAGAGTTAAATACAGTCATTCTTTGAGTTCTACTAAAATATCAAACCTCAGCATTATGCACATAATAATTCCCTTTCTTGGTCATTTAGGATAAGGAAGTTGACAAAGGCATCTCCAATTTTAATGTTATCAAGAGTTAAAGAATACCTCTTTCTTTTACTAGTGGTATTTAGAATTTTCATAGTATTTAATTTTTTTAAAGAGCTTTATAATAGAAACACAGCTTAACTGGAAGACAAGACACGGATCTCTTTCAGAACTTGATACAACTCTCCCCTTAGGGCTAGTATTAGCCTTCTAGTTAAAACTCAGCTCCCTATTTGGAAAATGGGAACAAGAATACAGATCCCATGTGTGGAGAGAGAAGGAGGCATGATAGAGGTGGAAATGCTTTGATGCCAAGTCACCTTTACAGTAGTCTCTTGATGATAGCAGTCTTTTGACTTTGCTTCTCAAGATGCCATAACACATTTTGGTGCCCAGCATTTAAATTTAAATTTGGTTATTCCTTAAGGATGCTTGGACATGTTTGAGAGAATTGGATGATGCCAGATCTCCTCAGCTGGGCTCTCATCAGCATCAATGGAGCCAGAAGGCAGCAGGCAGTGCTTCTTAGGACTAAAGCTTTTCCTTCAAAACATGACTGTAGTCTGACCTGAGTGGCTCAGTGGTTGAACGTTGACCTATGAACCAGGAGGTTACAGTTCGATTCCAGGTCAGGGCACATACCCACATTGTAGGCTTGATCTCTAATAGGGGGCATGCAGGAGGCAGCTGATCAATGATTCTCTCTCATCATTGATGTTTCTATCTCTCTCTCCCTCTTCCTTCCTCTCTAAAACCATTTAATTATGTTAGTGAAAACATTAAGAGGAAGCACATGTAATTTTTTGGAGTTAATATTAAGTACTAGATTTTGTCCATTTAGTATGATGTTGGCTGTGGGTTTTTCATATATGGCTTTTATTATGTTGAGGTATGATCCTTCTATTCCCACCTTGCTGAGAGTTTTTATCAAGACCTTGAGCTCAGTGCCTTACACGCACTATGCTGTAATAAAGTGTTCACAGAGCTCATTATAATATTTGAGGTATTCCCAATTTCAGAGGGAATAAATTGAGCTTTCTGGAGTTTAAGACATTTGCCCCAATTTTCAGAGCTTGGTGCTCAACTTCAGAGCCAAGGTGGTGGATTTTCCCACAGCCCCCCAAGTGTTTCTGGCCAGGGAACCACCAAGGGATGTGCAGGCAACTCTGCTCTCAGGATGGAGACTAAGGAGCTGGCAGGGCCAACAAAAGTGTGTCTTGATTCAGATGACATTGGAGCCTGAAAGGAAATCAGAAGAGAGCAGCCCAAATCTATTCTCATTTGACTAACAAATCCAAGTGAGTACGAGTGAACACCAGAGCCTGGGAAGTTCGTACAATGCCCCGAGCCCATTTGTAACAAACACAGCTCCTATCTGTGCTCTGAGAAATTCAGTGGGAATCAGCAGCCAGGATGGGACTTGACCCACAGTAGGCACTCTATAACCACATGTGGAAAAATGAGGACAGAGGATGTTCCTGTCTCTGGATTCTGCAAACCAAAAGGGAGCATTTCCTGGAAACTCTATTGGTATGGTGCTAGCTTAGTCCTGAAAAGCATAGTTACTTTTTTTTGGTAATTCTGGAGAAACCATAAATCACCTGACAGCATTAAGTAAACTGAAATAATTGCATGCCTCTTGAGTTCATTATATTGGTATTTTGCATTCAGAGAAGCTCTAAATGACAAGGTGACAGACAGAGAGAAGTGTGCAGTGTCGGTCCCTGACAGGACCTCTCACTCCCACACTGTAAGCCCCATCGCCGACTTACTATCATGCCTTATAAAGGCCCTCCAAAGTTCTGCTCAACTAATAGCAAGGTTACTTATAGGGTTCACCTGGGCTAAGAAAATAAGCTACTCTACTAATCAAATTGGGGTGGATGATTGAATGGTGACTTTAAGATGTTTTGGTTGTTTGCCCTGGCAGGGAGGCTCGGTTGGTTGGAGGTCATGCTATATGCCAAAAAGTTACAGGTTTGATTCCAGGTCAGGGTGTATATATACCTAGGTTTCAGATTCGATCCCCAATGGGAAACCAATAGATGTTTCTCTCTCACATTGATGTGTTTTTTTTTCTCTCTCTAAATCAATAATAATAATAATAATAATAACCCCAGGTGAGGATTAAAAAAATATTTTTTTGGTTTTGTATGATTAAAAGATAGTATTTCCCCAACATGACTTATTCGGCAGTATTGTATTTCATATGATAAACATAGAGTTGGGTAGTTTCAAGCTGGAAGGAAATATAGTGACCATTTAGCACACTAAGGTGACATGCTAATTACTTAGCTAGTTAGTAGGAGACTCAAGACTTAAATCCACTGCCCCCAGTCCATTTACTTGCCATATTCTACTCTCTCCATATATCTCTTTAAGTACATTTTATTGTGAGTGTACACAGTGTCTATGTGGAGTTCCAAGAGGAAGAATAAAATACTCTTCCACTTAAGAAATTGAACATTACCAGTGTTTAGGAAGTGCCTCCCTCCCTCCACCTCATCCCCATGGGCAACCACTTTCCTGAATTTCAGGTTAAGCGTTCTCTTGTTTTTCTCCATAGCAGGCTACCTCTCCTGATTTGCAATATTTCTTTTATTATGAGAGCCAAATGCACAAGCGTTCCCTGAAGCACAATGGACATTTTATAGCTCTAACATGAGGTCAGAATTTTAAAGCCACAAAAACAGCCAATTAGGCTTCCAGATCAATCTTGCACTTGTACCCATTAGTCCCTTTGACTTGAGATGACACCACTGTTTCTGACCATTAAGAACTCATGCATTTCCACATCTTTTGATAACGTGAATTCCTAAGAATAATGAGCTCCTTTTGGAGATTCTGTTTCTCTAACCTCATTGCACTATTTCGTATTCTACTTATTTTATTGTACTACTAGAGGCCTGATGCACAAAAATTTGTGCAAGAGTAGGCCTTCCTTCCCCTGGCTGCTGGCACCGGCTTCCCTCGGGCCCCGGCTTCATCAGGAATGACCTCTGGTCTAATTAGCATATTACCCTTTTATTATTATAGATTGTTTCAAAACCAGATAACAACAACAAAATCAGACTTTTCCTCTTTCCAAGCATTAAAACTGTTTACTGGGGACAAACAAGACAGTTGTCATTTCTATTCCCTGATGAAGACAATATCTGATTGGTACCATGGCAACATGTTGCTTTGAGCATCGAATAGGTATTACTCACACACAATCTCACTTACAAATTTTCTTTATAAGTGTTAGAAGAGGTGTGATCTTCTCTTAGAACTCACTAAATTAAAAAAGGCTGAAGAAAATCTAATTAGTGTTTCCACAAATGCCTTTCTGGGGTCTGATAATATCGGATTACTGTTTCATATTTTTTTCCTGTAGCACCTGGTGCAGGTGCAGCACATAGATGTCCCAGCAAGCACCAAGGAAGTGGAAAACTATGGCAACACCAGGGCATGCAGGCACGGTAAACTCATTGGTTCTGGTATTTATCTTTGACTTGTGATAGTTCAGGCTGTTGCGTTTTCCCCATTCCTTCCTTTTCACCTTCTCATGGCCCGGCAGATCTGCCTCCCAAGCATTTCTACATTTAAACTCATTTCACTCATTCCACTCATTCTTTAAAGTCCAATACTTCTTTCACAAAATTTCCTAGCATTGTTGAATTTGAAATAAATATCTCCTTCTGTGTCTGCAAAACATTTCAAAATGAAATTTACTTTAAATAATTTTGGTAGCTGTTTCACTTTTTAATTTTGGTTTTTAAAATCTGTGCGTTTATTTACTGTCATTTAGTTCAAAAGCCTATGTTAAAATATTTATTTCCTTTTTACATAATTGGGAATGTGTTTTAGATACTTTAAATTTGAATTTTAACTTAGTGTTTCAGCTAACAAAAAATCTGGAAGTACCTGCCTTCATAGAAGCCTACACATGGCAAACTCCTACATTTCAATCCTACCCTGAGAACTTCATACCCTATGAAATTGTCCAAGTGTTTGAATGGATAATACCAGGAATGTTGAGAAAGTTTTGGAGTTCTGGAGTCTTCTTAGTCTCACAGACTTTTTCTACAGCTGTTGGAAAGCTGTGGCAATTTAGGTTCACAATGAAAATGCTGACAAAACCTTAGGCAGGCAGTGTGCTCAGCAGGCTCTGTCCTTCAGCAATCAGCGGCTCATTGTGAGCTTTGAGGAATGAATCTCCATGTGGTTTTATTCCAAGGAACGTTTACATACCAATCGAATCAGTCTCTTATCCCCCCTCCTGCTGACATCTGGCTCCCACAGTATGCAGGGCTCTAGATCTGTTGCATACATACACACTCCATGCATGAGCAATATATTAGGAAAAAAAGGCTTTCTTGAATCATTCAACAGGAAATGATCCCAGTTCTTTATTCCTGCTGAGTCATCAAGGAAACATTAGCTTATGTGTCTAAGGAGTGCTTTAAAACTCAGTCTAACTCCAATCTGCCTAATAAATGCAAAATATACACTGAGTGGCCCGATTATTATGACCACCTGACGTTTGTAGGCAAATTAGCCGTACACTGCATCGAATGGGATATGGAAGCAGAAGGCCTGTTCGAACACCTTTGCTGTCTGCAGTTACCAAGACAAAATGTCTCCAGTTTGCACAGGAACACAAGGATTGGACAGTAGAGCATTGGAAAAAAGTCATGTGGTCCGATGAATCACATTTCCAGTTGCATCATGAAAATGGCAGAGTGAGAATTTCATGGAAACAACATGAAAGCATGCACCCCACATGCATGAGTACAACCCTTCAAGCTGGTGGGGGCAGTGTTATGGTTTGGGGCACATTTTCCTGGCATGATTTGGGCCCATTAATTCATGTGGAACAACGTCTGAATAGCACAACATACCTAAGTATTGTTGCTGATCAAGTTCATCCTATCATGTTGATGGCGTATCCCAATGGAGATGGCTTCTTCCAACAAGACAATGCGCCATGCCACGGCGCTCGTATTGTGCAGGAGTGGTTTCAAGAACCTGAGGGAGACTTTACCTTTCTTAGGTGGCCCCCACAATCACCAGATCTCAATCCAATTGAGCATTTGTGGGACGAAGTTAAAAGAGCCATCAGGCAGCTGGTTCCACAACCATCAAATCTCACAGAACTGGACAGTGCTATTCATCAGGCATGGTGTCAGATTCCTCGCATCACCTTTCAACATCTCATGGAGTCAATGCCAAGAAGAATCGCTGCAGTATGGAAGGCAAAAGGTGGCCCAGCAAAGTACTGATGGGGTGGTCATAATAATCTGGCCACTCAGTGTATTTGTAGAACAAAAGGTACCTTTTAGGATGGCAAAGTTTGTCTATAAAGAACAGGTTTTGTAGTTTCATAGTGAAAACTATTTAAGTGGTTGTGGGAGCTTTGCTCATCCACTCATCCAACCAGAATTGGTCAGAAAGTCCTGATCACGTGACTGTCTGTGGCTTCCTAGAAAAAAAGCTGGTTGAGGAACTAGCATAGTTAGCCATTTCTGAATTTTTTATTAAGTTGACCTCACCTTGTCTCTGCTCAGGGAGCATTTTGATTACTATTCACACTAGTTATTCTTAGTGTTTAGAAATAATAGTCAAAGTATGTTGATATTCAGTCTAAGTAACCTGCTCTGAGTTTGGGATAAAGGTCAGGTGAATGGAAAATAAATGTGGCTTGTTTCCTTGAAGGTGTGAAACTGCTGAAAAACTACTCAAATATGAGGAGCTTGGAGGTTGGCAAAGAAAGAAGCCATGAGAAAGACAAAGGAACAGTGAGTGTCTGGGGACACTCTTCACTGCAGACAGTCCGTTATGTGTGCTTTGTTTTGAACAGGGTTGTACCAAAGTGTCTGTTTCCTGTTTACATCATTGGAAACGTGTTTTAGATTTTTAAAATTTGAATTTTAACTTAGTGTTTTAGCTAACAAAAACTTTTCACCACGTCTCTCCCCTCCATAGCCATGCATGTGCAATTAATCACACTATCTGTTCACTCACACACATGTTCCTATGTCTGAATATGCCTTTGAGCTCACTCACATCTCACAGGAAAGAAGAGCAAGGGAGAGAGAAGGAATAGTGAATGGAAAAATACCAAGATGTATACTTGATTATTGGAGATAATTAAGTGAAACCTAAAAATAGGCCCTTATTTCATATTATGTTCAAAATGATTCAAATTCAAAACTATTCACAGCTGTGCTGAGGGCTGATCTACCATATAGAGTTGATTTCAAGCACTGGAATCAATCATAAGCAAATGAAGCTTCTCTCTGTTCTTCTACTTCTTTTTTTTTTATTATCCTAACTGCAATATTTATTTATGACCTAATATTCATTCTGTATGAAAATTTCCCTAGTTTTCTTCCCACATATCGCGACCCACAGGTTGAGAACTGCTGCTGTAGAGCCTAAGACCATCGGAAAACACAGATATTTACATTACGATTCATTAACAGTAGCAAAATTACAGTTATGAAGTAGCAACGAAAATAATTTTATGGTTGGGGGTCACCACAACATGAGGAACTGTATTAAAGGGCTGCGGCATTAGAAAGGTTGAGAACCACTGGGGTAGAGCAATATGGCCAATACACCATGTCAGTTTTGTAAGTCACTCCTTACAAAGTTGTTAATGGTGATGAGTTTTTAAAACTCAACTCCATTAATGTACTGATCAAGCAGACTGGTGGTTTACTATTTTGCTGATTTATTAATTGATAATCCCATGTATAGAACAATGCAAAACACAGGCTGAAAAGTAAGAAATACAGGAAAATGGATTGTGCTTTTTTTAAAAAGCAAATGTGCAAGGATTTACCCTACTAGAGAGATCTTTCAAGTATGAGGAATATATCTTATTTTGGGCTATAAATAACACAAATTATCCCATTGTTTTGAGGACACTATTATCACCAGGACTGCTGAACAGACTTAGATGTGGACCAAACTTTTTGCTGGTTTTATGTTATGTTTAATTCCCTTTTCCTTACAGTACATGACAAAATGTTAGGCTTCATCGATGACACAGTCCTAAGGCTACCTTTTTCATGAAAACTTATCTGATTTTCCAACATTCCCTGACATCCATCTCTTTCAAAATGCATGGCTTTTCTACTTTATATCATTTTCCATAGAGCTCATTCTGTGTCACCAAAGGGCCTTACCATGGCCAACAATAGAACATAGCACAGTGAGTTATAATAAATATTTTTGGTCTTCTTTCTTTTCCATTAAATTGAATTCTTTAAGAGCAAGAGCTATGCCATTTTTTTTTTTTAATGAATCACAACTAGCATAGGGATTTGTCACATAGCAGGCATCCATTCTTCTTTCATTTAACAACTATCCATTGATTGCCTACTATGTGCCAAGTATGGTGGTTCCATGCTATCAGGAAGGCATGGGTAATAGCCTTTGAGTGCTAGCATCATCACTAGCATCACCTTGTTTGTGTGCCTTTACTACATTTGTCAGCACCTGGGAAGGAGGACAGGCTGTCTTTCTTGCATCCCCACAGGGCTTTGCACTGAATGCGATGGGAGGAATTTAACCTATTTAGAAAGCCAAAAGAAATCACAACTGTCCAGTGGAGAGGCTGCTGTTTCACATTTGTGTGTGTGTGTGTGTGTGTGTGGTTTAGCTCTTTACAGGTTTTCTTTAGTCAGAATTTTGTCCTAAGTTTTGAGGAATTTATTTCTGCTTACCTTATATTTTGACTCAAATCAAAAGTCTCTGATGAAGCTGTTCTTAACATTTTATTTTATCACTAATGATATACTGCTGCTTACTACTAATAGACTACATTTAATCAAGTTTGTAAAGCCAGATACAATTAGGTTACAAGGGAAGGAATTAAGACACTTCTTGGAATTAAGCCCTTCATATTCAAATAAGTACCATTAAGAGTTCATTCCCAAATCTCAAGAGATTTGCCCTAACCTCAGTCCTTGTCACATATATTGCCCTCACTGACCTCCTGTGCATTTAGACCAGAAATGTGAGACACTGTAGGATGTTTCTTAAGAAATGTACTTTAAAATGGGCAGTTTGACATTATGGATCAAAAGCCTTCAAACCTGACGTGTCCCTGAATCTAGTAATTACACTTTTAGGTACTTATTGTTGAAAAGATAATTAAGGATATTTGCAAAGACTTAGTTCTTAATGTGTTTATCATAATATTATTTATTATAGAAAATATAGATGATAACTTATGATTTCAAAACCAGTGACTTAGTTGAAAGAAAAAGGATAATCCATACATTGGTATATTATGGAGTGGTTAGAAATGATGTAGAATTATATATGTTGTTGTGGCATATGCTCATGATGTGCTATCAAAAAAAATTTAATTCTATTTTAACATAATATATTAAAACACGAAATAAGTTTTATAACTGTCAGCAATAAAATACATGTCATCCTTAATTACTCTTCATTGGCAAGATTTTTATTATTCCTGAGTGGCAGGAAGGAGGTGATTTTTATTTTCTCTTTTTGCATACTTGTGTTTTCTATTTTATCTTCAAAAGCAGGTGTAATCAAGAATAAAAGGTTAATATTTAAATTATCTCAAATATGCCGAAGTGTTAAAAATACAATATTTTGGGGAGAACTTTTACCATCTGTGTTATCATGAGCTGCCTTCCTGGTGAGATGGTAGACCTGCGGTTGCATGTGGGTAGTGAAGGTGGGATTGATCAGAGACTCATGTGTCAGGTAGAGTGATGGGCTAGCTGCCCTTTAACGTCCCTTCCAACACGGAGTCTGTGGTTCAGTCAGAACTGCCCCAGAATGAGCTGTAAGGCAAAGGCTGTGTGGCCCCTTCTTGGAGATGGCGAGCTAGATATGCCCTCAGGCCTCCTCTCATTATAGACTATTCCATGTAGAAAACGGAACAGCTCATTTTGGAAGACACCCAGATAAATTAAGTGTTTCTAAATATGTTTTGTCACATTGTTTAGAGTGTCAAATAAAGTTTTTAAAAAGAAGTGAACTTTTTTAGGGCAAATTTTGCAGAGCTTCACACACCATCATGCACACAATAGACAGTCAATAAATGTGCTAATTGACTAATAAAAACAGCAACTGCAAAGAAGGCAGATCTAAAGGGACACTGTCCCACTAATAGACTGGCACTTGGGCCTGCCCTCTCCCTCCCCAGCAGAAATCCAGAGGTGGACTCAGGCACATGCAGAGAGGAGGCAGAGATGGAAGGACTTGGGCCTGAAGATAGCTGGGTTTCTTCTCTAACCCGAGATAAGTAAAGGTAGCTGGGTGTGGCTCTACCTGCTTTACTAGAAAGCTGAGTAACTCTAAATCCAATGATTTAGGTCTTGAAAGTCCTCATCAGGATATGACAAATGAGATGTTTTTCTCACTTCAGGGGTGTCTTAGTTACCCTAGTTAGCTGGGTCAGTGTCTGCCACATGATGGGGACAGCCCCTTTAACTCTGACTTCCTGAGCAGTCTCACGGAATGCAAGGCAAGAATAATTAGAAACTTCTTTCAGCCTTCTCTCCTCTCTCTTACACATTAGTCACACTAAACTGTTGGCAAAAGGGGCAACCCGTGAGTTTTTAGAATACGAAGAAATCAAAATAGAAGTAGGTGGAAGTGTGCTTCCCTGCTCAGCAAAGTCTTCCTGTGGGAAGGCGTCTGTTCATAACTCACTCTACACATGACAGCTAAATACCTTTAGAGTGCAGAATGAGATTTTCCAATGATAGTAAGAAAGGTGGAGATTGGAAATGAACTAGAGCTATCAGGGAAAAGTGGAAACATTTGGGCTGGTAGATTGGCAACCGCTCGCATCTGGTAAGGGTCTGGTTTCTTTTGTGTTATCTAGATGGCTCCTCTACAAGGAAGGGTTGTTTCTGCATGATGGGCATGCACACCTGTCTGTCGGAGCCAGGTGACTGTTATGCAGCCTGGACTGTGGTTTAGACACACTCTTTGTGAAGGTTACATGCTATGCCCTGGTCCTGCACAGCACTCCCCAGGCTGCTCCGTGGAGAACGCTCATGGACTACATGGAGCACGGCACTGCTAGGTTGCTAGGGAAAGCCTCCAAGCATGTCAAACTCACGGCTGGCGGGCCGCATGCCTTGTTTAAATAACGAGGCATGCGGCCCACCAGCCACGAGTTTGACATGCTTGCGTGGACCCTTGTTTGTAAATGAGTCAGTATCTTCTCTGTCAACTATAGGAGGCTGGGTCTACAAAATCAAAACTGAATGTTCAGAGAATACACTCACAAAACTAACAGTGACTTTAGAAACCCTTTAGTGCAGCCTGCTCATTTTACAGATTCTCAGGACTGTGCAAAGGTCAGGTGGGGTACCTGCTCTCTATAGAAGGTGGACACGTATCTTCCTATCTTTGCTTTCACCATTTAGATAAAGTCAAAGGTCCTAGATGGGTCTGAGATGTTGTTTGAAAATAGGACTGACAGGTCTTGGACCTGTTCATGTGTCCTCTGCATGGAGACTAACGGGAGTTCCATTGCCCATCTCTGTTTACCAGGCAGTCTTCTCCCCGCCCCCCATCTCTCTTCTCTCTCTCACTGTCTCTCTCTCTTTCTCCCTCTCTCCCTTGCTTCCACACTCCCCCCTCCTGCCTCTTCTGGTGGGAATATTGGATTTGATTGGAAAACCATAACAAAGTATAAATTGGAAACTCTCTGATCACAGGATGCTATACCAGGTGCTGTATCATCTACTGTGCCATCTTAGCTGTGCATGGACTCTCGGACCTCCTTGAATGTTCTTTATATGTAGAGTTGGATGATCCTAGGGAAAATGCAGCAGTTATGCCTAAGGGACAGTGTGGCATGAAAAAATTGCATTCACATTCAAGGTTCCGCTCTTCCCTGATTGCTGGTCTCAGAACAGGAACCAATCTGTCCTTCCTGGAACAGTACAAACTGAGAAACAATTATACTTGAACAGTTCTCCACGGAACCTGTCAGCCTGCAGCACAAGGAGCTGTCTCTGATTTAATTATTCAATAAGTAAGGAGAGCGGAGAAAAGATTTTCACAGCTAACAGTATTGCAGGGCTACATCACCTTCCATAAGAAGAAAATAATTTTTAAAGAAAAGTTTTTAAATGTCATATCTCTTGTTTGATTTTCTTATTGGGTTTCAAAGAGTGTCCTTCAGCGTGTAGTAGATGGCTAAAGTCGGGTTAAAAAAGCAATTTTCTTTCTATCCTAAAAAATAATTTTAGGCATAGTCATATATGAAAATGGCTTGCAGACCTAGGATCACTCTCTATTTGCTAAATAAGAATATTTTGGAGATTTTAATTCAGAGCTATTTGCAAATTCTCCACAGGTGTCACGCCACTGATTATTCACTACGCAAGCTGTGTTTTTACATATAAATCTCAAGTTCTTTTACCATAAAGATGTATGAAAATATAAGTTAGACTAGGTTCCATCACATCAATTTTTCTTTTTCTAGAGGGGAAAAGCTCTGTTCTTATCATTCATATCAATTTAATTTATAAGCTGGTTCCTCTGTCATCTATCAGAGGAGGATTATTGAATTTAGAAGCTCTTTCTGAAGACAGGTTTCTCTGCGCAATGGAAAAGACTTTCTATAGCATTGCCTGAGGTTATTTGCAGGGGGTGTGTAGATGTTATTGTTCACTGTCAGGTATTTCCACTCTTTGGTTTTTTAATACAACTTTCTGCCCACCTTCCTTGTTAAAAAATGGCAGCCGTAAGATTAGCCTAGCGAGCTTATTCTTCATCGTGTGCTTCATTACTTGCATTGATCCTAGTGATCTTTGTAGCAACCTGTCTGATCACCACGGGAGTGATATGGAACATAATTTCCCTAGGACTTTCTGGTTTTGACATCAAGGCTTGCCTTGGCCAAGGATGAGGTCTAGTTCCCAAAGTCTGTAGCAAACCTGATGCAAATGTGAGCTTAGCAGGTTAAGTTGAGAATATGTGGTGTCAGGAAAGAGCCACAACTCTAAGCAACATACATTTTAATCCCTATGTTTTGGGTTAATAGTCTGATAAAAACTAAAGATGATCTTTTTCCTATTTTTTTTTTTTGGTATAAAATTTTACATAAAACTCTCAAAATGAAAGATGATCTCATTTTCTTAGACCCCCTCTCGCCTTTCCTCCTCTATCTCCATCCTCTTCAGGATAAAAACTTCTCCGTAATTTTCTAAATCATTGAGACAATTAGCAGAGGCACTCAGTAACCGTGGGCCACAGGAAGGTGGTTAGCGACCCTCCACCTTTGTCCTTGGGTTTTCCTTTTCAGAGTGTTCATTGTGTAACTATACGGAGGAGGGGCCCAGTTGTTCTGGAGATGAGTATTGGGTTCTTGGACAGAGATTTTGTTCGAGGTTGCCTTTCAAGGTGTATGCTCATTTACAGACCATTTTCTAATGCATGCTGGCCCTATGGGTTTCTTGGGCATTTACTGATGCAAAGATGGAAAGAATGGTCATCTAGTTTAGCTTGTGACCTTTACATTTGAGAAACTGGGGCCCAGAGAGGTTAAGTGACTTGCACAAGATCTCACAGCAAGAAATGAGAAAACCAAAGCCAGAACCACCTTGTGCAGCTTGCACTGCGAAACGTAGTCACTCACAGCTAGCTGATAATAAGCCTTGCCTTCTCCCACATTTTCTCTTCTATTTCTGTTCAAACACTCCACTTTCTCTTTCTTCCAATTTGCTTTCTGACATTTCAGAATCACACCCCATGGATCTTTTTAGAGTTTTCTTCAAACATCTTAGACCAAAGCTACTTCAGTGTGGAGCCAGGCTTGAACCAGGAATTCATAAGTAAATGGGTCACTGGCTACAGCACACCCCCATCTTCCTTTACCTATAATATGCCTCTCCCAGTCCCCACTTAAAGCACTCAGCCTAAGCTAATGTGCTTCTTGTTATGAAAATTTAGAAAGATATTCTAGAGATTCTCCAGGCCAACCCGATCAAGTCTCCAGTTAGAGCATGGCCCAGACATGTGTGTGCAGAGAGGAAGTCTCAGCAAGGCACTGCTGAAATGGAAACAAAACGAGCATAGTGCATGACTGTTTAATAACATCTATTTAGTTACAGGATTATCACATTGCCAGGAAACTCTTTCTATAGAAAATGGCTACCTATCCATCACCCATCTACTTATTTATTCACCTGTCTACCAACAGTTTGTCTAATCTTTCTGCTTCTAGAGAAGATCTGAGCAGCAGGCCCTCAGAAACATCAGAGCAAATCTGTCATAAATGGGAGAGTACTACTCATGAGATTATCAAACAACACAGCAAAACATGAAAATACTAATCTGCTAATAATATTCATTTGATAAAACTCAGTAGTATATAAACAATATATTATTAAAGATTGACATTTTTCCCCAGGTGTCCTATTTAAAATACTAAGCTAATCCTTACCATTTTCTTTTAATCTCTGGTTCTTAAAGTCAAAAGAAAATGGTAGAGATTACCCTAATATTCATATATATAAATAGATGATATTAGAGAGACAGAAAGAGCTATGACTCTTATTCAGCTTGTAAAAAAATATTACTCTAGCATACAAACCAGAAATCCTTAGTTGACTAAAGTATTTTCATAGTGGCTAAGTGCAAAATCATAAAATTCATTTTTCCTACACAGAGGGCAACTTGAAGGCCAAAACAAACGTCTTTCTATAAATCAGAGCTGACAAGTGATGGCCAAGAACAAAATATGCATCATTCACAAATTCAGTGCCAAACAGCAGGCATATAGCGGGAAGCACCATGGCCTGTATCAACAAAGAGTATTAGAACAGTTCCTTGGATGTGACAAAAGTAGCCAGTCAGTCTTTCCCCAAATTTAGAAACCAAATTGCAAGCCCTTACCTTGGAGGGCCTGTAAGCTATGAGTCTGTACGATAATGCAGAGCTGCAGGACCAGCTGTGGAGCACTTTCCAGAAAGGTGGCTAGCAAATGCAGCATACTCACATCTGCATACTCATACACCATTTTCCAGTAAAACCTCCATCTGTCATTCTCCCCACTCTGTCGGCTTCGAATACCTAAGTATATTGTGTGGAAATATCTAGAAAGAAAACATGGAGAATAAGAAAGAGATGAGTGATAATTTATCATTCAAACACCAAGGCTATATTTTTTTTTATGCAAGCCACCATATGCCAGCACACACAAGAAACAATTACTCTAGTGGCTTATTTTCAGGCCCAACATTAACTGTTTGAGTTCCCTTATTCTTAAATGTTCACTCTGAGAAGTCACTGCAATTTTAGTCTTCACTAAAAGCATTCCATTGAATTGCAATATGAAGAGTGAGGTGAAATGTGTTAGAAACTTGGGTGTAGAAGAGATTAATCAATAAAGAAAATAAAAATAAATTGAAAAAAGAGAGATTTGCTATTTTGAAAATCTACACATACACACACTGGGGTCAGTTTCTCTATGTGCTCAGCAGCGTTCAGAAGATGGATTTCTCCTGGGGCACAACACAAGTCTAAGGACTAGAATGTATGGGCTTGTAAATACTCCTTATGCCTTTTAAAAACTTATCATTAAAAATTTCAAGCATATGCCAAAGGAGAAAAAGCATAGTGTATTGAATCCACTATACCCTTCATCTAGATTAAGTAATTACCAATACATTCCCAATCTTTTTTTCCTTTGTATTTTTACTCCCTGCCACCAGATTATTTTGGAACAACTCCCAGACATCATGTTATTTCATCTGTAAGTATTTTATTAAGATGATTTACAAACAAAAATTCAATACCATTATTATACTTACAATATAAGGACAGTTTTGATATTATTAAATACTCAGTGTTCATTTTTTCCTGATTATATTTCTTTTTACAGTTTGTTTGAAATACAATCCAAACAAGGCCCACACATGATGAGTATTTGATATGTATCTTAAGTCTTTTCTACATCATGAATTCCCCTTCCGTTTTCTTTTCATTTCTTGCAGATTTTTTATTGTCTTGATTTCGATGATTGTATTTGTGTGGAGTGATTAACGTTTCTGTTCTTTGTATTTTCTTCATGTGGGTAGTATTAGAATTTTGATCAGATTCAAGTTTGGTCATTTTTAGCCGGTAATGTTGAGGACTTCCTTGAGGGATACTTTCTTGAGGAGGCACTAATGTTCTCTTTTATGGTGTCATCATCCGCAAATGATCATATCCTCAGCCCACTCACTCTTTAGGGATTGAAAATACTGATATTCTGAATCTGCCACCCTTCTTTTTTATTGGCTAGACTACTTCTGCAGCCCTTATGTCAATATCTTCACAGTATGTTTGGTTGTCTGAAGCTTATTCTCTAGTAGATCTTTTAAAAAGGTGCTCAGGGACACTGTTCTCTGACTTATGACATGTTTATAACAGCACATAGTTATCAATCTTGCCTTGGGTGAAGATAAGTTTTCTTTTGCTATGTAGACCCTAAAGTCTCACAACTTCACTTGGACATTGGTGCTCATTTCTAGGATATGTGAAAGAACTGAACCTACCCAACACAAAGGCTCTTGGATGCCAAGAGAGAAGAGTAATAGTGGGGATACAGCAAGGAAGTGAGAGACCAGAAAAGCCTGGGCAACTTTTTCACTGGAGGGTCTGGTTGGATAGTTGTAAAGTCCATGCATATGCCGTGCAAGATCCAAGATCTGCAATTTATTTATTTGCGCATGTTAAATCTGTTACTTTACTGCATAAAGTGTTGTTGTAGGAAAGTCTGATAAAAATCTTATATTCCTTCTTTTATAAGCTACTTGTTCTTTTTGCTTGGATATCCAAAAAAAATATTTTGTTTCTTTTTAAGACCTATGATTTTATTAGAATATATCTTGATATTGGCTGTTCTACATCCAGTTTCCCAAAATGTGGTATGCCTCTTCATTTTGTAGATTCAAGTTTCAATATGCAGTTTCAAGTGGTTTTGAACTATAGTGTTTAGTATTTCTTCTCAAATCCATTGCTTTGTTTCTTCTTTGGGGTGTCCTATTTATTTATGTTCTATCTTCTGTATGTCCTATATTTATTAGTGTCTCTGAATATTTTTAATCTCAAATTGATTTTCATATAAAAATTTTTCCCCCTTTCCATCTTTTATGAATCTTCAAATTATGGTGTTTGAATAGTGTCAAAATTAAAGTTGAATTTTCATTTCTGACCTAATTGTTTTTAAAAATGTGAATTCTATATTGAGTTATATCATTTTCTTAAATGTTAGCTTTTCTATTCATTTCTTTTTTAAAAAATCCTCAACTGAGGATATGTTTATTATTGATTATTAGAGAGAAAGGAAGAGAGAGAGAGAGAGAGAGAGAGAGAGAAAGCATTGATCAGCTACCTTCCATATGCACCCCCACTGGAGATCAAACCTGGCTGGGCTCTACTCATTTCTTTTCTGACTTTTTCTAATCATGATTTATATTGTTCTTTCATGGCTTTTATAATTTTCTTAAATTCTTCCAGGTCATTTGGAAATATTTGTTTTTATCTGTTTTCTACATGTGTTTTTCTGGTATACTTTCATTATCTGTAGAAAAATCACTATTTTTCTTATTCCCTTTTACTCATAATAATTTTGAAATTTTTCTCATTGACAAGTTTTAAAAATTAGTTAATTTAATTTTCATGTACTTTCAGGAGGGGTTAAGTGGGCTAGGATAGCTTTATTGGTGCCAGAACCTCAGAGGCCTTCCTCCCTTGTTCTCGTGAAGTGATAAAAACATCCCTTGTTAACTTCTGAGATCAGCTGCCTCTGTTCCCCTTCCCCTTCCCCTTCCTTCTTTCAGTGCTTGTGGTTGTCCCTGTCTTGCTCAATTTGAAATCTATTCCTGCAGATTCTCCTTAGTGTGGAGGCTTGTGGAAGGCTCTTCAGTTTGTTAGGGATGACTCAGCTTTAATAGCATAAACCCTTATTGCCTTACAGTCCCCTTTGGCTCACTCTTGCATTGAATCATTGAGAACACCCTTCTAGTCTCTATTGCTCCTCTAATTCGGCCCAATGCACTTTCCAGTGCCTGTTGGGGATTTGGAGGTTCTCCTCGTCTCAAGGCCTTCCCTCTGCCTCTGCCTGCGTAGTTGCTGATATAACGAGGCTCTTATAAGCTGTCACTAATTTGTTCCTGTGCAATTATGGGGGATCTCAGCACTATATATACTAGAGGCCCAGTGCACGAAAATTTGTGCACTGGGGGGCAGTCCCTCAGCCTGTCCTGCACCCTCTCACAGTCCGGGAGTCCTCAGGGGATGTCCTACTGACGACCCATGGGGAGCGGGACTAAGCCGCAGTCTGGCTTCCCTCTGTGTGAGGCGACCAGGCTGGCCTATCAGGGGACAGCGCTGCCCCCATCACCCCACCACTGCCACCACCCGGCCTCCCTCTGTGGGAGGCGACTGGACGGGCTGATTAGGGGACAGTGCCAGCTCCCCCCATCACCCCTCCACCACCACTGGTCGCCGATCACTGTTCCCTCCCTCTGCCTGCTGGCACGCGCTTTGGCTGGCTTGGCACTGCCTGCTTGCCGCCCCCGCCCCCCGCTGACTGGTTGTTCCGCCGTTTGGTCGATTTGTATATTACACTTTTATTATATAGGATTGTCCATGATTCTTCAGTTTTGCTCTGATTATTTTAATGGGATACTTTTGGTAGATTCGAAAACTGCTGCCATTGCCACTATATTTACAGAACAGTAGCATTTTAAAACACAAAACTGATTTAATCATCCTTCTGAGTCTTTGATTTCTCTCTATTAGTAGTTATAAGATGAAGTGTGCTACAGTGCAATTTACAGGAACGTCCATGAAAAAAACCCATGTTCCTGTACCATCCCACAGCTATAGCTTATTGACCAGCCCAGAGCAAGCTGCTGGTGTTACCTTACTTATAATTGTGCTTTTTCACAAGCTCGTTCTTTTCTTAGAATAGCCTAGGAATATCCTTTCCTGCTTCTCTGACTGGCAAACTTGTTTTTGAACTGACAGTATTTGTTCAATCATTACCAATAATCATTCACTCTTCCACGCATTTACCTCTCTACCTGTGTCTATTAGTTTCCTAGGGCTGCTTTAACAAAGTACCACAAACTGGTAGCTTAAACAACAGCAATTCATTGTCCACCAATTCTGGAGGCTAGATGTCTGAGATCAAGGGTTGGCAGGGTTGCTTTCTTCTGAAAGCTGTGAAGGAGACTCTATTAGTGCCTCTCTCCTGGCTTCTGGTTTGCTGGCAAACTTGCCATTACTTAGATTGTAGATACACCACCTTAATCTCAGCTTTTATCTTCATGTGGTGTTTTCTCTCTCTTTCTCTCTCTCTCTGTGTCAGTTTGTGTCCAAATTTCTCCTTTCTATAAACACAGTGATATTGGATTAAGACCCACCCTAACATCTCATTTTAACTTGATCATCTGCAAAGACCCTATTCTGTTCCCAAGTAAGATCCCATTCACAGGCACAGAACATTAAGACTTCAACATCTTTTAGGGGAACACAATTCAATTGATAATACTCTTCTATCAATGTTCGATCTTGTTAACTCTATGACTTCTCCTCCTGTTTGGTGACTTCCAAATCTGTACCTCCCACTCCAACCCTCACCAGAGATCTGAAACTGTATGTCCATCTGCTTACACATATGTCCATCTGCTTTCCAGATTTCCCACAGGTATATGAAAACAAACATATTCAAAACACCTTATTGCCTCTAAATTTGTCCCATCTCCTATACTGATAATCCATACCACCATTCATCCAGTCATTTAAGCTAGAAGCTTAGGGGCCATGCTAGGATCTTATCCCTTTCTTAGCCCTTACATTTGATAAAGGACTATGTTCTGAAATTTTCATCTCCTTAATATGTTTTCTCCTCTTTCTAAAGTCTCAGGATGATTTGGGAGGCATTATAGTATTTAAAGCCACAAGACAAGATGAGATCACCCTTTCAGTGAAATTGTGCCAACTTAATAGGCTTGGCATGTCATCTCACTGGGCATGGGTGTGATGCCCATAAAGAGAGGGGTTTTCCTTTAAAAGGCACCATACCTAAATATATGAGGTGACTCCAGGGGCAGGGAATCCAACTTCTCTTGGGGAAGTGTGAATTCTTAGGAAGTCTGTCCCTTCCCAAGGCCTGGAGTGGGGAAGGAAGACTACCTAAGGGGGCCCAGCGTTGGCTGCCTAAGGTGCCAGGGTTATTTCAAACTCCTAAGAAAAAGTTGAACCATCTTTTTCTCAGTGGCTATGCTGGCAAAAGCCACTTACATTCAGAAACTTCTTACTTGTAAAGTAGTCAGAAATGGCTGGGCTGCCCCTTAACTTGAAAGGAAGGAGAGTAAACACAGAGAATCTAAGGCACCTTCAGGGCGAGTGTGAGCCCGTGGCCCCTTGTCATACACGCTCTGGTACATGCTAAGGGTTTTCTCTCATATGCAGGGCAGCAAGGCTGAGGAGCTAATGTCCTGGGTCTGTCCTCTGCCAGTAACAAGGGGGAGTAGGAGGATAAATATCCTAGCTGCCTCAGATGAAATAATTCTGAAATGTGCTCTCTACTCCCTGTCAGGCTGGAGTCCCAGTTGCCCATGGTGGTAACCATATGCTCTTTGACTGCCTTACCTGCCCTGTCCCACGTCCCTGTCACTACCAGTGCTTCCTAGAATTGCCTTCAAGTAAACCACTTACACTCAAACCCTCCCCCTAGTTACATCACAGGTTCACAGCAGCACCCCAATGATGCGCTTTGTTCCTCTGGTCATTAAAGCCTCCGAAAATATCACTGGCATCATCTCAGTTTCATGCTCATAACCCCAAAATGGCTCCCAATTTTTCTATTGTATTTTGATTGCTCTGCTCAGCTCGAGAGCAACTGCCAAAGCAACTTCAAATTGCTTCATGTGCTTTTTAATCTTGACTCTCATTTATGTATATAAAAGCCTAAGCGACTTTTCAACTGGTAGCAATGATGTGCATTGACCAACAGGGGGAAGACACTCAGTGCACAGGCATAGAAACATGGAACAGACTGATGAATCTCAGAGGGAAGCGGGGAGGGGCAGAGGAAGGGGGAGAAGAGATTAACCAAAGATCTTATATGCATACTAGAGGCCTGGTGCATGGATTCATGCACCAGTGGGGTCCCTAGGCCTGGCCTGTGGAGATTGGGCCAAAACTGGCAGTCTGACATCCCCCAAGGGATCCTGGATTGCGAGAGGGTGCAGGCCAGGCTGAGGGACCCCACCGGTGCACGAATCTGTGCACCAGGTCTCTAGTTAAATTATAATAAGCCCGTCAAGGTAGTTTTTCTGTGGTACATATTTTCTTCCCTGCTTTGTGCCTATCTAACTCATCAGTCTAAATTTTGATTCATTAATCTATACTTAGAGTTGTCCATGTCATATATATGAGTTTGAACCTCATCATTCATATATATAGTCAAGAACTAACATCCTTACCATGAACACACCATATGCCAGACAGGCTCAGCTGAAAATGCATCTTTGTTGGCTGACAATTGACAATTATGAATGTAATTAAATATCAAAAATTCTAATACTTTGCTTGTTTTCAGTTGATCATTCTGCTACACAGATCTCTCTCTGGTGCCATAACACATTTTATTATCAATGAGTGCCTCTGAGCCAATTTTCTTTAAAATCACAAAATAAATCAAGAGAGAATCGGGCATGTACACTCATTCTTTCAGGATATAATTTGAGCTGTACTGGTAATTTATGAACTAAAATTATATGCTGTGTTTTAGACTCAATTCAGTAACATCAATGGTCAGTGTGACTTGATTTTGTGTGTTTTTAAAATTTATCTTTATTGTTGAATGAATTACAGATGTTCCCTTTTTCCTGCCATTAACCCCCCTACCCCACCCTGCTCCCACATGCCCCCTACCCCTGGCCTTCATTGCACTATGTCATAAAGGATAATCTAACCGATTTCCTGCTTTATTTAGAGGATGGATTTGAAGAAAAATAATACTAGTAAAAATCTAACATGCTTTTATAGGCTTTTCCCAAACTTCTTTTGTGGTTTATGGAAATGTGTTCATGATGATGTATTAAATATTAAAAGCAATGTAAGATTTAATTGAAATTTATAGGGCAGCTTTTCTTAATATGGTTTATTGCATAATTTTTAGCATGTTTCATAAATAACAGAAGACAATCTACATCCTTCTGTGGTTTTACGATTGCCCAGAATTAAAAGTACCCTTGCTGACATTTAAAAAAAAAGTGCTATCCCACCCAGACTCAAACTTCCGACCTGGTTTTGAATGGTAGCTGAGGGGCAGTCCATGGAACTAACCCGAGGAAGGTATGCCAGTGTATGTGAGCAGTTTCAAGGTTGGCTTCTGCCATTCAGTCCCGTGGAATGAATGCACATGATCAGGTAAAGGGAATTAATAACAACTTTCTACCTAAAATATACTGGTACTGGATAAAATGCTTTATATACTTTTTTTTTGGTCTTCCAAGACACTTTATAAAGGTAGTGTTATTCACAGTCTTGAACCTATGAAGAATCTTTGCCATAAGAGTCTTTGGTCAATTAAGAAGCTCACAGCTAGTGAGCAGTTGAGCTGATCATAGACACCATGTTTGTCAGCCTCCAAAATCCATGTTATCTAGACATAGCCATTTCCACTTTCTAGCATCCTAAGTCATTAAACAACCTCAGTTTTCCAGTCCAGGAAAAAATGTCAACTACCCATGACTGAATTGCCACTGGTCTTATATTAAAATACTATTTGGGTTAGAACTAACTAGGTCCCTTAATATGGACTTGAACCTGATAATATACTGTGTAGTTCAGAGTAGCCTTTGAAGTGTGAGTTTCTAGAAGGCAAGGCTGGGATTCCTAACACCAAGCAGTCTGCTTGTCAATAGATGCATGAGACAGTTGAATTTATTTATTGATGAACTTCACACACAAACAAGCATGATCTTTCTTGAGCATTTGTAAAATTGTCTCTATAAATCCAAAATATCAAAAATCATGTCCTAAGGCTTGATATGATTGAGAAATGATCCTGCTTGACTCACCTCACTTCATTGTGTCCTGTCTCCCAGCCTCCAGTCCAACTTCACTCTAGCCCTTCCTGAGTCCATTGGCTTTGCACAAGGGGAACCAAATAGCACTTTACTGAAGCTGCAGTTTATCCTCCTAATCACTGTCCCTGAACTATTTACCCATAGGATCACCCTTGACCAAGGAGGATCAGAGAGTCATTGAATTAAAGTTCTCTTTTTCTCTTTTCTAGGCTTGCCAGCTCCAGTTGTTCACAATGGTGACCAGATTGACAGAGCACCCTGGGCTGGCAGGCCTTCCATTTTGCCTCCCATTCCTGCTCCCTGGGATCACCTCCCCGAATAAACCATGTACATACTCCCTCTTGTATCAGCCTCTGGTTTTTGGTAGATTCAGGCTAAGATGTTTACCATAAGTGAATCTAAAGCTTGGTTTTTCTCATCAAAAATTGTGTGGGAGGAGGGACTAGGTAAGTGACAGTTGCCCAGATTAAAGACGCATTTTTAAAAATAAAATTTAGAAGAGCAATTTTAAAAAAATAGATTCTTTTTTATTTTTATGAGCAGCTCTCTCTCAAATCCATCTGACTTTCCATTTTCACCATGCCTGACAGAATTCTTACATTTTTTAAACTTATTGCTCAATTAATTTTGTCATACAGGGCATGCCAAACCACCTGTTTCTGTAATCAGTTCATGTTTTCCAGCAGCTCAGGCAAGAGACAATACAGAAGACATGCTGTTCATAGCAAAGGGAAGACACTTCATGTTGAATGTGGCAGCAGGGTGATCATTACGTGTTTGACTTTCTTATAACACCATGAGGAAAATACCCTGCCTTTCTTGTCAAGAATATAAAAAACTACTTATCCTGTTCTCAGAAGAACCACAGGGTTCAGAGCTGAGAAAAGCTACTAAAGAGTCTCCCTTTAGAAAATCTTCATCCAAGGTATTTCAATAATGCTTTCAGATTATGTGACTTTTTTAGAGCCATCTCCTTCATATCTACCTGTTTATTAAAATACCCATTTATTTTACCAGTGTCCCTTCCACCACCTAAAAATTCTCTCTCTCCTCCCTATAAGGACAGAAATAAGCTAGAAGCTTAGGGGCCGTGGCATGTCATCTCACGGGGCATGGGTGTGATGCCCATCAAGAGAGGGTACAGATTTGGAAGTCACCAAACAGGAGGAGAAGTCATAGGGTTAACAAGATCGAACATTGATAGAAGAGTATAAGGGGATGGTTCTTTGCTGTGGCCTTCCACAATTTATGAGAAGCACCTGGTAATTAAACCCCAAGATTTTTAGCTCCTCTCATTCAAACAGCCCCTCTGTTCAAACTGCAAGATAAGCTACTCTCAAGACTACACTCTTGCATCCTCCTCCTCCCTGCAGTTTTAATGACTCTGGGAAAGTCCTCCCCAAAGAGTTTCTAGTTAGTAGAAAGTGCCTTTCCTCCTCCCTTCGAAATCCAAACCTCCCCCTTTCGAACTCTTTATAACTTTTGTTCTAAGCATGTTTTATAGGCTTGGGAAAAATACTGATAAGACACCTCCCTAAGACATTTGCCGAACTCCTGGAAGGCAAACAAACTATAACTTTTCAGGACAACTCTCAGTATCTGCTCAACGTCAGCCCCAAATCCTCCTCCCTCCTTGTCACCTAGCAATAGCAGCCATTACTCTTTAAAAGTGGAAGCTGCTTGCTGCTTTTTGTTCCCAGCCCTGTATTGATTAGCAATGCACTGGCCCTTTCCTCTCTTGAAAAGTAAAAATAAACTTCCTCTCTGAATCTTTTCTTTTAGTTGTGAATTCTTTCACAGCCTGCATCACCAGCCAAACCCTAATAATCCCCTCCCCCTTTTCCTCTCTGCTTTCTACTAGCTTCTGTCTTTTCTCCACATTAATAGTTAATATGCTATGCCTGCCCAGATGTTTTCACTCTTCCCTGGCATAAACTGGCAATGAAGTGTAAGAAAGTATGACCTGGTGAATTTCTGAACAGCTTTCATTACACATTTTTTTAAAATATATTTTTATTGATTTCAGAGAGGAAGGGAGAGGGAGAGAGAGATAGAAACATCAATGATGAGAGAGAATCGTTGATTAGCTGCCTCCTGCACGCCCCCCACTGGGGATCAAGCCCACAACCTGGGCATATGCCCTGACCAGGAATCGAACCAGTGACCTCATGGTTCCTGGGTCAACGCTCCACCGCTAAGCCACACCCAGCTGGGCTCATTACACATTTAAGGACGGTAATTACTAGTTGAGAAAAATGGCCTTGACTCACAAAATATTATAAAGGAATATTACATTACATGCAAACCCTCTTATGGTGAAAAAAGAGCATGAGGCAAGTGTAAGGACCAGTGAAACAAAAAAACAAACAAACCAGTATTTGATGAATGGGATAGTCTAATTCAAGAGTGAGTCCAGCTTGGTTCCAGAAACCACATGCTGACATTCCTGTGAACTAAAATTTCTTTTCTGTTAAAAGACAAATCTGGGTGATTAAGAGACACTAAGGGCCATCTCAGTGATGATACCATATTGGCTCCACATTTGCTATTTCCCACTGAATTCATGAGTAGATGGGCAGTCACATCCACAGAGTTTGACATGATGTAACTAACTGCATCACAGAGAGATACATCAGACCTCAATATAAAGTATGTATTTACAAAATGTCAACATTTCCATCCCCAAACACTTGCAAATTTAGGATTATTAGCTTTATGGAGTTCAACTATGAAATAGATATGTTCAGTAGTTGTTTTTGTTTAATAATAGAATGAATGAGTGTTCATTGTGAACCTAATATACAGGGTGCGGCAAAAGTAGGTTTACAGTTGTGAGTACATGAAACCCCCTGTATACACATCACTATGCTAGTCGCTGAGAGATCCAGAAAAGACTAATAATTCATTCTTGAGCTCATAGTGTTTATAATCTAGTAACAAAGGTTTTCTTGGTAGTGTACCCCCAAGAAAATTACAAATCAAGGGTTTAAATATACTCCGAAATATCTCTCTCCTTCTCCTTCTAGTCCCCTCATTCCTTTCTTCCCATAGATAATCATTAAAATGTACTTAATATACATTCTTTTAATGGGAACTTGTTCTTAAAAAAATTTCCATTTAGAAATAATTTTAGACTCATATAGAAACTGGAGAAATAGAATGCTTCCCTCAATGATAACATCTTATTTAACCATCGGACAGTTATCAAACTAGGACATTGACACTGGTGTAATACTATTAACTAACAGCAGACCTTATTTACTCTTTCACCAGTTTTTTTTCTCTCTCTTAGTGTGTGCATGTTTAGTTATTTTTTTTATCATATGTGTAGATTTATCTAACTATCAAATTTCATAGCATGCATAGATTCATCTAACTGGAACCATAATCAGGATACAGATCACCTCCAAAAAAGTTCTTTGTGCTAACCATTTATAATTATACCCAACACCAACCCTAACCCTGGCAACCTCTGATCTATTCTCCATCATTATACTTTTGACATTTTGAGGATGTAATATTAGAGAGAGTAATGCAGTGTTTAATATTTTGAGATTAGATGTTTTTTTCTTTCAGCATAACACCCTTGAGGCCCATCTAAGTTATGGCATATATAAATCATTCATTTCTTTTCATTACTGAGTATTACAATTTGTTTATCCATTTACTCTTTAAAGGGAATTTGGGTTTTCTTTAGGTTTTGGTGATTATGAATATAACTCCTATCAATAATCAAATTTAGCATTTTGTGTGAATGTAAGTTTTCTTTCTCTAGAATAAATAGGCCACATGGTAAATGTATGTATAACATTCTGAGACACTGTCATTTATTCTGTTGGCATGCATCAGCTTACTAAATGGCATTGTGTTAAAAATATTTTACTTTATTTTTCACCCAGTGCCATGTTTTTATGATCCACAGATACTGCTATGTATATCTAGTTCATATAAAGATTATTTCTTTAAACTGGCGCATAGTATTGCAAGGAAGCTCTTTACTTCAAAGAATCCTATATTTAGTCATTTTATAAAGCAAAAAATTTCTTTAAAAAATGTATATACCCCATACATAATTTGTTTAGTGAATTTAGATTTCTACTTTTTGGGGTTTCTTAATATAATGTGTATATTTATTGCTTCTGGGTTTGTTTCATGGCTTTACATAGAGATGAAAACATTATTAGGTGCTAACAGCAGCTGTCTAAGATAAGACCCAGGTCATGCATGCAGTAAAGTCTCCATGTTGTCTAAGAACTTTTCAAAGTTCACAGCAGCCGAGCTCATTACCCATGCATGGGGCAGCTCCATAGGCCCAGGCTTTCTGTAGGTTGTTATCAAACTCAAAACATCTGACCTTGGCATTTATTGATCCCAGTCCATGGCTGAATAACCCAGAAACAGCATGAAGTAATTCAGGAGCAGTATCATCATTAGCAAAAGGGCCTGGAAAAATTAGCAACAGGCCTTAAGTACATGATTTTCACACAAGACTAGAGGGCACATATCAAGTCCTTCAGACACACAAAGTTTTTTTTTTTCGTTTTCTTTGTTTCTTTGTTTCTTTCTTTTTTTTTTTTTTTTGGTGAAGCTTTCTTATATAGAAAAGGATAACTCCAGGAAAAGCCCGCAGGTTATCTATATATTTATACCTATATCCATCAACATTTCAGGCCACCAGGCCATCTGTTGCTTTATTAAAAACTAGAGGGCCGGTGCAGAGATTCGTGCACATGGAAAGGAAATTAATTACAAGGTAGCCAGTGGGGCAGGACTGGGCGAGATGGGCGGACATGCCCTGGAGCCAACCTCTCATGGTCCTTCTCCAACTGGCCGCACCTAGGACGGTGCCGTGGCTCGAAGGGCGTCTGCGGAATGAGTGGGTTCCCTCTGGCAGGTGGGGTCCCTCAACCTGGTACGCAGGGATCGGGCCCAAACCAGCTCTTCGATATCCCCTGAGGGGTCCCGGAGAGCGAGAGGGCACTCTGCAAAGGTGCTGTCACTGGGCAGGTCCTGCATTGAGCATCTGCACCCTGGTGGTCAGTGTGTGTCATAGCTACCGGTTGGATGGTCAGAAGGTTGCTTAGGCTTTTAGATAGATAGATAGATAGATAGATAGATAGATAGATAGATGATAGATAGATAGATAGATAGATAGATAGATAGACAGACACCTAAAACTTCTGGAAGTCACAGGTATAGGAGCCTGGTATTTTTGGTGACTCCAGAGAGTTGATATTGGAGAAAGGGGCTTAGGAATATTGATTAGATCAAGTTTAAGTGTGCATAAGAATCACCTGGAAAAACACGTAAAACACAAAGTGCTGAGACCTTCCCTCAGGGTTCTGATATATCAGAGACAGAGAAGAAGTAGTTTCTGAAGCTGCTGGATGATGTTGAGCACCTTTCCTGTAGATGGAGTGGGACCAGGACCCAGCCCTAAGATCACAATTATGCCTGATTAATATGTACGCCTGTGCCAGTCCTTCTGATTTAATTTGTATCCTCCAGACTCACAGAGGACCTCCATAAATGTATTTGTGAAATAACTGACCCCATATTTTCTTTCTGGCAGCAGCCACTTTTGTTCCCCTACACAGTTACTTCATAGCAATTACCAAACACTTGAGCTTCAACATTCCAGGCCATTTGCTCCTCTCAGCCAGCCATCTATTCTCAAGTAATGCTCTCTGTGCTCATATATTCAGGTTAAAAAGATTTTATTCTTTTCTGTTTCTTTCTTTTTTAAAATTGTACAATGACTGATGTCAGCAAGACGGCCAACTAAGAGGCCCCAGGTGCTTGCTCCCTAAGGGAGCCATTAAATAAACAAGGGAGACTGGCTAAAATAACTTGAGAAGACCTCTGGAAATCAATCAAAGATCTATGACAACCAAGTGAACCCACAATCAAGAAAAAGCCATATTAAAAACGGTAGGAGATTTCACGCAATTTTATTCACCCTTTTCTTACCCCTCTCCAGCACTATGCAGCATGATTTGGGGCAGTGGTCGGCAAACTCATTAGTCAACAGAGCCAAACATCAATAGTACAACGATTGAAATTTCTTTTGAGAGCCAAATTTTTTAAACTTAAACTTCTTCTAACGCCACTTCTTCAACATAGACTCGCCCAGGCCATGGTATTTTGTGGAAGAGCCACACTCAAGGGGCCAAAGAGCTGCATGTGGCTCGCAAGCCACAGTTTGCCGACCACTGGTTTGGGGGAAGCAGCATCCTGGTCACCAGGGTCCTTCCACAAACCAGAGAGAACAGAGCACACAAAATTTGCAATGCTTTAACCTGTTTGGGTGCAGCTGAGGGACTGGTCTGTGTCACTTAACAAGGAACACAGAAAGCTAATAGCAGCACAGCTTAGATTTCAGGCTAGCAGAAGCCATGGATGACAGTGGTCATGCCTCAAGGAAACTACAGACCCACAGATGCCTGCAGCAAGAAATTATTGTTTGAGGAATGCAATAAAACATCTAAGTCCTTTAGAAGAAGCAGGGGTGAGACTCCTAGGGAAATTAAGACATTTAAGCCCTGCCGGCATGGCTCAGAGATTGAACATTGACCTATGAACCAGGAGGTCACGGTTCGATCTCCGGTCAGGGCACATGCCCAGGTTGCTGGCTCAATCCCCAGTGTAGGGCAGGTTGCAGCTGATCAACGATTCTCTCTCATCATTGATGTTTCTAACTCTCTCTCCTTCTCCCTTCCTCTCTGAAATCAATAAAAATATATTTCTAAAAAGTTAAGACATTTAAAAGCAGTCATGTAAAGAGGAGAATTATAAAAAAGCATATACACACACAAACCCAGGGAAGATGCATACTGAGAAAAGGCCTGAGCTGACCGTAAGCCTTCCCACCGGGCTGATGAGTGAAGATCTCAGATTAGTGGCTCTCACATGGAGCCAGTTTGCAAAAACCAGGAGAGGTGGTTGTTTTTTAATGAAATGCCAAACTTTCAGCAAAACTCACAAAGCGTACAAAGAAACAGAGGAGCATGCCCCACCCAAAGGGTCAACATAAAATCTCTAGAAACACAGGTGTTGGACTGCATGTGTGGTGGGTAAAAATCGGGAGGGATATCTCAGCTGTGGAGGTCCCCCCTGAGGAGTGAGGAGTCTCAGCCCAGGGTTCCAGTGAAGCATAGTAACCTCCATCTTCCAAATGGGCAGGGAAGGATACCCACCAGGTTTTGGTCCCAGTCATGAAAGAAAACTAGGAGCCAATGCTCTCTTATTGAGAGGTGGTTGGCAGCCTGCGTACCAGCCCTCTGTCACAGGAATTACAGGACCTGTGAGGTCCTGTGACATGTGAGACACTGTAAAGGGAAAAAGCTCATGTGGAAGAGCTACTCCCTTAGTCCATTCTGAGAGGGCGTGTCACCCCTCCCAGAGACCATATGTAGTTTAAGGACAAGTCAAGTAGGGGGAACCCTACTACAGGGACAGCTGTGACTATCTATTTGAGTATAAACACATTTTAAATTTCTTCTTGTCATTTAAAGACAGTTACTATTTTGTTATAATACATTTAAAAAATATATTACTCTAAAGAGTCCATGGAAAGGACTGGCAAGGAAAATCAGAAGATCTTAAAGCAGGTCAGTATATTTTTCTCCTTATATAATTCATCCGAAGTTTGGCAATTCTTAATAAATAAATCATGGTAATGCATTTCTTTGCATAAATTCAGTAAGACCGGTTTCCAATAGTGGTTTTATTGACCGAAAACTGTGACTGGAGTATCATATTTTAAAGAGCCCTGCCTGGACTCTGAAGACTTGAAGCCAGTAAGAGTGCCACGGAGAAAGCCTGGTATCTTGCTTGGTAGCTCTGAAAATAGATGGCGCTGGAGCATCAGGCCCAAACCCTACCATCGCTGGTGGTTGGTCAGAGTAGAAGGGGGGCAATAAGGGTGCCTCTGCATTCCTGTGGGACCCCCACACACTCTAGGCCGCAAGGAGGAGGAGGGCTTCTGAGATGGGCCTTGAAGCCTAGGGCAGTGGTCGGCAAACTCATTAGCCAACAGAGCCAAATATCAACAGTACAACGATTGAAATTTCTTTTGAGAGCCGAAAACCGACCTCTGCGCATGGGCCACGAAGTTTCAATCGCACTGTACATGCGCACCTGCACGAGGTATTTTGTGGAAGAGCCACACTTAAGGGGCCAAAGAGCCGTATGTGGCTCACGAGCCGCAGTTTGCCGACCACTGGCCTAGGGCATGGGCCCGGGTAGAGCCACTGCAGGTGAGGAATTCACCTAACTCAGCAGATACTGCAGGCAGGCCTGACGGCAGCTGGGTGGCTTGGCTTCCCAGCCCTACGGGGCACATTAAGATTCAATCATAAAATTCCAGCAAAGGTAGTCAGTTACCATTCTTACTGTGTTTATGCAAACAATCAGGCCAAATTAAATGCAATAGATAAACTGGTCTTAATTTAGCTCTTTTAATAAACATAATGGTAATTTTAAGGAGAAAAATTCCATTTCAATGGAAGCTATTAGAACTGAAATGTTTTCTTTCCCTTCCGCCAGACCATTTGTTGTAACTCTTGCTATTCTAAGTGCTCAATAATACTAAATTTTATAATACAGTTTGTCTCTGCCAGGTCACAAGCCCACCTCCTTCTGTGCCCAGGACTCATCGTCCCGCTGACAGACAGCAAGGATCTCTTGGCTCTGAAAGAAAAGTCCATTCCCCTTCAGCATGGAAGTGGTCAGAGGAGCCCAACGACGTCCATTTTCTCTGAAAGAATTCAGAGCCAGGATCCTTGAGGGGATATATTAGTTAGTTAGACAGACATGAGCAGAGCAAGGACAACGGGCCAACTAGCGCTACCAGATATAACTAAGTCTTTCCATCTCTACATATGTGAGACAAGGGGCATAGCCAACGGGGTTCTCACCCAAAGTCTTGGCTCCTAGAAAAGGCCAGTAGCCTACTTGTCCAAATGACTCAACCCCATTGCATCTGGGTGGCCCGCCTGCCTCCGGGCAGGAGCAGCCGCTACTATACTTGTCAAGAAAGCAGACAAACTGACCCTAGGGCAGAAGCTAATCCTAACCGCCCACGTAAGGTTAAGGCTCTACTACAGAGCACGCTGGAGCGCTGGATGTCAAACACTCAAATCACCCAGTTTCAGGCTCTTCTACTCCACCAGCCATGCATCACGTTCCACAAGACTCTTGCCATCATCCCAACCAGCCTCCTCCCAGACAATGACTCTGAAAAATCTCTACTTGACTGTTCAAAGGTCATCGACTTAGTACAGACAGCCCGCCCGGACCTCAATGACACCCCACTGGCATCTCGGATGAGGTACTGTTCAGAGATGGGAGTGATTTTACCCAGGAAGGAATCAGGTATGCGGGGGTGGTGGTAGTTACTTTAGACCGAACCACCTGGTCTCAGGCACTCACTCACGGGACATTGGCACAGAAGGCCAAGGTAATTGCCCTTATTCAGGCTCTCCGGTGGGCAAAAGAAAAATCAGTAACGATTTATACTGATAGCAGGTAAGCATTTGCAATGGCTCATGTACATAGTCCTATTTACAAGGAAAGGGGACTCCCTGGAAGCAAGAGGGAACTGAATAGCAGACGAAGCGGCCTGGGAAGTTGCCCTAAAACCAGTGGGGCCCTTACAGAATCTAGTAACTCTTCCAGGCCCTAACCTACCCACCTCACCAGCTACCATGGAAAAGAAGGAAATAGACTTCACAGAAATCAGGCCCGCAGCAGCAGGGCATTAATATCTCTTAGTTTTCATAGACACCTTCTCAGAATAGGTAAAGCTTACCCAACTAGAACAGAAACTGCTGCCATTATAGCTACCACCTTACTCCTCTTCACCCTACTCAGCGCAAAGTGCACTCCATAACCAATCTTTACTCAAGTCCTTACAGGCTTTACAGTCCATCCAGAAAGCAGTCCAGAAGCTCATCCAAGATGCTCTGCCTGTACCAATTTCTGATCCAGTCCATCCCTTCCAACCTGGTGACTCTGTTTGGGTAAAGAAATTTGCTACACAAGGACTGACTCCTACCTGGAAAGGACCACACACTGTCATCTTGACCACCCCCACGGCAGTCAAGGTGGATGGAATCCCAACGTGGCTTCATCACACCCAGCTTAAGGCAGCCCAGGCAGAATAGAGAGTTCAGGACTCTTCGGACCCTCTAAAGATAACTCCTGGCCCTCATTCCAGACCCTTATCTTATAAACTGGCTTACTGACTTTATTTGGCAGAGAATTAATTCTATCAAGATTAGAGTCCTCAGGGGTCAATATAACTCCCTCCCTGACAATGACCCACAAGAGTCAATGACTTGACTCATGTACATAAAACCAGTGTGGAATGAAGCATAGTAACTTCCATCTTACATAAAAACTGCTGTTTGAAATTTTAACCTTGCTATTTTGGCTTCTGTAAACCCTTGCTTACTTAAATAATAGGGAAAAATAAGACTACTCCCATTTCAGAGAGGCCATAAACTATGTCCCAGACAGAGTTGTCAGTGCTGGCGCCAGGCCAGGCTTTGAGATATGGTCTCATAGCCCCTTCCCAGCACACAAGGCTTCTTTCTCAGAAGGTCCGGAAGTCTCATTCCAAATTTGGAAGACAAAGAGCTGGAAGAAGTATAAATAGGGAAGACTTCCTCCATGTGGGGCCCAGAATTTGAGAAGCAATATTTCCTCTGAGCCCGCTAGCACTAGCATAATAAAAGACTCCAAATTAATTTGGCTTATTAATTAAGGCGACTTCTGTTTTAGGTTGCTGATTTACAATATAACACCAGTGCTGGTAAAAGAAGTTTCCATTACTTCTGGCTGTAAAATCTAGAGGGGAGTGTGGTTGAGTGATACAGGGCTGCTGGAGCCCAGGCATTCCTCTTAAGGGGCCTGCACACATACTAACTCAGACCCACTCACTTGAGCTCCAGTGCTGAGGCAGAAGCTTGGAGAGTACCAGAGACATATGGGGAAGAACTGAGGTGTCAGGTATCAGGGTAAGATCTGTAGGGACAGGTTTCTCTCACAGAGAAGGGCTGACAGAGGCCATTGTTCCTGGTCTGAGCCCTCTTCACACAGAGGTGGCAGGTAGGAGCCATAACAACCAGGCTAATTCTGTTGGCCCCACCCTGGTGATTCCCCGAGATTCAACCCCATCCGACTTGTAAGCCCACCCAAGCTGTTTCCAGTGGCTTGTCTTGGCTCAAGCTTCAGCCTTTCCTAAAATCTCTCAAACAAGGGCCATTTGGTCTCGGTACCCCATACCTCTCCCTAAATGGCCTCATTCCCATAAACTAGCAGCAACCAGCTTTGGTTCACAGCTTGGCCTCTCCTGGGCACCTCCAAGCCCAGCACAAGTAGCAGCCATCTTCAGGTTGCTCTGTAGCTCAAGCTGGGTGGACCTGGGCAGGATACAGGCAGCAGTTGTCCTTGGCTTGCACCTCCTGGTAGGCCCAGAGCCATCTCCACAAGTGATGCACTCAAAGGGTAGACTCAGTGAGCACCAGAGCCCTGCTGAAGTAAGTTCTGCTCCATGGGGTCGGCCTCTGTACAGCTGATCCTCCACAGAGGTTGCAGCCAATTCTCACAGCCAATCAGCCTGGGGGTAAATCACTCTCACTGACATTCCAACAGCAATCAAGGTTCAACCACAACAAAAGAATGTGAACAGCTCACACTGGGGGTGGGGGTGGGGTTGCACCTGGAGTGTGCATCTCAGGTAATCAGAGAGGCTGTTCCAGTGAACTGGACAGAACATCTACCGCACAAGGCCACTCTACCAAGCCCAGGAGACGCAGCAGCTCTAATACATAGGAACCAACACAGGGAGCCTGCCAAAATGAAGAGGCAAAGAAACATGTCCCAAATGAAAGAACTAAACAAAACTTCAGAAAAAAAACTAAACAAAGTGGAGGATCCACCAAACCAGTATTACAAGAAATGTTAAAGGGTTTTCTTTAAGAGGTAAGGGGGTTGGAGGAATGGATAAAAAAGGTGAAAGGATTAGGAAGTAAAAATTGGTAGTTCCAGAATAGTCACGGGGATGAAAGACACAGCATAGGGAATATAGTCAATAATATTATAATAACTATGTGTGGCATCAGATGGGTACTACATTTATTGGGGTGATAACGTAGTAAGTCATATAATCTCTAATCACTGGTTTGTATACCTGAAACTAATATAATATTGTATGTTAATTGTAATTGAAAAACTAAAAACGTATTTAAAGTAAAAAAAAAAATTCAATTCACAGAAACTGGACTGTGAACTTTTCTAAGAGTTGCTTGACACCATCAGCACACTTTACTAACATTTTGATCGTGAAGCTGTATCTCACTTTCTGCTGCTAGTGTTAATCATGTGAATTTGGCAACTGGCATCTTCTGGTGGCTAAAAGGTCAGGCAGGCTTATTTCTGTCCATTTCAAATGTCACAAAAGTCAAAGTTATTATACAGAACATTTGTTTTTACTCCCGTATTTTGCTGAGTTGTATGTCAAATATGGTTCTTTATGACTAAAGAATGTTAGTGAAGTGTGGGGCAATCACTGAAAGATGCAATGCTACATCTATGTTTACTAAAGGACACAAATACTATTTGATTGCAAGGTCTCGTTCACAAATGGCTTTGGCAGAGTACAACTTCGAAGTAATTTAATCCTATAATGACCTTAATTATCATATAGTGGGGAGGCTTATTTCTAACTCCAGGTTGACCTCAGTGCCATGCCCAGCAATGAATTAATATTGTTTGTTCCAAAAAAGGGAGGGGGAGGGACTGCCTTAAATACAGTACTTGGCAGTTTGTCTCCCTTACAGGCACCGATTTCCCTTCTTCCTCTTGATTTGGGGACAGTATAAAGGCTTCAAAGCAAGAAATGAATTTTGAGCACATATTGTAAACATTTTACTTTTCCATATGGGGAAAACCATCTAGCAACTTCAAGGAAAGGGCCCTGACTTCAAGGTCACTTGTAGTCATTCTGTGCAATAAGTCAGGGTTCTTACCATTGCCCTGTTCCCCTCATTTAGGTGCCTACTGACCTTATGCTCTGGTTTCTGGACAGCTAGTCAAAACCTCTGGGCCAGAAATGATCAGACATGTTTCTTATGTGCTTTGGAATGAACTTAACTGATGTGTGTTTCTTCTTGTGTGGTTACTAGCATTCTAGCTCTTGTCTTGCCTCTTGTAAAATGATTTCAAGCATGGAGGAGCAAGTGAATGGGCTTCCTTGTTGTTCCTGAAGCCATCCTGTGCAACAGCCCCACATTTAGCTGTTGGTCATATTCATTTTCTGGACTCTTTAGGTTTCCTGGTTCTTGAAAATGCAAATTAAATAGGCTTAGGTGCATATATAATTTTGCAGGCTATATCCATAATCCTAATTCACCTAACTTTCAAAAACATTTGAGGATAACATTGTGTAGTACAGCTTAGGATCCAGAGAAAGTTGATTTATAAATCTCATTAAACAAATAATACAGCTCTTTTTGGTTATTGTGAGAATTGGAAGTAATGCATGTTAAGCACTCATGACAGGGCCTGAAACAGAAAGTATTAAACAAATGGTGGTCATTATTATAACCAATATCTCCATTCCCTTCCTGCCTGGACAATTACAGTATACTCATAGCAGGTCTGCTAGCCTCTAGTTTTCTTCCCTCTACATTTATCATCCTAAATAGCACTCACATCTGGTCATTCTGCAACTCAGACGTATTCAGTGATTCAGTGGTTTCTGTTGACTACAGGATCAAATCCAAAATATAGGGGTTGGCAAAAGTAGACTTATAGTTGTGAGTTCATGAAACACAGAGTTTATCCCTGTTTTATTATGTAATGACTAGAGGCCCAATGCATGAAAATTCGTGCAAGAGTAGGCCTTTCTTCCCCCAGCTGCTGGCACTGGCTTCCCTCTTGCACCCGGGACCCGGGCTGGCTTCCTTCCGGTCCCGGCTTCATCAGGAAGGATGTCCGGAAGGACACCCGGTCTAATTAGCATATTACCCTTTTATTATTATAGATTATTGTATTTTTTCCATATAAACAACTATACACCTAATTTTGCCCACCCTGTATTTGGTTTGGCATTCAAAATCAAAAGCTACACATTCCACACTTCATCCTTATCTTTATTCTAATCACTTGCACATTTATGATTCCGATTTTAAATTTATCATATTCTACATTGTATAATAGTTTTTCCCCCTTGTGAATAAGCTTTATCTCTGAAACTGTATATGAGTTTCTTAGAAAGGAATTACCATGACTCATTTTTCTTTAAAAATTTCCCATGGAACCTATTTGTATAGTGTCTCTTACATAGAAACTTCCTTAAAAAATTGTTCCTGATAGTGATTAACATTATAGGGCAAGAAGATAGAAAATTATGAATACAATGGTGAGGAAAGTGAGCAATATTTTAATATCTAGTGCTTTTTGTATTTTGTCACATCTTCTTGAATCCTTCTAGAATTAATTAGAAAAGAAAATGACATTTAAAATTGACATAAAGGACAGTTTACATAAAGTTTTTCTCATAAAGTCTTCAACACTCTTTAGGTTGTAACACTATTTATACTCAAATTCAAAGGAGAAATTTTTTTCATCTTAAAACAAACTGAAGGTCCCACTGAATAATTTTATTTATTTATTCCTGCACAGTAAATCAGTGGGAAACTAGGGGTCAGAATCAGATCTTTCTATCTCACTATCTTTATACTCAAAACAGAGAGATTAATGAAAGTAATTCTTGAGGGCAGGAGGCCCTGGGAGCAGATTCAAAGTTTAGTTCAGTTTATATAATGAAATCTAATCCATCAAACTTGAAATAAATATTTAGCCAAGTGTACAGGAAACATATTCTTCTGTTTTTGTTTTCTTATATAGCATAGACATGCTAGCATCTTCCAAATGGACTACTCTTTGAGGCTGCTAACCAAAATATAGCTAAAATTATACCTCATATTTTTTCCTTTGACTGGGTTTCATTTAGATTTTTTGTTTCAAATCTCTTTAACATGCATTTATTTATCATCTATTTTGTGGCATCTAAATATGTGGTGACATATTTTGAGAGATACATAAAAGAAATAGAAAATTCATTTTAGACTCTCAAGAATCTTTTACTCATATTGAAGACATAAAATATACAATTACCAATGGCGCTATAGGGTCATATGCTCTGAAAGGTGGTAAAATATTTGTATAGGAGGCCAACTGAAAAGCTTTTAAAGTTTGTTATGGTAAGGGGAGGCTTTATAAGGTTGTGTAAGGTAGCAGTAAAAGTATAGGTTTTTGTATTAGAACCTCTTGAGTTTGAATCCTTGTGCTGACTCTTACTAATTATTTGATCTTAGAAAAGTTATTTCCTATCCCCTAGTCTCAATCTCCTCTTATAATAATTAAGGAACAATGCTTTTGTTTTTATGTAGTAAAACTATTTAAAATTCACTGAAGGTCACAAATTGCAAAATATACTTTATTTCTGAGTATCAAGTACAAACTTAGGACTATTTTACTTTTCTTTTGAATATTTCTTAGAAAAATAAACAGAAAGATAGGTAATATAAGAGTCTTTTTTATCTGACATGATAATAAAATTTTGCAGTGTATTTCTCTCTTTCCTCTCTCACTGTAATATAGGATGTCACAATGACCTTAATAGTTTTCCATGGAAAAAAATTAGATGCAGAGAGAGCAGACTGCCACAAAGAGAAAAAAGTGAACAAAAGCCAGACAATTTACAATTTCCTGGGAGGCACTAATCTTCTGTTTTGACAATATGTACAGTACTAGCACATTTTTATACTGAAATTTTAATATTGAAACCGAATTTTATTATTCCCAAATGCTCTTTCTTATTGTGGATCTATATTGCCCTACTTGTTACATCTGATAATAGAGAAACTTGTGATTACTGGTTTCCTGCAAAGTGGGAGGCGCTGTCTTGTACCAAATCCCAGTGTTGAGGTTAGGTGTCTGATGAGAGCAGACATGTTCATTCCTGTAGAAATGGTCTTTGTATAGGACTGTAACCTACTTCAAACCAGTAACCATCTGTATTCATATTGGCATCCCAAGAGTCCAGCACAATGTTCAACACGTAGTAGGTTCTCAATAAGTATTTCCATATGGAAAGCATAAATTCCATCTCCCAATTCTGAGAATTCCCATTTCACAAAAAGGCAAAACTGCACTATGCCTCCTCCCTGGTTTGGGGTCATGCAATGAAGATACCCTTGGTTTTTGTTTGAGGTTGGAACAAACTGCTAACAGGCACTGTATTTTGTTTACACCATCATAGCCTCCTGCACTTTCTCCAGATGACAGTAGGTGCTCACTAAACATTTGCTGATACAAATGGGAAAAATTAATTGGATTTTTATTTTACTCGAGAATAAACATTTACAATCAAGAAATGTATAATGCTACTTTTGGCTTCAGTATTCTCAAGATTATCTGTTATTTCTGTACCAATTTGTCACGATTCAATAAGATGAAAGAAATGGGCCAATGATTCAGGCTAGCCAGGGTAGTTTTTTAGCAAGATGTTTACAAAATAGAAGATCACTGTGCCTGTCTCTTAGCTCTAAACCCAAAGTGATTCATTGCTAGAAGAGAGATGAACCCAAGCCAAATACTGATGCAACTTAGCATCAGGCCAACTTTGTATTGGTTGTAGTCTGACCCTGACCATTAATTCTAGTAAATGGAATTATTACTTAGTCCCTGTGAATAAATTACATCCGGGCACTACATTTTCGGGAAATGGTTTCCTATCTGTTTTCTTTTCTTTTCTTTTCCTTTCCTTTCCTTTCCTTTCCTTTCCTTTCCTTTCCTTTCCTTTCCTTTCCTTTCCTTTCCTTTCCTTTCCTTTCCTTTCCTTTCCTTTCCTTTCCTTTCCTTTTCTTTTCTTTTCTTTTCTTTTTTCTTTTCTTTTCTTTTTTTTCTGGATTCTTCAATTGCATCTGGGTTGTAGACATCATCCTCAGGCTCAGGGTCCTGTTCTGAAGTCAGTCTCTAGGGCCAGGACTCTGCCCCTTCTTTGCCAGCAATCAAGTCTGGGCTGCTGGGTGATTTCCAGAATGTTTTCCTGACATCATGCTTTTCTTGCCTACCTGCTGTACAGGTTGTGCACAGCAGTCTGTCACCCACAGCAGTGGAGTGACCTCCAGATATTGAGCCTTTCATCACTGCCTGGGCTGAGCATGGATGAGACCAAGGTCTGTCACAATCACTCGCTGGAAGGCTAGGGCTGAATTAAATGAAATCTGAGCTGAAAACTCTTATCCACAGAGATATCAGAGCCAATATGAGTAGCTAACATGGAAACACTGTATAATATGAATCCTGCTTTCTCAGATGTGATATAAATTTTTTCTAACAAAAATTAAATGGGAGAATATTTTAATTTACCAAAATCTTGCTCAAAGAAAGACCAAAATCCCAGACCCAAAGTGACAAAATAAATCTGACATTATAAAAATGATGGCTAGTTGGGGGAAAGGGATTGTGTTTTTATTTGTTTATCGGTACTCAATGTTTCAGAAACATTTAGATGCAAAACAGACAAATTCCATGCTACTTCAGATGTAATTGTTTTGACCACTCATCATCTAAGATAGTATGCCAAGTAATTCAGATAAATATTTCAAATGACTGACTATAAAATCTTTCAGAAATGAGCAAGCTGAAAATGATCTGAATTTTGTTTTTGTTCCTAGTTTGTAACTTTCCAGAGCAGATGTCTTCATATACTCTTGCAAAAAAAAAAAAAAAAGAGAGAGAGAGATTTTAGTTGTTTTAGGAGGTGGTAGGAACGTTGGGGTGCATGTGAATGGGGGGAAGGAAAATAGAATAGTAGGAGAGAAATGAAAAAGACTAACTGGACCATTAAGAAAACAGCCAGTCGGAGAGTCTCTGGGAGGAGCTGGGCTCTATGCTTATAATAAAGCTGTATGAGTCTAACTTCCTTTCGCCTTAACTTCCTCTTCCCGTGGATAAATATCTCTCCATCTTGGCACACCAGGCAGAATCACTCTGGCTTGCCAATGTCTGCACGCAGTGGGTTGCAAACCTTTATTTTTCCTGAATAAATCGTTTTGGTGACAAAACACCTCGTCAATATTAATTTTCAGTCGACAAAGTAAAAAAATTCAAGTTTAAACACAATGTGAACTGAGTTGCATTTATTCTCTTCCACTATTGCCCCATTCTATTCTGCATAATAGAGGAACAATAACTATTTTAGGATGGAAGAATTTGGCATAACAAAGCCACAAATTTCTTCTAAGAATGACCTTAGAAAGTTCATCCAGGCAACCTTCTTACTTTGTAGATGAGATAAGTGAGAGCAAAGCGCCCTAGAATTAGAATTCAGATCTCTGGAGCTTCATGCAGATTCTCTGCCCATTGTGTTATTTAGACATTTACATATCCATTCATTTGGATCCCTCTGTCTTTGGGGAATTATGCCAAGGTTTGCTGACAAAACACTAGGAAATCAAATGTTTACTACCCTGAATTCTGTGTGGGACACTCAGGGAGTGAAATGTCAAGAACAGCTTGTCTTATGGGAAAAAGTGGCCCAGAAAAAGAAAGGATATAGAAAGGAGAGGATGATGTAAAGTGATGTGAGCAGGGATAGGATGTAAGTGATTCTTTGTTGTTTTTGTTGGAGGATTTGGGTAAATGATTTTTATAGTTGAAAAAAATTTAATGTAATAAGCAGGTGCTTACATGAATAAAATTCTGGAGAACTCTGATGAGCTATGTACAGAGCACCGGCCACCACTAATTCAAGTCTTCCTGAAGCAATTATTTCGTGGGAGGTGTGGTTACAGATTTAATTGACCGAGTGTCTCTAACATGCCAGGAAAGAAAGGTGGATTCTTAACTATTATAAGCAAATTTAATCAATCTCAGGCTATTTTTAACAAAGGCTACAGAGTCATCCCTACACTCTCCCTGCCCCTCTAGCGGTCTTACGTTTTAAGCCATAGAGAGTACATGTTTATTAAAAGCTTCCCAGCCAGCTATCCCTTTCAATTAGCAGTCCGCTGAAGATCCGATATCCTTCGGTTATTCCCTTGGGAACCATTTTAGCTGCAATCTGCACTTAATATTGAATTTGTACCAGAGAAATTAATTAGATACAGCGAGTATAAGAATTTCTTTATGCTTTCATTCTTTTAATTTCGTCCAAACCACTGTGCCTCTGAGTCACAGCAAATACGCTTGGGGGTTGAGGTAGAGAACAGGTGGAGGAGAGCAAGACCCGAGGACAGAACAGAGTACTGAAAGGGAACAGGGTATTCAGACGGGTTAGCTGTCATACAGGGACCAGGTGGAGCAGGACCAGAGGAAGGGACAAAGGGAAGAGGGAGGAAGGGGATATTATATGAGGTTAGTGGCAACACAGGGCAGCTGAGTTTTTGTAAACCATCTTTCTAAACCAAAATCAATGTGACTTCTTTTCAAGTTGATCTACGAATGATACATCTGCTTAGCGGAGTTTCAGTTTTAAATAGATTTGTGCTATAATCAACTTTGAAAAAGTGGTTTATCTAGACAAGTTACAACTTTACTCCTGAATCAAAGGGATGTGTTATGTCCTAGGCACTACCACATATCAGGACCTGAGAGCCCAGCAGTGTGGGGTGGACGTGGCGAAGCTGGGGCCTGCATGTGACTATTCCCTTCTCCACAGCCTGAGATTTGGTGCTGCTGGTCATAAGGGCAAGAACAGGGAAGATTCGGTGTTTGGGTGGGGAACTTCCCTCAACAGACTTTTAAAACTTAAGGGAGGATGCAGGTGAATGTGACTTAGAAGTTGTGGAAAAGTAACAGATATCATTGTTATGATGAACCATCATAAAGTGGTTTATCTGAGTTCATTCAGATCCTTATGTTTTAAAGATTCCACTGATTCAAATAACCAGTTTGAATGATTCCTTTACTTTCAAGCTGATTGTTTGGCTTTATGTAGCCATGAGCCAAAGTCTAAGATCCCAAGATGGCAGAGACTTCATGAAGCTTATGAATAAGTTTTCACGCCTTTAGTTCAAATCACCCCAAACCATGAGGGTCCATCCAATTTTTAGCATTTTCAGAGATGCTATAGTGTTCCTGTGCTAAGGCTTTTACTCAGTGAAGAGTATTAAAAATATGGAAAGTGCATTTAAAAACTCCAGTCTTTCTTTAAATCACTAAAATCATGAGTAGCCACTTTCTTCTGTTCATAGAATATTTTTAAAGCACATCTTGGGGATTTTCTGGACAAAAGGCATCATGAGGTGGTTTTTTAGTATAAATAGTTCTTCTAATTTGAATGGGCTCTAGGCCCTTCTTGGGAATGGCACAGCCCAAGGGTATGGTCACCAGCAGCAGATCTGTCCAGAAGGTCTCTTTCAATGACCAGGTTCATTATCCTTGCAAAGCTCTGTTTATTTATTCTGCAATATTGCCCAGAAAATAGTCTTCCCTGACACTGACCAAGGCTGGACAGGAGACTCAACCATTTATTGCATTTCCAAAATTCCATCAGAGTCATTGGACTTTAAACTCCTGACATTTAGCACCTGGTTCACTCATCTCTTTGTCCTTGGAGTCCAGTACAGTGCTGAGTGCCCAGCAGCTAGTACATGAATGAGTGCTAGTGCTAATTGCTAATGAAGTTAGTACCTGTGGTTTCAAATAGGTCTGTCCCATTCCACTCAGGTATCAAGGTAACATTGCTCTAACCTGGAAAGCTCTTTCAATAGAAGACTTTGAAAAAGTCTTAAAGATTGCTACTAATGAAAACAATGCCATATAATCACCTAGTTCAGGGATGGCAAATGTATGGCATTGATGCTCTCACCCTCATCTTCTGTCCCGGTAGTCAACATTGATGGTCCATCAGGATGTTTCTTCCAGGTGGGCCTTTGGACCTCAGAGCCTTCTCCACTCTGATCTGGCATTGCAGAAGAAGCTGCCTTCCCCTCTTGATCTAATTCAGCCTTGCCATTTTATTTTATGGGTGGAAAAACGAGTTCCGACTATTAGATGACTCTCTCAACAGTTAGGTAGGAGGAGAGGAGATTAGCTCCCAGACTTAGGCTAGTTGTTACCCACTGTGTTCTCTCTCTCACTTTTTCTGTCAGATCTTTTTGGTTGTTATGGTTACTGTTTGGGGGAGGGAGGAAAGAATAGGAACATAAGGATAACAGAAAAGGAAAACTTTGCAAGAATATATTTTCTTATTTTTTTCTTCTCGAATCATGAGTGAAATGAGGGCCAACTGACTTAAAAATTATTAATAGGAAAAAATGAAAGCTAGAAATTGTTTATTTTATTTTTAACTATGTCTTAATATCACTTCATAAGGACCATCTTGAATGCACACTTGCTGTCATAAAAATACCTTTCTTTAATATATTGATGTGGAGAGATTCAACTATATATGAAATTTACAGGAGAAACCAAGATGGAGGCATAGGTAAACACCTGAAATTGCTGCCTCGCACAACCACTTCAAAACTACAACTAGAAGACAAAACGAACATCATCCAGGACCACAGAAAGGCTGGCTGAGTGGAAATTCTACAACTAGAAGGAAAGAGAAAAGCACACTGAGACTCGGAGGAGGTGCGGAAGTAAAGTGCAGTGGTATGGAGGTGCGCACGCTCAGAAAGGGGCTGGCAACTGAGTATGCGGTTGTCTTTGTCAATCGGGAGGGAGACACAAGGTCCTGACTGCTCTGAACTCCAGTTCCAGGGGACACTCTGGGGACCCAGACTCATACAGGGAGAAATTGAACTGTCTGGCATCACGTGGAATTCGAGGGCGGCTTTCTCTCAGAGGTGCTTGCAGCGATTACCACGGGACACTGAGAGCTGGGGCCTCTTAGGGCAGGGCTGAGGATCAGCCATAGCTGTTGCTCCACCCTGTTAATTCCCTGAGAACCCGCCCCACCCAAGCTGTGCGCAGAGGCTTTTGCATATGAAAGGCCTGGTCCTTTGCAATCTAAAATTACCTAACAAACTGCATCTGGGTCAGAGAGACCCAGAACATCCAAAAGAAGGCCCAAGGCCCCATAGAAGCTTGCATTGCTTCACAGCTGGGCCCCATCTGGGCACCTCCAAAACCCAAACAAAGAAGAGGAATCTGCAGATCTCTCCATAGTTTCTGCTGGGTGGCCTCAGGCAAAGGCTAAATTAGCACCTCCTTAGATATCCAAGAGCCAGTATACCCAGTGGTCAGAGAGGGACCATCTAGATTACAACTCCTCAGATCTATGAGGGACACACTCAGGGGGCAGACTCAGTGAGTACCAAAGCCCCACTGAAGCAAGTCTTGCCCCATAAGGGTGTCTCCAGCACAGAAGTTCTCCCATCGTAGACACAGCTGATCCTCACAGTCAATTGGCCCGGAGATCAATTCCTCCCAGTGATACCAACAACAATCAAGGCTTAACTACAACAAAGCTGTGCACACAGCCCACAAAGGAGTGCACCAAGAGTGTCCACCTCAGGTAACTGGAGAGGCTGAGCCACTGGGCCCTATAGGACACCTAACACACAAAGCTACTCTATCAACACCAGGAAGCAGCCAAAATGTGGAGACAAAGAAACAGGTCACAAATGACAGAAATGGAGGAAAGCAAACGACTGGATATAGAGTTCAAAACCACGGTTATAAGGTTTTTCAAGAATTTTCTAGAAACGGCCAATAAATTTAGTGAGACCCTTGAGGATATGAAAAAGGACCAACTAACAATTAAGCATACACTGACTGAAATAAAGAATAATATACAGAGATCCAACAGCAGACTAGAGGACCACAAGAATCAAGTCAAAGATTTGAAATACAAAAAAGCAAAAAACACCCAACCAGAAAAGCAAAAAAAAAAAAAATCCAAAAATATGAAAGTAGTGTAAGGACCCTCTGGGACAACTTCAAGTGAACCAACATCCGAATTATTGGGGTGCCAGAAGAAGAGAGAGAGCAAGATATTGAAAACCTATTTGAAGAAATAATGACAGAAAACTTCCCCCACCTGGTGAAAAAAATAGACTTACAAGTCCAGGAAGTGCAGAGAACCCCAAACAAAAGAAATCCAAAGAGGACCACACCAAGACACATCATTATTAAAATGCCAAGAGCAGAAGACAAAGAGAGAATATTAAAAGCAGCAAGAGAAAAACAGTTAGTTACCTACAAGGGAGTACCCATACGATTGTCAGCTGATTTCTCAACAGAAACTATGCAGGCCAGAAGGGAGTGGCAAGAAATATTCAAAGTGATGAATAGCAAGAACCTACAACCAAGATTACTTTATCCAGCAAAGCTATCATTCAGAATTGAAGGTCAGATAAAGAGCTTCACAGATAAGAAAAAGCTAAAGGAGTTCATCACCGCCAAACCAGAATTATATGAAATGCTGAAAGGTATTCTTTAAGAAGAGGAAGAAGAAGAAAAAGGTAAAGATAAAAATTATGAACAACAAATACATATCTATCAACAAGTGAATCTAAAAATCAAGTGAATAAAAAAATCTGATGAACAGAATAAACTGGTGAATATAATAGAATCAGGGACATAGAAAGGGAGTGGACTGACAATTCTCAGGGGGAAAGGGGTGTGTGGGGGGGTGCAGGAAGAGACTGGACAAAAATCGTACACTTATGGATGAAGACAGTTGCGGGGGGGGGGGGGGTTAGGGCAGAGAGTGGGGTGGGAACCGGGTGGAGGGGAGCTATTGGGGATTAAAAGAGGAACAACTGTAAAAATCTGAATAAAGATTTATTAAAAAATAATTTTAAAAAAGAAATTTATTAAGGTCACAGTATCTAAATAATAACAACAATAATAAATAGTTAGTAGTAGTAGGGTTTTAAAGGCAGATTTCTTAAGGCTAAAAATAAAATATTATGGTCAAAAAAAGACTGCTCCTTAAAAACAAACAAACAAAAACATTTCCAGTTTAAGATCTGATCAGAAATATGAAGCAATTCTCCAGTAATCTGTAATAAACACAGCAAAGGCGAATTTGGCCATCACAGCGTTTTGTGAGCATGGCAGTTTCCCAAGGACTTGAATGTCAGAACAAATGGTGCCTCCTGCTGTTCTTCAAGGTTAGTGCCCCAGCCATGTGGGCCTGGGTCCGGAAGGGCGTGCCAGGATATCTGTAGCCCAAAGAAGACCTATTAGAACTGCCATGTCTCCTGGGATCAGCATGTGCATGTCCCGGGCTGGGCTGTAATTGAATTACCTCTGATACAGGGAAAAACATCCCTGACCTAAATTCAGGGTATTTGTCTGCCAGCTTTTGGCACAAGGTTGGCTTCTCATTTCACTCCCATTTAAAAATCTTAATTGCTATAATAGCTGGGTCTGCCAAGTTTATCAGTCGGCCAAAGTCTTAGAAGAATTTTAACCAAAGGATAGAATTTCCATCTGGTGTTGACTAAATCCTGAAATTGCTGCCACTGCTACCGCTGCCGCTTCTCCTTGGCTTCATTTCTGTGGGGACCGACCACATTTGGAGCTCACCTATACGTCAGAAGGTGACATCATTGTTGGTGGCTCTCACTGACAAGGCTGAGAACTGCGGCACCCAGCGTTTTAATGACGAGGCCAGAATTACTCATAATTCTGGAGACAGAGTCTCACTTGTATTTGTCATTCTGCATTGGCCGGTTTCCCAGAGGAATGCCGTTCGCCATCGGGAATTCCAAGTGATACTGGGGAAGGGCATGTCATGAGAACAGAGCCACAGTTGTCTACTAATCATTCACCTCACTAACTAGAGTTGAGAGATTTTCTTAACAGACCCCGAGAAACTGGAGGGTGAAGCAAGGCTGTAAAAAGATACGCTGCCTCCATGGGCCCACTGCTCAGAAAAGAAATACATTTTGAGAACAGACCAAGGACAGGGCACGCTTTGATTTGGATGCTGTGCCAAGACCCTGACGCCCTCTGGGAGTTTTTCTCGGGAACACTGACCATTCTCCGGTCCCAGTAATGGGCTGAGCTGTTTGTAACATCTTAAAAGACTAGCCACCTTGTTATCGGACATGGAGCTCCTGAAGGCCCGGCTGCAGACCCTCCCCTCCCCTTTCCATGTTACACTTGTGGCTCCCAGCTGCATGTAGCTATCTTCTCCTTCGTGTGTATATAACCGGCCAACTGGCAAGTGGGGGGTCAGAGCAGATTTTTGTGGATGCCCTGCTGCTCTCCCATACTGCCGGCATTATTGGAATAAACAATTAGATAGGATTCAACCCTGCCTCTGCTTCATTGGCTCAAGGAGCGACAGGCAGCCAGGACCCCTTGGTTGTCTGGTTACACAAGGATCAGAAGATCTAACTGGGGTCCTTCCCTAGTCAAATCACAGCGACAGCAGGTGGCCACAGCAGCCTTGGGGTGACTTCTAATATTCAGCATATTTCCCTTTCTGTAATGCAGCAATTTTCAACCTTTTTCATTTCATGGCACATATAAACTAATTACTAAAATTCTGTGGCACAATAAAAAATATGTTTTTTGCCAATCTGACAAAAAAATAGGTATGATTTTGATTCATCCACATCAGATGACTATTATTGTGTTGGTTGTCATTATTCCATTTGATAATCTAAGGGAAAAGAGGTCAGTACCCCTGACTAAATAGTCAGGTGCTGCATGTTTTAAAAATTCTTGCGGTACAGTGGTTGAAGCTCGCTGCTGTAGAGACATGGCATTGGGGAATATGGAATTTACCCTCATATTTCTTTATTGCCAGCTGGCTTATGGGGTATTGACTAGATTGAATAAGTAAGACACACCCAATCCATCAAGTGCAGTGATTTTCAACCTTTTCCATCTCATGGCACACAAATGAGATGACAAAAAAAATAGGTATAATTTGATTAATTTACAAAAGAAAAAAAAGTAATTACCTACTCTTTTTGCTTTAAAGTGACTTTTTAAAAAAATCAAGTGCCTATCCTTGTACGTAAGGATTTCTGGTACCAAGAATTAACTGGTATCAGGAATCAGACACCAGTTATGCAACGTGACCAATAAGATGCAACTCTATTATATGATCTGAATATTTATGGTTCAAGTCAGGGCATTCACACTGGATGGCTATTGTTATATTTTTAATTTGATAGTCTAAGTGAAAGGCGGTCAGTGCCTTTGACTAAATAGTCAGGTATTTCGTGTCTTAAAATTCTTTTGTGGCACACCGGTTGAAAATCGTGGAGCTAGTGGTTTTGACAGCACCCTGCTCTCTCTCAGCATCTTAGACCTTTTTTCCACCCAAACATCATGCTGCTGCTATATAACTTGTTTACTCTTTTCTACTGGAGCCAGAAAGTGTTCAGGAGACTGCCAAGGCTACTGCTTCCAAAGCCCTAATACCACTTTAATCTTTCCTGAAATAAATTTTAGCCAATTAGTACTCCCTCCATTGCACCCATTACTCTAATAGCAACCTCAGATGGGCTGGACACTAAGCTTGTATAAATCAATGTTGTAGCTTCTTGCCAATTACTGTTTATCCTAACCTAAAGTATTCCTCCTACTCATGATAGTAATGTTGTAAAAAGAACGCAATGTATATAGCCATTTTATTTTGAAGAATGAATCAGGGAATCTATCAAAGCACTAACAGACTAGGAAATGCATAATAACAACATTTTTTACATCCATGCATTCTACCCACCAAGAGAATTATATATGCTTTATATAAAGCCAAGATTAAAATACAATTAAAATGCTATAAACCCAGAGAAAGAAAGGAGAATAATGTAACCAAATAACTGTGTCATATGATGTTCTTTAAGAAAAACTAATCAAATGATCTGTCTTGTTTAAGGCATCTAAATGCAAAACTATCCTAAGGGACTAGACAAAATGATTCTCATCTAACAGCCACCACAGTCTGGGTCTTGTCTTTCTCCTCATCTTTATTTCATCAAGGAGGGATCTTAGACTGTAGCTGGCTTAGGATTCCAGGGATTGGAGCTTTATCAGAAAGATTTAAATTAATTCTAAAACAATAAAACAAAATTTACCTTCATTATAAAAAAAATACTCATGAAATTCGTGAAAAGTGAGTTTTTGTTGGGCATTAATTACATTAATGATGGAATTGTTCCACCAAAACCCAACAGAAGGAATATTGGTATCCACAATAAATTCCAATGATCATACCCTTAGATCTGTGCAGTTTTGACTAAAGACTCACTGTTAAAATCCCACCAAAAGTGCTAAACTGTGATCGTAGTTTAGGGCTCTCTGAGGTGGCAGATATAATCACACTTTGGGGGTTTATATCAACTTGTGAAATATGCAGAGTAATTACAATGTTGTTGTAAGTGCTCATATAAGTAAATGAAATAAACATCAAACTTATTACTCAGAAGTCTTATGTAATGAACCTTGAAAAAGACAAGAGTTTCATTGTAGGCTAATAAGGACTGAGTTATTGGTCTTAACTAACTTGAAATAGGTTAGTAATCTGTATCAACAGAAATATACAAAGTTGATGTCCTATTTTCAGATAGAAATGTCTAATTTTTCCTATCAAAAGAAATACAAAACTCAGAGGGAACAGGCAAAATTTTTATTGTATCCACTCCTAAAAACCACAGAACAGGTTTAGAAGTGGGTACATTTGCAACCAAAAATCACAAAGAGACTCACGGCTAAAAGCTTTTTGGAATAATTATCATTTGACCATGAAATTAAATTGTGCTAGAACAGGCTGTTTCAGAGCAAATCTAAACAATAACCTGCAGATTTAATTCAGCAGGTAGCAGATTACTCTGGAGCACAAAATGAGGAAAATCCATAACATTATTATCATAATCACCACAGAAATTCTTCTCATGTTTGTTTTTTTAAGCAAAAGTAGAGAGACATTTTTTGGGTTGTTTTAGGCTATACATAAATTTGCTTTTGCCTTTCAGTATGCAGAGGATACATAAAAATTTTAAACCTACCTAGATTCAATTCTTTAAAAATAATCATATATCCCCAGTGATGCCTTTCTCTATAATTCATTGATGTTAATGGGAAAATAGGATGCATTCTACAGGCTATCACCTCACTGTACATTAAGAACTTTGGGTCTTCTTCTCAGCTAATACTTGTCTCTACTCGAACAGAGAATGATTCTAAGATCTCATAAATGAACTCACCTGACTCACTTCAGCATTCAGCTGCTCCTACCCTCCAGCCTCACCATCAGTCATTCCTCTCTCCTTGGACTTGGTTACAGCAATCCCCCTTACCTGCAGTTTTGCCTTCCATGGTTTCAGTTACCCATGGTCAACCACGATCCAAAAATGTTACATGGAAAGTTCCAGAAATGAACAATTCATAAGTATTAAATTGTGCGCCGTTTTGAGTGGTATGATGAAATCTCCCTCTGTCCGCTCAGTTCTGCTTGGGACGTGAATCATCCCTCTGTCCAGCACAGTGGTCGGCAAACTCATTAGTCAACAGAGCCAAATATCAACAGTACAATGAATGAAATTTCTTTTGAGAGCCAAATTTTTTAAGCTTAAACTATATAGGTAGGTACATTGTTATTAACTTAATTAGGGTACTCCTAAGCTGGCCTTTGCTAAAAACGTCCTCAATCTGATTGAGGTACACTCAAGGGGCCAAAGAGCCGCATGTGGCTCGTGAGCCGCAGTTTGCCGACCACTGGTCTAGCATCTCCATGCTGTCCATGTACAATAGGACATTTTGAGAGAGACCACATTCATGTAACTTTTAATACAGGATATTGTTATAATTGTTTATTTTATTATTAGTGATTGCTGTTAATCTCTTACTATACCTAATTTATACATTAAACTTTATCACAGGTATGTAGATAGAGGGGGAAAAACAGTATATTATTTAGGGTTTGTTACTATCTAGAGTTTCGGGCATCCACGAGGGTCTTGAAACATATCTCCCAGGGATAAGAGGGGACTACTCTATACTGAGCTTATTTTAATTCTTTGCATGCTGTGTTCTCTTTAGCTAGTTGGACCATGCTTACTTCTCACCATCTTCCTATTTTGCTTATCTAATTCCTTCTCTTCATTTGCTCTGAAAGTCCTCCCTAAGGCCCCTCCCTGCAACCAGAGGCTGACATTAAGGCCATCCCCTCTGCAGTCTTCAGCACCCTCTGTGTATCTACCCCTTTCTAGTTGTGTAGCTGTTTGTCACTTTCCCCCACCCCATTATAAGTGCCATTCAGAGAGAGAAAAGCTCCACCTTGCAGATGCTGTCAATATTTTGCCTATGTCTCCTTGGATCCCTTTTTCCATTTCCGACACATTCAGCTCCCAGGTGTGTTTTCTCTCCTCTAAAAGCCAGCACTTGCAACTTTTTGCCAAAGGGCTGCCCTCAGGCAGTCAGAATTTGCTTTGCTGCCTCTTGCACAGAGCAGGCAGTGCCTGGGAATTTACACGAGCGTGGACTGCATTTAATAATGACCAACTGGTACAGAGGTATAAATACCTCAGTTCTCTGGCTTCTGGTGGAGATGATGCTGGGGGTGATTTACATCACCTCTCATGCCTTCTGCAGGATTGACCCTTTGTGGGTCTTCACTTGACCTCTTTTCTTCTCTGTCCCGCTTACCCATCTCCCCTAAGTTTTTCCTGGGTACTCTAGCATAAGCTTTTTCTCATGAATCCCCTGCTCAAAGTTTGCCTCTGGGGAATTCAACCTAAGAGCCTAAGGGATTCCCCATACATTCCTGTTGAGTGAATTAATGCACCTTGATAAGCAGACATAGAATCACCCCAAATTCCAGTCTTAACCCTCTTCTTTTATAGATTGAAGCTCAGAGAGAGTGTGATTTGTCCAAACTTACTCAGTGAGTTAATGGCAAAGCAAGTCTACCAACATCTGTATCCCTTCCACTAAATTATTCACCCTTTATTCTGTTATTTTGAAAAGTTCCTTTGAAAAGCATAGTCAGAAACTTTTAGTTCTTTCAGTTTTAACCTAACAACAGTAACAAGAGCTAATATTTATTGACGTTTTACTCTGCTAAATTATTTATATACACTATTTTACTTAAGACTCACAATAAATATAAAACCTGCAGTTTTATCTTCCTCATTTTTAGGGGAGAAAACTGAGGTCTAGAATGGATAACAACCTTGTCAAAGATCACACACCTAGTACATGGCAGGTCAGGGATTTGAAATTTGGAAGTCTGACCCCAGAGACCATTCTACTAAAACTGTACATGCTTTCTGATATTAAAAAAAGATGCAATTGTGCATATATTTACTTTAAATAGCATATATATATGTATATATATATATATTTAAAGTTTATACTTAGTATGTTTCTAAGGGCCTTGTTTCTAAATTATAGTATCACAACATTCTCAGGCAATCATTCTTGATCTTTTTTTAAGGTGGGTATCAAATCCTTTGAAAATTATAGTCTTTTGAAAGATACACACACATTCAAGTATATAGTTTAATATAATTTTCAGGTGAAATAAGGACCCCTGAATTTACAGAGACAGGTTAACATTCCCTGCTTGAAGGTCTATTTAGACATATCACCATTAATAAAAAGCATCCAGATGATTACTGGCATATGAGAGGGAGCTAGTGCACAAAGACAATTAAATAGCCTTCTCCCTCCCTTCCACATTTTAACTAAGACAGCTCACAGTTATGGCTATACTAACCAGCAAATATAATTTTCTGTAATATTTTTACTGAAAATGTTATTGAATAATTATATTCACATACAGTTGTACAAATAATACAGAGAGATCCTTTGAACACTTCAACTTGTTTTCCCCAATAAGAATACTTTGCAGCCCTAGCTGGTTTGGCTCAGTGGATAGAGCATCGGCCCGTGGACCAAAGGGTCCCGGTTTCAATTCCAGTCAAAGGCACATACCTGGGTTGCAGGCTTCTCTGGCCCAAGCCCTGCTCAGGGCACGTGCAGGAGGCAACCAATTGATGTGTTTCTCTCTGTCTTTCCCTCTCTTCCACTCTCTCTAAAAATCAATGGAAAAATAACCTCAGGTGAGGATTAAAAAAAAAAGAATATTTTGCAAAGATATAATAGTATAATATCTCAACAAGAATATTGACATCTAGCAATTTACCAATCTTATTTGTATTCTAAGTTTCCATATTCATATTTATGTGTGTGTGTATTAAGTTCTATACAATTTTATCACCTGTATAAGTTTGTGTATACACTACCACAGTCAAGATAGTGAACAATTTCATTACTACATTATGTTGCTTTTTTATAACAAAGTCCACTTTCCTTCCATGTTCCCCTCCTACTCCTATTCTGAACTCTTGGCAACTCCTAAATCTGTCCTCTTGTGGTCATGTCAAGAATGTTATCTAAAAAAATCAAACAGTTTGTGGCTATTTTTACCACTCAATATAATTTTCTAGAGATTCATTCAAGCTGTTGTGTGCATCAATAGTTATTCTTCTATTGCAGAGTACCATTCATGGTGCATGGATTACTTTTCTATTGCTGCTGTAACAAATTACCACAAATTTAGTGGCTTAAACCAACACAAATACATTATCGTATGGTTCTGTAGGTCAGAAGTCTTGTATGGGTGTCACTGGGTGAAAATTAAGGTGTTGGCACTGCTGTGAGTTTTTGGAGGTTCTAGGGAAGAATCCTTATCTTGACTTTTACTGCATTGTGGCCTACACTCATAGTTCATGATCCCCTACACCATCTTCAAAGTCAGTAAGAACACGATTAGGTTTTCCTCACATTGCATAACTCCAACCTCCCTCTTACGTTTCTGAAGATACTTCAAGTTATATTCAGCCCACCCACAAAATCCAGGACACTCTTCCCATTTCAGTCAGCTGATTATCAACCTTAATTCGCAACCTTAATTTATCTTTGCATGTGACCTAACACACTCACAGGTTATGGGGCATTAGGATGTGGATAACATTAAGGGACCATTATTATGCACATTACAATACATATATGTTAGGTCTGATCAAATAATTGAATTGATACCTCTCCCCTGGGGATTGACCTTTAGGCCACTTCACAATGGACACTCCACTTGCTTAGACCACATTCCACTTGCTAAGACCATTATCTCTCCCCTCTGGAGTTTCCTGGAATGCAGACCTGCACAGAGAATTCTCCGCCCAGAAAAAAGCCCGCCTCGAGTCCTTTAAAAACCTCTGGCTCCCCGTCTTTGGGGGATGGCGCCATTTTGGGGCTCAGCCCATCTGGTATCCAGATGACCTAATAAATTCATAATTCTTCACCCCTTTGTGGCTTCATGCATTCCTCCTTTGGTGACCCTAATAGTACATACCACAGTTAATTTACCCATTCACCTGTTGAAGAATATCTAGGCCGATTCCAGTTTTTGGTTGTTCCAAATAGAACACCCATGAACATTCTGGTACAGGATTTTGTGTCAACCTAAGTTTTCATTTCTCTAGTATAAATGCTCAAGATTGACATTGCTAGATTGTATGGTGGTGACATTTTTCGTTTTATAAAACACTGCCAAGGGTTTTTCCAGAGTGGCTGTAGGATTTCATATTCCTACCAGCAATATATTATTAGTAATCCAGTTTTGCCACACCCTTGCCAGAAGTTGGTATTATCACTATTTTTTATTTTAGTCACTTTTATAGACATGTGGTGACATCTCATTGTGCTTTTAATCTGTGCTTCCCTAGTAGTTACTGATGTTGAACATCTTTTCCTGTGCTTATTTGCCATCTGTATATACTCCTTAGTAAAATGTCTCTTTATATCTTTTGCCCAATTTCTAATTGGATTGTTTGTTTTTTAGCTGTTAAATTTTGAGAGTTATTTATATCTTCTAGATACTAATTCTTTGTCAGATGTGTGGTTTGCAAATGTTTCCTCCCAGTTAGGAGCTTAACATTTTTATCCCCTGTTACAGAGCAAAAGTTTTTCATTTTGATGTAGTCCAATTTATCAATTTTCCTCTTTTGGTATCAAATCTACGAACTCATTGTGGTCTTAGATCTCAAAGATTTTCTCTTACCTTTTCCTAAATATTTTAGATTTAGGTTTTATGTGTAAGTCTATGATCCATGTTGAGTTAATGTGTGTATAAGTTGCAAGGTTTAGGTTAAGGTCCGCATGCCCAACTGGTCCAGCAACTTAAATTGTAATTCAAGGAAATGCGGACTTTGCATGTAGAAGTGTAACTACCCCAGTACCAACTGCTCTTGCTCCAAGGCTATCTTTTCTCCTTGAATGCCTTTACATCTTTGTCGAAATCAGTTGAGTACATTTGTGTGGATCCACAATCTTTAATAGCATGTCATGTTTCCTTATACGTCTTTTCTGCACTGTTTTATGAGCTGGTTTTATTAGTCTCAGTTATATTTAATCTTCTCTGTGTCTCTAATACTTGAGAGCTGAAGAGATACCTATAGAGATGCTGAGTAGCAAAGTATATTATTACCTCAATAAGCATTTCCTTCAATGAAACCAGCCTACCATCCTTTTCAATGTTTATAAACCATGTAAAGTTTATCTGTCACATGCACAGCTTTCTGACAAAAGTGCACAGAGCTTTTATGTGTCTTTGTTTAGGTGTAGATACACATGTGCCACTTTAAACAAAATTGTGGCAACTGAAATTTGCCTTCTCTAAGCATTACCTAGATCTCATCTTTCCTGTCCTCTCTTCACCCAAATTCTACAGTCCCCTTTGGTAGATCCTCATTATCAGAAGGTAAAGAACTAAACCACTTATTTACATTTCTTGATTGAATACATTGAAATGCATTTATGCTCAAATGTTACACCTGCCATTCATTTGTACTTTAAAGCTTTGGTATCTAATTTGGGTAGGAAAGAGTGTTATTTTTATTGGGGGAGAGAGTGGTGAATAACTTTATAAACCAACTAGAGGCCCGGTGCATGAATTCGTGCACGGGTGGGGTTCCTTGGCTTGGCCAGTGATCAGGGCCCATGGGGGAGAGGCAGCCGGCCTAGGGGAGGGTCCACGGGAGCTTGGCCCCAAAAGCAAGCTAATCAGTGGCTGATTCTGCGAGAAACCAGGCTGTCTCCTCCCTCCTGTCTGGGTCCAGGGTTCGGGTGAACCAGATTTGGGGCTGTCAGGGCTCCAGCAGCAAGGTCTGGGTTAGTACACGTCATAGCTACCGGCCGGTTGTCCAGTCGTTCAGTCTTAACGGTTGCTTAGGCTTTTATATATAGATAAACAAGACTTTTTTTTCCTTCAGGGATTTGAGAGAGGTGGATTGGAAAGGAGGATTACTGGAATCCTATTAAGCTTATATCCCTGACATTGCCAGTATTATTCCTAATGTTTAAATAATGCTGGGTTTGTTATTAAGCAACTTTATTCAATATTTAAAATTTAATCCTCGTGGCCATTGTAAGGTATTATTGTTCCCAATTCAGAAAGGTAACATCTGTAAGTGACATATTCATGGTACATATACACATAATTGAAGTATTCTGACTTCAAGATCAGTATTCATTTTACTCTAACAAGCACAAAGGCAATTTGGAACCAAGAGATGAGAAACCCATAGCTTTCCTTCCCATAGAACAATGAATGTCCAGGAATCCTCACCCAACACAGGGTGTTCCTTCTAGAACAACACTGTTCAAAAGCACTTTCTATAATGACAGAAATGTCTTAAATCAGTGCTCCAATATGGCAACCACTAGCCACGTACTTGAGATGTGGGTAATACTAGGAGGAATTGAATTTTAATGTTAACTAATTAGATTTAAATCTGAATAGCTATATAGGGCTAGTGGCTGCTGTATAGGACAGCAAGTTCTAAACACTCCCTCTCTCTTTCCATCATTGCTGGCTGAGCATAATTTGGGTGCCTCTTTCTTTTCCACCATTTCTGATCTTGACCTATTCCTTAGCATTACAAAATCATAGATACATGTTTTAATTTGTATTATTTCATTTGTTTAAAAATTTCATTTTATTAGCTATATTTTCTGACATTATGAAAATTATTATTTCTGCCTCTGATGAGAAAAGTGATAAACACCCTATGAACATCACCTCATCACTATTATTAGATTAGAATATAATCCTCCTTTGCTCTTAGTGTAATAACGCTCAACCTTTCCTTCCTTGTTCCCTCCTTCTCACACCAACATTTTTGCCTCTGAAAACCCTTTTCTCCAGGAAGTTCTTCTTCAGTGGTGTTGTCCTCTTTATTGGGATCATCCTCCTGCCTTAATGAATCTGACTCTGTCTTGCAGCCCCTCAAGTGGAGGCATCTTTTACCCCACATTTAGTAAGACCATTCTGGAGCATCCTCTCCCCTTTATAGGACTATTCTACATACTTACTCTTCCTCCTTTCTGTCATGCCACTCTATCTCCTCTTATTTCCAAAATTTACTGAAGTATTTGGTACTTTGTCCATAGACTTATTTTTTATTCCAAAACCCATGACCAGTTAGATTTTTTTTTTTTATCATCTATGGGGACAATATAGCTAAGACTTGATTACCTAACCTACTTAATCTCCTTAATCTCAAGGATTTCCAATGTCACTCCACCTTAGCTATTGATAATCAAGTGTCCTCAAACTGGTCATTATTCCAAAGTACACTCAAGAAACTCAGAAACATAAACACTCCAATCTCTGATTTCCACCTCCTATATATAACTCCTTTCTTTTCACTCAGATACAGCTACTGAATCTATTGTTTGACCTATGGAAACTTCTAGCCCCGACACTCATCTATCAGCCTCCCTCTAGGTTTACTTCCTTTAATATGCAGCTTAATCTGTTAGCTATCATTTTAATTGTTTATTTGCCAGATAATTTTAACTCCCTTCCTTTATTACTCTTTATTACACATACACTCAACTGGTTCAACTGAACTGCTTGCTTCACTTTTTATCTGAGTATAACATGTTCCTGGAAGTCACTCTATTAACATGTTGATGTCTATGAATTTATGGTTGTCCAACCTCAGTGGGGCCATCAATACACTGACAGTCCTACTGTGCTCCCTAGTCACTCTCCATTCCATTTTTCAGGCAGACCTTACTCTCTAAGGAATCTTCTCTAGTCCGTAGTTTCAGTGACTGTCTGTGAGTTGATGATGCCTAAATCTATGTCTGTCTTGGAGTCCTGGAGGACAGCTCCATCTGGAAGTCTGACGGATATCTCAAATGTACCATGTCTAAAAGTGTTTCCAGCTACTTCCTTCATCTACAAAGCTGCTTCTTCCAATGTTCCCAGTCTTAGTGGATTATAACACGTGACATTCAGTGCACACAACAGAATTTTAATTGTCACACTGAACTTCCCTAGTCTTCATTCTTCATATTCTATCTCTAGATATTCTACCACATTTATTTCAATGTGCTCCATTTTTCATCCCAATTTTACTAAGTCCAGCTCACAATAATTTCCCCACTTCAGCACTCTCAATAAGATCAATTCACTAAATTATTTTTAAGACATTACCCTTCTAAGAAACAAAAAATATGCCCTGGACTAAAGTCCTCTAATGATCTCCATTACCCTCAGAATCAAGTTCACGTCCTAAAACCCTCAGCACTTGACTCTGGATTATCTCTCTAGTCTGTTTGCTTCTCTCTCATGCTTTAACCTTAACATGTATAATACATACATGTTATCTGTATATATACACACATGGAGGGTGAGGAAAAATAATAAAAAATATATTGATATATTAAATTTGGTGATTTTAGGTTAAAGAATATAGGTGCTCTGTGTATTATTATTGCAACTTTTCTGTAAGTTTGAAATTATTTACCAAAAAAGTTTAAAAGGAAGTTCTAAGAGTTTTGATTTTTAGTTTTATAACTGTTGTCAAGCAAAAGTGAGAGATTCTGTTCTCATCATTATTTTTGGTATATTAGAGCTAAAATTAAAAGGTGTTATAGAAATTCTTACAGTACAAAATGTTTTGTTTAAAAAAATTGCTGGGTAAAAACCAGAAGAATAAATTATAAGTATAATCAATCATATGTAATATTTAGAAGAATTTTTAGTATATATAAAATATTATCATTGAATAATGAAATTGTTGACAAAATTTTACATGATTTTATATTCCTTATTGTTTATGTTTTCTAATTTAATAAATCAAATATCTATATAGTGGTTAATAAAATTGAAAATAAATCTAAGGGTGCTTTAACAATGAACAGAAAAAGGAAAAGCAAATAAGTTCCATCTCCATAGCCTTGGCTGATAGGGTCTGGGAGTAAAGCACATTTAGACAAAGCCTTCCTTAGGAGCATCTCAGGTTACTTGATATCTACATACCTAAGGAGTACATGTCTTTCTTAGAGAAAGAAGTATTCACAAAAGTGGTATAGGTTTAAAAATTATGACAATTTTCTGAGCCTCTTTTCCTTAGTTTCAATCCTTTCCCAATAAAACAACCCTGGCCTTTGCCCTGTAGGATGTACTTTTGTATTGCTATAATCATGACCAGATTATACAACAGGCACTTTATGCCAAATCTCAAAAATCTTCCTAAAATTTGGATCCTATATGCTAATGTTACGTTGTAGGCTTTTTAAGAACAGGGACCCAGCCCATTTCAACCTTTGCACCATTCTAACATATCTTGCCTAAACTACACATTTTCTGTCCCTTCTAATTTGATTGTCAATTTTAATTTAGTATTGGATGTTGGTTTTAATTAATAAAATTTTAGTTCAGTATTACTCATTTATCAAATCTGACAGTTCCAGTCTGAATTTGGAGCCTGTTCTAATAGTGTTTTCCAAGCACCTAATATCTCTCTTTGTAACTGCATTTATTAGACTGTATGCAATGGCCTGTCTACTAGTATTCAGCAAGCCTTAGGCTCAACCCAAAAGAACATAAGCTCCTTGAAGCATTTATTTTCATGTCTAGAATGCTGTGTGGCACAGAATAGGTTTTCACAGAGTATTTTCCATTGTTGACAAATCAAATTTGATAATCAAATTTGATTTCATTTTAAGATGAAGAAATAGAGACCTTGGCCAGTTAAACATCTTGTTCAGGACTGCACGACTAAATATCTATGGACAGTAATAAGAACCCAGGCTTCCTCATTACCACCTGTTGCTCTTTCTTTTTAAATATAATTCTGTTCTTTCTTTAATAAAACTCTGGTTTTTTAAAATATAATTCTGTTCACCTACATATGTTCATAAAGATATAAATGCTTTGATCTGAAACAAAAGCTGTAGTGAGTGTGAAAGCTGCATTTTATCTCAGCAGTCCTGCTTGATTTCCCCAATCTTAAGGTCTTCTCCTATCTAAATATCTAAAACGGTTATGTCCATCTTCTGCTCTTAACAGGAGCTCAACTATGATCTTTATGTATGCATAATTGGCTCATTTTTATTTATTAACTCTCTAAATTTTCATTGAAATTTAATTCCAATGATAAGTTTTTGTATGGTATCTGCATTTGTTATCTTCCTAAGAAAAAAATAATAGTGATACACTAGGCAGATGGATAAAGGAGCAAGAGGCCTTCATCAATGAAATGACTTGTTTAAAATTTTAACAGATTATGACAGAAATCATTAGTCACTGCCCAATATCCAAGCCACACTTTTCTCTTAATAATAGGATGCCACATTTCAGCTGGTCCCATGGACATTCAGATAGAGACTCCCTAGCAGCAGCAGCGGAGGGTGGCTGTGTACCAACTTCTAAACAGTGGAACGAAAATGGAGTGATATGTCCAATATCTGGTTCATTCCCTTAAAGGGAAAGCACATGTCCCCACTGTTCTCTCTTTTCCTTTCTGCTGGCTGTAACGCTGGTATGTTGGTGGTAGATGGGATGGATGATGTGTGACAGGATGTCAGAGCAGCAAGATATAAGGAGCCTGGATCCCAGACAATTGTCCAGGCCCATACCAGCCGTGGGCCATTTATCTTTGTTTTGTATGAAAGAGAAATAAACTTCTATCTTATCTATGTCACCATCATTTTGAATTTCTCTGTTACAGCAGGCAAACTGATAGCCTATGAAATATGATCTTCATTTAATGCTATTAAATCAAAGTCTTAATAGATTTGTGGAGGATGAAATAATAAAAATAGAATAATCATGAACTAAAACCACTTGAACATAAAGTGAATACATATGATCAATAAATATATCTCATTCATAAGCTATCAGGAATTGATAGGTTATTAGTATTTATACTCTATTGGACATTTTACTTAAGTTCTTGGCAATAATCTTCAAAAACAAAATTCTAACCAAGAAGAAGCTTTAAATCCAGTGAGTAACAAAAAAACATACCCTGTAAATCATTAAGTAACTTCTTATCTCAATGATTCTATTTTACACACACCCTTTTACCCCTTATTATCTCCCCCACCCCCACTTCACACAGCCCACTGCTCCAGCTAAACTGAATAATTTCAGTCTGACAATTTCAGTCTGATGTAAGAATTACTTAATATTTTATTGTTGTTTCTTTGTCCATGCCATTAGCACATAGTAGATGCTCAATTAATATGCATGGAAAGAATGGTTAAACATTTTCTTCACCATCCAAAAGTCTATCTTATCAAACCTAAAGTATGAACCTCAAATTAAATTTCCTCTGAGAAATAGTACTTGATGCCCATAGTTGGAAAAGACCTCTTTTTCTAACTTCTCATAACACCTTTACTGTGTCTATATCATGTCATTTATAACTACCTTCTGTCAAATAAATTCATAGTTCTCCTCTTCCCTCCTATGTGGAGCTTGAAAGCAATGGAAGAAGGGAACACATGCCAGAATCACGTCTCCATTCCTTCCATGGCCAGCATTAGTAGTATTAACACATACTAGTATATTAATACATGGTATGAAATACATATATTTTAGGTATGTTTTTATAATAAATTATCCAAGTGGTTTTGTTGACTATGCATGGAGAGATAATAATAAACAAAGAAAATATGAAAGATATATTAATTTAATACTATTGTATTGACTTCTTAGGAAGCAAACAGATATGAAAGTAAATGAGGTTCATTATAGACATGTGGTTGGGTTACATTTTCAACTGGTTTTGTATATATCTCCTCACTAGTATCTGGAGGGCTTCATTTTACCCCTATAGCATTAAGATAAAATCAGAAACAAAGGCTAAAAGAGTCACCTATTAAGCAACCAAAGTAGGTATTCCTTAAGAATACTAAGGAATATCAGAACAAAAAATGTCCAAATCCTTAGACACTAGGTAAACAGATTGAATAGGCTTAGAGATAAGGAGGAACAGGGATCAAGAATAAACCATTTCAAAGTTATGGGGGTGAAGAGTCAGCAATGAATTGCTGCTCCTCATGTTGTCTATTAAGAATTACCAATCATCAGATGTTGTCCATCAATTTTCTAGTTGGAGAGATGTTCATTTATGTCCAAGGCTCTTCCCAGAGCCTCACACTCTCACATCTAATTAGTCCAGGTAAAACCACTGCTCCAGAGCCAAGATGGAGAGATTAGTGTATGTGTCAGGGAAGTGGAGGGGACATGGATATATTGGATTGACGGTAACATGAAGGAAAACCATCCACTTGACCAACACAGGAGTAGTTAGTTTGAAATTGACCATTAAGGCGGGGCTGCAGAGAATGCCTTTCCCTGCTCCAGAGGTTCTTAGAGAAGATGAGCTTTACATTAAGTCTATGAAGATAGCAGAGAATGCCTGGAAGAGAATCCTAGACTGGGAAGCAAACTAGCAGAAATAAGCAATTCATGAGTAATGGGGACTATTGATTGATAAGTAAAATAGTGCCCTGCCTATGTGGTTCAGTGGTTGAGCTTCGACCTATGAACTAAGGAGGTCATGGTTCGATTCCCAATCTGGGCACATGCCTGGGTTGCGGGCTCAATCACCAGTGCGAGACGTGCAGGAGGCAGCCGATCAATGATTCTCTCTCATCATGGATGTTTCTATCTCTCTTTCCCTCTCCCTTCCTCTCTGAAATCAATAAAAATATATTTTAAAAATAAATAAATAAATAAATAATAAATAATAAATAAAATAGTGATGCTGGATAATAAGAAATAAAATTGAAGCTATATAAGGTAAGTTGATATAAAGCTTTGAAGATTCCACACGGGTCTCAATGCTCATATTCCTATTTCCCAGTGTCCTAGGAATGGAAAATTTTAATGACTTAATGTTTAAAAAAATCAAATTTAGATGTTGATGGGACATTCAACTAGTTAATCTGATGATAGCTGAAATGGAGAGCTTAAATTCAGATATTAAAAAACAAAAAATGAAATGATTTTTTTCCTGAGTATTTTATTTCCCAACTATTGGTCTAGGTTTGTCATATCAAGTTGATTATGAAAGAATTAGTCAAATTAATATCCTAAGCTCAGATTTCTCATTCAACCTTATAAATGCCCATCTATACAAAGAAACAAACAAAAATAGTTAACATTTAGTACATGAAAGGTTTTAGGAAAATAGTCTAAAATAGTATATTTTCTTAAAAAAAGGATCATCTTTCCGGTTTCTTCCTAAGATGGAAACAAAAATCTGTGGCTTTACTAGAATACTATAATTTTTAATAAACAAAACATATGAAGTGTTTGTTTTAATAACATGCAAACTGTTTCTCAGATTTTAAAATGATAAATCTTTTAAAATAAACATAGGAACTTATTTAGAAAAACACAGGAAATCTTCAGGGTCTAGGGCCAGACAGAATATTCATATATCTTATACCAAAAACATGATCTTTAAAAGAAGATCAATAGATTATGTGAAAATTAAAAACTTTTACTCTGAAAAATACCTTGTTAAGAGGATGAAAAGATAAGCTATGGTTTGAAAGAAAACATTTACAAACCACATATCCAACAAAGGACTAGTACCTAAAATACATAACAAACTTTCTAAACTTAGCAATATTAAAAGAAAACAATCCAATTGGAAGTTGGGCAAAAATATAAGGAGACGTTTTACCAATGAGAAAGCACCAGTGACAAGTAAACGTATAAAAGATGTTCAACATCCTTAGCCATTAGGGAAATGCAAATTAAAACCACTATAAGACATCACTAAACACCGATCTGAATGGCTAACGTGAAAAATAGCAGCAACACCAATGCTAGTGAGGGTGCAAAGAAATCGTATCCATCATACATTACCGGTGGGAATGTAAAATGCCATGGCCACTCTGGAAAATAATTTGACAGTTCCCTATAAAGTTTCACATACAACTTCCATATGACCCAGAAACTGCATTTTGAAGATTTAGTCCAGGGAGATGAAATATTATGTTCATACAAATGTGTGTAAATGTTTCTAGCATCTTTACTCATAACAGTAAAAAAAACTGAAAACCACCCAGGTGTCTTTCAACAGGGAATGATACGCAAACTGTTGGGTACATCCATGACTCGGAATACTACTCAGCAATTAAAAAAGTACAAACTGTTACTACTTGGAGCAACTTGGATGAACATAACTGCACAAAAAGCCAATGCTAAAAGGTCACATACAATGCTAAAATGTTACATATGATTCCATTTATGTAACATTCTTGAAAAGAGAACAGATTAGTGGCTGCTAGGGTTTAAATTAGGGATAGAAAGAAGTTCAGTGTGGCTGTAAGTTCCTATGTTAATGTTAATATCCTGGTTGTGATATTGTATTCAAGTTTTGCCAGATGTACCATTGGGGGAAACGAGGGGAAGAAAGCACACACAGCAGCAGAAAATTAATTATTTGGTGCACTAGGAAGATGAAACGAAAATTACTCTTATGTGTGAATTATAATACCTCGTTTCATTCCAGAAATCACCTCAGGATCCACTGTAGAAGCTATTTTGAAGTTTTGAAGCATAAAATTCTTAAGTGTATTAAATTTTACATCCCTTCATTTTCTTGGCAACCCCGTTAGCCATTATTTTTTAATTAAGGCAAAGCAGCAAAACCTGAAATGAAGTCACCAGGCCTAGCCGTCGTCACAAACAACAGGCTCTTTCCTGGGTTCCTGAGAGCTGAGCTGCAGGCTTGGTGTGAGGCTGAGTACAGAATGTTCCCCTGGTGGGGACACACTGCCCCATACCTGATACAATTTCCCATAATCTTCTGAGATGAGAGTCGGAAAGGACATCTCGTGCAGAGGAAAGTCAGCCAGGTCCTAGCAGTAAGTCAGAGCTACTTTTTGTCCCAGGAATGTGGATGAGCAGTGCTCAGAGGAAGCCTCTACTTACATTTTAGTTGGCAGGTTTTTAGCAACAATACAGTTCTCTCCAACAGGGTTTCTAATTCCCATAGGCAAAGCCCCTCGGGATCGGCATTCTGTGTAAGGCCCTCGGGAAGGCAGGGATGGGAAAGGAGGGTGGCTTGGCTGTGCCCCTCCCACACGTGGCGAGCAATCTGTTAGTCTGCAGAGAAGGCCTTCTGGGAGCCAGCTGTGACGGGCTTTGTTAGTACAGCTGTATCTGGTGAGCACACAGCGCTTTTCTGCATCCATTTCCACGACGTCCCCTCTCTCATTAGGTAAAGGATTTTCTTTTGCTCTGGGTTCCCTGACGGGAATCCTTAAGGCCTCTTAGGAGAAGTTGAAGCATCTTGGATATTGAGAACTGGTTTTTGGATATGGCGAAGGCCTATTCTCACCAGCACTTCAGGCTTAGGAGATGCACCTGAGGTCTCTAGTATGCAAATGTGCTTCCATCTAAATTGGTTTTCTAAATATGGCCTGGAAGCTCAACAGCCCAACTGCAAGGTTGCCCTTTTGAAAGCTCCAGTGACCAGAGTCTGATCACTCAGTATGCAGACTGCATTCCCACTTTTAGCACTGCTGATTGACTATTTATTTTTCAAAAATATAAATCGGTTGAAAATGTTTGGTGATATGCTTTTGTATTTAAAAAAATTTTTAATGCTTCCTGGGTGATTGGAGGGTTTTCCCCCAAGAAATATTTGAAATGCCTCGATTGGACACTTAGATGTCCAACCTCAAAATATAACTTTCTTTTCTGTAATTTGATGGTCTACAAAAATTCAAAAACAGAGAGCCTCTCACCAACTAGATTTTGTTAGTTTTTACGTGTTACAGATACAGGAAGAACTAGAACTAATTTGCCATAAAAAGAATTTGTAAAGCCTAGGGAGAAAAATAGAGACGCTGCAAATGAAAAACAATGTAAATCAGGAAACATCACAAAACTATGCTGTATTTTTTGAAGTAAATAACCCCCTGGACTAAATAACTATGCTGACTAAAACAGTTTAAAGACACATTTTGTTGGAGGGTATTCATTCGGTCCTAAGCAGGTCACTTCACGTGTCTTTCCTTGGGACACAGACCTTTAACACTGGACGGTAAATATTTGAAAACTCTGATATTTTGAAGAAAGGCTGTCCTATCTGATGGGAGGTGGGTCCTGACAAGGAGAAAATTCTCAGATGTTCTGAATTAAATTACTGCGGGTGGAGAGGGAGGGAAAGAGACCGAACTGTTCTTCGTAGTGGCTGTGGGCCAGATAACAAAAGCCTGTTCCTATTCCTTCCATGTCTGTTGGAACTTCCGATTAATTTCCACATGCCTATTTTCGCAGGTTATTTTACTCGGCCCCTCCATTGCAGGAGCCTCTGCCTCTGTTTACCGGTGGGCTTTCCAGACTGCTGCCCACAGCCAATCCTCAGGGTGGACAGCTCTTGATTGGTATGCTGTGCCTATTTCAGAGCTGGCCCCGCTTCACCTTCCCCCACCCCTTTGCCTACAGCCAATGTAAATTCTTTCAGGTGGCCTGCATCTTTCTTCCCCTTCCTCCTACTTGATGTATAAAAACACTTGCAGGCTCCGAGACAATGGCCACGTCTTTCCTACCAAGTCCTACCAAGCACATGTGGCTGGTTGGTGGTTTATACTCCAAGCCCCAAGGCTGTCTCCTCCTCCTCCTCCCCTCCCCTCCCCCTTCTCCTTCTCCTCCTCCTCCTCCTCCTCCCCTTCCCTCCCTCTCCCCCTCCTTCTCCTCCTCAAAGACTTTCAGGCATGGAAATTAGTTTTGTTGTTGTTGTTTAACACTACTAATCACATATAAGGAGTTCCCTATCATGCACGTTCCCTGAAGGAATAGGCTCTGTGGTCCCAGGAAAAGAGGACAGGGCACAACCTCCCACATGTCATCGGCTTTCAGCTGAAGGCACGTTGCCAGAAAGGCTGGCAGATCTGTTTCCTGGACAACACCGGCTGCTGGCCTCATGCCCAGGAACCGGTGCCAGCCCTGCTGTCGGAGGGCTCTCCCTCTCCAAGGATGCTCACTCCTGCCTCCCTGTGGGCTCCCACCCAAAGCACAATCCTCACAACACCATGTCCCCATGAAGCCAGGACCCATGGCTTCATACCCAGTGCTTCCAAAGCAAAGAGGCTGCTACTTGGCAGGGTGTCTTTGAAAGAGGTCTGTTCTGAGCATTCCCAAGAGGGGCCTGGGAGGATAAATGCCGCCTACTGTCCAAGAGTAGCCCTGAAGACTAAACCCTTTCCTGGGTTGTCCTCTCCCTCTCTTCCCATTTTCATAAATTCTATGTTTTCCTTCACAGCCCAACTCCAGCCTCCCTGCCTTCTGATTTTCCCAACCTCATTGCGGTGTGATTCCTTGTCCTTCCTCTGTCTCTTTATGTTCAGAACCAGAACCGCTCATTTCACAATTGTCATTTTGAAATAGGAGACCCTGGGGGAAATCTTCTTTATTTAGCATTGGGGCTCTCTGACAAAACCTATGACAATCCTTTTTACTTATGGGGAACAAATGTGACTATTATTCTTAGGCCATGTACTGCAGGGCTCCGTGCAGCCTCCTCAGAAGGTAGATTTATACACGCAATGGGTGAAGAATCAATAATGACGGCAGAGTTCCTGCAAGCCTCCTCTTGTTTCTATTAGAAAATAAACACATGCTCGCTGTTCAGTGTCCTGAATGAGGTAATGTCTTGAATAATGTAAGAAAGAGAGGTCTGATAGGCTAGCCTATAAACCTAGTAATTTTGTCCCCAAATTAAGAATAACATTGATTTTTTTTTTAAGGAAAGTCATTGTCCAATTCCTAGAGAGAAAAACTAACCCCCCCAAAATTCTGTGATTTTCCCAGAGGCAAACCAGGATTTTATTTTTCCATTGGTTCCTGTTCTCATCTGAAACCTGAACCATTATGAATCACTCCTCTTTTTTTCCCAGATACAAAGCAGAAAATGGTAGGACATGTAATTCTTCATCTAGTTCATTGTAATAAAACCACGAATTCAAATTCAGAATAAAATCTTCTCAGACCAATCTAGAACTATTAATTAGGAGAGTTTGCTTTGATGTTCAACAGAAAGAAGATGAATTTTCTTCTTTAAACCTATATATAGTATAAAATTTTAACATATGGAATAGTCATTATTTAGTTCTGTTTTTCTAAACTTTTATTAATAAAGTCATTGATATTATCACTAAATGGCCTCTGAATAATTTATTTTCATATCTTAAACCAAATATGTTCCCCAAAATCCCAAATATCTTACTAAAGTGATGCTTTAAAAATTTCACTGACAATCCCAGTTGGTACTTCCTTGATAGGATTAAGTTTTTCTATAAATTGAAATTAATGAAAGAATTTAAAAAATTATAATAACCAAACAAAAATTTCTATTTTAACAATATTATCTTTACAATAAAATTTTATGAAGTTATAATATCTTCATAATGTATGATAATAGCTACATATTTAGTGATATTGCTGATATAACATTAAGAAAAATAATATTCTGGAATAAATATATAATAATTTGTGAGTAATACATGCTGTATTTTATTATTTAGCAAGTGCTGCTAATCCATAGCCTAATACTTAAACTTATGCATTAAAATGTTATCTTAATCAGCATTGTTATTTTGATGTCACATATAAGCAATATAAACAGTATTTACAACTTTTTGATTTTGACATTTTGAAGGCATATTTATTAAGGTAGGAGGAAGAACACACTAGAACATATTTCATTCAATAGTTATTAAGATTGGTTTATAACTTTTAAATATTTAGACATGATACGTTGACCTCCATCTGTGTTCTTGCTGTATAGCCTGAACATGTCTCAGGAGATATGTACATGTAAGTACCTATATACACTAACAAAATCGTTATCAAATAATATAGTGGTGGATATACTTTTCTATTCCATTAGCAACACCTTAGCATCATGGATTTATAAATGATGTATAGTAAACGAATGATGGTATCTGAGAAATGCACATAATTGAACAGCAATCGTTTGGAGGATCATATGGCCATAGCTCATACTGACCTCCATGGGAGCTGAGTGAGTGTGCTCAAGGGCAGGATCTGCACATAAATCCTGGGAGGCAGTCATTCGATCAAGCATTGCTTAATAATCCAACTTGGCTTATATCTGGCTTCTCCGAATGCTGTCAGCCTCAGAGGCAGCCGATAAAGTCTAGTCCTTCAGTTTAAATCCTCCATAAATAGTTACAAAACAACAACAACAATGTTCCATGCTAATACTGTAATTTACTTGGCTTTGCCTAAAATATAATTTATTTTTCTATTGTCTGACTGTATTTATTTCATTCTTTCCCTTTCCAGCTCAGATACTGGATGTTGATTTATCTCTGGAATTTGCAAAATAAATAAAGTCGCCCTATTAAAAAATTATTGCAAAATGGAATGACAGTTAATGATTTGTTTCTGTCTTGACATTTCAAAATCAACAACAATTAATGTGTCCAATATTTACTTAAGTAGTATAAATCAAATTTATCTGTAATCACTTATTTAGAAGACAGTTAAGAAAAATGATTGACTGTTTTACATTAGAACTCTCAGAAATTGTGGGGTTCTAAGGAACGGATAGAAAATACTTAAGGTTTTATCTTTGCATCACTGTCTACAAATTAATGTGAGAGCTGCACTACGGTCTCCTAGTGTTCAAGCTGTCTTACGCCAAAAGGTGGAAGGCTAGGAGTGATTATTGATTTCTATATGAAGGGAGGCACTGGGCATCACGATTGTTATATTTGCTATCTATGTTATGAATCTTTGAGCAAAGGGAATTCAAAAGACAAGCAACCTTCTTATGCATTTGTCAGACCACGGACATAATTTTGCCTCAAACCTGCTGTTTTGGAGAAAGTAAAATATATTACTGAGAAACCTGATTTCTCCAGGTGAAAGCACCTTTGGCTTTCCACTATTCATCACCAAACTGGTGTATTCCAAGAAACGAAGCCTCTGTTCAATTCAATATGAGAACCAGAAAAATACTGGCATTTTAAATGCTGTGTGAGGTGTGGTTCAGTCATTAGGGGTTCACGGTGTGATTCTGGACTTTCTAGTAGAGCAAAATTCATATGTTAAAGCCCTAACTCTCAGTATCTCAGAATGTGACTAAATTTGAAGCGAGGGCCATTCAAGAAGCGATTACGTTAAAATGAGGTCTTTCGAGTGGGCCCCAATCTCATATGACTGGTGTCCTTAAAAGAGAGGAAACACAGAGGGAAGATCGCATAAATACACAGGGAGAGGGCAGCCATCTGCAAGCCAAGGAGAGGCCTCAGAAGCAACCAACCCTGCTGACGACCAACCCTTGGTTTTGGGCTGTTGGCCTCCAGAACTGTGAGAAATGCACTAACAAAGGCATAATTAGTCCGTGAAGGCATGACAGCTCTCTCTCTCTCATATACATACACAGACACACATACACACACACACACACACACACACACACACACACACACACACTCACACACTCTTTTTTCAGATACTGTATTACCTTCCGTTTTGTTCCTATTACACTTGGTGGGAAAATTAAGCTACCAGATATTGTAATGCCTTCTCCCATTGAATGCGATTATATGTCACATCCCTTGGAGACAAGCTGGGGACATTATAGGCATTTTGTTGTTGTTGTTGAAATTCAGTAAACTGGGCAAGACTGGGCAGTGGTATTATTTATCAGGAGTTTATGTCCAATAAGTTTGTTATCTCCAGAAATGATTCATTAGTAGAGAAAAGTAAATCATTCTACAGATAATTAAAATTTACTCTAAAACTGAATTCTTAGAATTCTTCCATAAAGGACAGAATAGACTCAGCTATTCACCATAATGGCAGCTGAACACAGAGGTGTCACCTGCAGCCAATTTAAAGGGAATGAGAATGTTTCAGTAACACATAGCCCTTGTTGGGTTCACTGATTTAGCATCTTTGGGACAGTAGAGCCAGAAACCAGGGAGAGGCAGTTTGACACCGGCTTATGCAGGTGCAGAAGACAGATTCCGTGAGAGATCCTGGGGGCATAGCTGAGCCTGGCAGATGGACAATTAGCAGAAATCTGGTCTGAAGTGCTAAGACCCTGTCGAAGATGTTACAAATCTGCAATTCTAGGAAGCAGGCTTCGATCTAAAAGCTGGATTGTCATAAGCTCTGTGGCAAATGGAGGGCATCCTCAGTTCTGTTGGACATCTTCTCCTTTGTCACCGCTCTTCTTAATGAGCTATCCCAGTGGTCGGCAAACTGCGGCTCACGAGCCACATGCGGCTAGCGAGCCGCAGTTTGCCGCTCTGTTGACTAATGAGTTTGCCGACCACTGACCTAGACTCTCGATTCCAATAATTACAGGCTGTTGTTGTTCCTTGTGATTAAGCCCCTATCCCAGTGGTCGGCAAACTCATTAGTCAACAGAGTGGCAAACCGCGGCTCGCAGTTTGCTGACCACTGAGCTATCCCATTCCACAGTGGCTTTCCCTGGCAGCATCTTTAAGGCACTACTCACACCGTCCTAAAGTTTATTTGCAATCCAATTGCTTGTTAATCTTGGGTTACTAACTTCCTCTAATTTTATTTTTTTTTAAGATTAAAAGCTTTCAACTGTGTCCTTGCTCTAAGAGTGGTAGTAATTGACTATCCTTGTATGAAGATGCCTTTGCCACTTTAGTAGCTGCTTCTCTTATGGAGAATGACATCATTTCTTACTCTCTGCTCTGCTAGCTGTTGTTTCTCTTAGGGTCTAGCTCCACCTAAACACCTCTGTAACCAACTCTCCACCCCAGCTTTTGCCACCACCATGCTTACGAAACAGCTAATTCTTAGTTCATGTCTCTGTCTTCAGAGACAGAATATACAAATGGACAATGGCCAGATGACATACATAAAAAATAGAACTTTGACTCACAACCTGCAGCAACCTGCCCAGGAAACCAACCTCATAGCTACAATAAACAACCCAGGAAGCCAGTGACTGTAAGTCAGATTGCTGCCTCTAGCAACAATCCAGGAAGCTAAACAATAACTTCTGTAATAACCAGCCCCAAATGGCCAGGACTTGATTAATTACTGACAGCCTCTCTAAATTCTGTCCCTGCTCCCAATTTAGGAGCAACCAGAGAAAGCCCAATATACTCCCCTACCTATCCCTGACTGCACCACTTCTATTGAGCTCACTGACAGCTTCCCCACACCAACAGCCTTCAATCAGGGCAGGTGTACCAGAACCCTTCCTTTTTTGCACTATAAAGCTCTCCCACAACTCCGCATGCCTTTGAGTCTCTGCCAAAATGCAGGTAACATGGCTGACCCCTTTGCTAGAGTGAGCTCAAAATACTTTTTGATTTTCTCATTTAGATGGCTTCATTTATTTCTACCAGTTTTCCCTTCTCTCTTTTTATTGTTACTCTTGGAGCCTTAAAACAAAAAAGAAGCCATCAAAGATATGCATACTTGGCTTTGGTATATTTCCATGGGTATATTTCTTTTCAGAGTCAAAATTTATACTTTTTTTTTTAGTAATAATTGCTACTGCTTTCCATCTGCCTCATTCCCTTAGCTTTATATTTATTAATGATTAACTCTGAGGCATTATGTTCTCTTGAATTAAGAAGGAAGCAGTGGAGAAGGAAAGGAGTCTTCACAGTTCAAGAATCTAGGGCCCGATGACTTTCTATGTGGGAGGATATACATATATGGGAGGGGTGAGAAAGAAGAGTTAGAAGTCAAAGATGACTGTGATGGATTGAAGCCCAATGATGAGGAATATGGCCATACTTCCAAAAGCAAAAAGTGGCAGTCTGGTAGAAGGGCTGTGTAGCAGAGGGTGCTAGCCATCCACCAAAATTCATGCTCTCCATTCTTCTTGAGCATGCAAATAGAGCCCATGGCCTAACCTCCCTTGCTCTTAGGTATGGCCAGAGGATAATGTCCTGATTTATGGGATTGAGCAGAAGTGATGTGGTACACTTTAGGCCAGAACCTTTAAGGCCAAGGTATAGTCCCTCTTTACTCCCTGTTCTTGGCCGAGATGGCTATGTGCAGAGTGACCTGGAAGTCACATGTTGAAGAAGAAATGAGTGGCCCTGTGAAGAGAGCCATCAGTAAAA